>NW_028126404.1:600000-1144799 GCF_965194825.1 Balaenoptera physalus
ATACCCTACACCGTACCCGAAGCTCTCCCCGAACCCGTACCCTAAGCAGTGCCCTAAGCCTAACCCTAAGCCTAACCCTAACCCTAGGCTACCCTTGACTGCTTCTGCCTCCAATAGATTTCCTAAGCACTAGTGTTTTAAGGAACAGCTTAAAAAGAGAATCCTAATGTGATTTCTTTATAATGTGTGTGTTCCTTATATTATCTTAGTGTCTAAACTCTTCTCCATGGCTGGACCCCCAAATAATATTCCTTTACGTGCTAAGGGGTATCTAGAGAGTGGGATAGGTTTAATAACTACCCTAACCCTAACGCGAACCCTAACCCCTACCCTAACCCTAACACGTACCCTAAACCTAAACTGTACCCTAAACCGAGCCCTAACCCTAACACTAACTCTAACCCTAACACTAACCCATACCCTACGCCGTACCCGAAGCCCTCCCCGAACCCGTACCCTAAGCCGTACCCTTAGCCTAACCCTAAGCCTAACCCTAACACTAGGCTACTCTTGACTGTTTCTGCCCCCAATAGATTGCCTAAGCACTAGTGTTTTAAGAAACAGCTTAAAAAGAGAATCCTAATGTGATTTCTTTATAATGTGTGTCTTCCTTATCTTATCCTAGTGTGTAAAATCTTTTCCATGGCTGGATCCCCAAATAATATTCCTTTACGTGCTAAGGGGTATCTAGAGAGTGGGATAGGTTTAAGAACTACCCTAACCCTAACGCGTACCCTAACCCTAACCCCTACCCTAACCCTAACACGTACTCTAAATCCTAACCAATACCCTAAACCGAGCCCTAACCCCAACACTAACCCTAACCCTTACCCTAACCCATACCCTACGACGTACCCGAAGCCCTCCCCGAACCCGTACCCTAAGCAGTGCCCTAAGCGTAACCCTAAGCTTAACCCTAACCCTAGGCTACCCTTGACTGCTTCTGCCTCCAATAGATTTCCTAAGCACCAGTAATTTAAAGAACAGCTTAAAAAGAGAATCCTAATGTGATTTCTTTATAATGGGTGTGTTCCTTATATTATCCTAGTGTCTAAACTCTTCTCCATGGCTGGACCCCCAAATAATATACCCTTATGTGCTAAGGGGAATCTAGAGAGTGGGATAGGTTTAATAACTACCCTAACCCTAACGCGTACCCTAACTCTAACCCCTACCCTAACCCTAACACGTACCCTAATCCTAACCAATACCCTAAACCGAGCCCTAACCCTAACCCTAACCCATACCCTACGCCGTACCGATAGCCCTCCCCGAACCCGTACCCTAAGCCGCACCCTAAGCCTAACCCTAAGCCTAACCCTAACCCTAGGCTACCCTTGACAGCTTCTGCCTCCAATAGATTTCCTAAGCACTAGTGTTTTAAGGAACAGCTTAAAAAGAGAATCCTAATGTGATTTCTTTATAATGGTTGTGTTCCTTATCTTATCCTAGTGTCTAAACTCTTCTCCATGGCTGGACCACCAAATAATATTATTTACGTGCTAAGGGGTATCTAGAGAGTGGGATAGGTTTAATAACTACCCTAACCCAAACACGTACCCTAACCCTCACTCCTACCCTAACCCTAACACGTACCCTAATCCTAAACCGTACCCTAAACCTAGCCCTAACCCTAACACTAACCCTAACCCTTACCCTAATCCATACCCTATGCCGTACCCGAAGCCCTCCCCGAACCCGTACCCTAAGAAGTGCCCTAAGCCTAACCCTAAGCCTATCCCTAACCCTAGGCTACCCTTGACTGCTTCTGCCTCCAATAGATTTCCTAAGCACTAGTGTTTTAAAGAACAGCTTAAAAAGAGAATCCTAATGTGATTTCTTTATAATGGGTGTGTTCCTTATCTTATCCTAGTGTCTAAACTCTTCTCCATGGCTGGACCCCCAAATAATATTCCTTTACGTGCTAAGGGGTATCTAGAGAGTGGGATAGGTTTAATAACTACCCTAACCCTAACGCGTACCCTAAACCTAAACTGTACCCTAAACCGAGCCCTAACCCTAACACTAACTCTAACCCTAACACTAACCCATACCCTACGCCGTACCCGAAGCCCTCCCCGAACCCGTACCCTAAGCCGTACCCTTAGCATAACCCTAAGCCTAACCCTAACACTAGGCTACCCTTGACTGCTTCTGCCCCCAATAGATTTCCTAAGCACTATTGTTTTAAGGAACAGCTTAAAAAGAGAATCCTAATGTGATTTCTTTATAAAGGGTGTGTTCCTTATCTTAGCCTAGTGTCTAAACTCTTCTCCATGGCTGGACCCCCAAATAATATTCCTTTACGTGCTAAGGGGTATCTAGAGAGTGAGATAGGTTTAATAACTACACTAACCTTAATGCGTACCCTAACCTTAACCCCTACCCTAACCCTAACACGTACCCTAATCCTAACCCGTACCCTAAACGGAGCCCTAACCCTAACACTAACCCAAACCCTAACCCTAACCGATACCCTACGCCGTACCCGAAGCTCTCCCCGAACCCGTACCCTAAGCAGTGCCCTAAGCCTAACCCTAAGCCTAACCCTAACCCTAGGCTACCCTTGACTGCTTCTGCCTCCAATAGATTTCCTAAGCACTAGTGTTTTAAGGAACAGCTTAAAAAGATAATCCTAATTTGATTTCTTTATAATGTGGGTGTTCCTTATATTATCTTAGTGTCTAAACTCTTCTCCATGGCTGGACCCCCAAATAATATTCCTTTACGTGCTAAGGGGTATCTAGAGAGTGGGATAGGTTTAATAACTACCGTAACCCTAACGCGTACCCTAACCCTAACTCCTACCCTAACCCTAACACGTACCCTAAACCTAAACTGTACCCTAAACCGAGCCCTAACCCTAACACTAACTGTAACCCTAACACTAACCCATACCCTACGCTGTACCCGAAGCCCTCCCTGAACTCGTACCCTAAGCCGTACCCTTAGCCTAACCCTAAGCCTAACCCTAACACTAGGCTACTCTTGACTGTTTCTGCCCCCAATAGATTGCCTAAGCACTAGTGTTTTAAGAAACAGCTTAAAAAGAGAATCCTAATGTGATTTCTTTATAAAGGGTGTGTTCCTTATCTTAGCCTAGTGTCTAAACTCTTCTCCATGGCTGGACCCCCAAATAATATTCCTTTACGTGCTAAGGGGTATCTAGAGAGTGAGATAGGTTTAATAACTACACTAACCTTAATGCGTACCCTAACCCTAACCCCTACCCTAACCCTAACACGTACTCTAAATCCTAACCAATACCCTAAACCGAACCCTAACCCCAACACTCACCCTAACCCTAACCATAACCCATACCCTACGCCGCAACCGAAGCCCTCCCCGAACCCGTACCGTAAGCAGTACCCTAAGCCTAACCCTAAGCCTAACCCTAACCCTAGGCTACCCTTGACTGCTTCTGCCTCCAATAGATTTCCTAAGCACTAGTGTTTTAAGGAACAGCTTAAAAAGAGAATCCTAATGTGATTTCATTATAATGGGTGTGTTCCTTATCTTATCCTAGTGTCTAAACTCTTCTCCATGGCTAGACCACCAAATAATATTCCTTTACGTGCTAAGGGGCATCTAGAGAGTGAGATAGGTTTAATAACTACCCTAACCCTAACGCGTACCCTAACCCTAACCCCTACCCTAACCCTAACACGTACCCTAATCCTAACCCGTACCCTAAACGGAGCCCTAACCCTAACACTAACCCAAACCCTAACCCTAACCCATACCCTACGCCGTACCCGAAGCTCTCCCCGAACCCGTACCCTAAGCAGTGCCCTAAGCCTAACCCTAAGCCTAACCCTAACCCTAGGCTACCCTTGACTGCTTCTGCCTCCAATAGATTTCCTAAGCACTAGTGTTTTAAGGAACAGCTTAAAAAGAGAATCCTAATGTGATTTCTTTATAATGTGTGTGTTCCTTATATTATCTTAGTGTCTAAACTCTTCTCCATGGCTGGACCCCCAAATAATATTCCTTTACGTGCTAAGGGGTATCTAGAGAGTGGGATAGGTTTAATAACTACCCTAACCCTAACGCGTACCCTAACCCTAACCACTACCCTAACCCTAACACGTACCCTAAACCTAAATTGTACCCTAAACCGAGCCCTAACCCTAACACTAACTCTAACCCTAACACTAACCCATACCCTACGCCGTACCCGAAGCCCTCCCCGAACCCGTACCCTAAGCCGTACCCTTAGCCTAACCCTAAACCTAACCCTAACACTAGGCTACTCTTGACTGTTTCTGCCCCCAATAGATTGCCTAAGCACTAGTGTTTTAAGAAACAGCTTAAAAAGAGAATCCTAATGTGATTTCTTTATAATGTGTATCTTCCTTATCTTATCCTAGTGTCTAAAATCTTTTCCATGGCTGGATCCCCAAATAATATTCCTTTACGTGCTAAGGGGTATCTAGAGAGTGGGATAGGTTTAATAACCCTAACCCTAACACATACCCTAACCCTAACCCCTACCCTAACCCTAACACGTACCCTATTCCTAAACCATACTCTAAACCGAGCCCTAACCCTAAAACTAACCCTAACCCTAACCGTAACCCATACCCTACACCGTGCCCGAACCCCTCCCCGAACCCATAACCTAAGCCGTGCCCTAACCCTAACCCTAAGCCTAAACCTAACCCTAGGCTACCCTTGACTGCTTCTGCCTCCAATAGATTTCCTAAGCACTAGTGGTTTAAGGAACAGCTTAAAAAGAGAATCCTAATGTGATTTCGTTATAAAGGGTGTGTTCCTTATCTTAGCCTAGTGTCTAAACTCTTCTCCATGGCTGGACCCCCAAATAATATTCCTTTACGTGCTAAGGGGTATCTAGAGAGTGGGATAGGTTTAATAACTACAGTAACCCTAATGCGTACCCTAACCCTAACCCCTACCCTAACCCTAACACGTAACCTAATCCTAAGCCGTTCACTAAACCGAGCCCTAACACTAACATTAACCCTAACCCTATCCCTAACCCATACCCTACACCGTACCCGAAGCCCTCCCCGAACCCGTACCCTAAGACGTATCCTAAGCCTAACCTTAAGCCTAACCCTAACCCTAGCCTACCCTTGACAGCTTCTGCCTCCAATAGATTTCCTAAGCACTAGTGGTTTAAGGAACAGCTTAAAAAGAGAATCCTAATGTGGTTTCTTTATAATGTGTGTGTTCCTTATCTTATCCTAGTGTTTAAACTCTTCTCCATGGCTGGACCTCCAAATAATATTCCTTTACGTGCTAAGGGGTATCTAGGGAGTGGGATAGGTTTAATAACTACGCTAACCCTAACGCGTACCCTAACACTAAACCCTACCCTAACCCTAACACGTAACCTAATCCTAACCAATACCCTAAACCGAGCCCTAACCCCAACATTAACCCTAACCCTAACACTAACCCATACCCTACGCCGCAACCGAAGCCCTCCCCGAACCCGTACTGTAAGCAGTACCCTAAGCCTAACCCTAAGCCTAACCCTAACCCTAGGCTACCCTTGACTGCTTCTGCCTCCAATAGATTTCCTAAGCACTAGTGTTTTAAGGAACAGCTTAAAAAGAGAATCCTAATGTGATTTCATTATAATGGGTGTGTTCCTTATCTTATCCTAGTGTCTAAACTCTTCTCCATGGCTGGACCTCCAAATAATATTCCTTTACGTGCTAAGGGGTATCTAGGGAGTGGGATAGGTTTAATAACTACCCTAACCCTAACGCGTACCCTAACCCTAACCCCTACCCTAACCCTAACACGTACCCTAATCCTAACCAATACCCTAAACCGAGCCCTAACCCCAACATTAACCCTAACCCTAACCCTAACCCATACCCTACGCCGCAACCGAAGCCCTCCCCGAACCCGTACCGTAAGCAGTACCCTAAGCCTAACCCTAAGCCTAACCCTAACCCTAGGCTACCCTTGACTGCTTCTGCCTCCAATAGATTTCCTAAGCACTAGTGTTTTAAGGAACAGCTTAAAAAGAGAATCCTAATGTGATTTCATTATAATGGGTGTGTTCCTTATCTTATCCTAGTGTCTAAACTCTTCTCCATGGCTAGACCACCAAATAATATTCCTTTACGTGCTA
Source organism: Balaenoptera physalus (assembly GCF_965194825.1). Classification (NCBI taxonomy): domain Eukaryota; kingdom Metazoa; phylum Chordata; class Mammalia; order Artiodactyla; family Balaenopteridae; genus Balaenoptera; species Balaenoptera physalus. The sequence continues at coordinate 606,110 of NW_028126404.1, forward strand.
AGGGGTATCTAGAGAGTGAGATAGGTTTAATTACTACCCTATCCCTAACGCGTACCCTAACCCTAACCCCTACCCTAACCCTAACACGTACCCTAATCCTAACCCGTACCCTAAACGGAGCCCTAACCCTAAAATTAACCCAAACCCTAACCCTAACCCATACCCTACCCCGTACCCGAAGCTCTCCCCGAACCCGTACCCTAAGCAGTGCCCTAAGCGTAACCCTAAGCTTAACCCTAACCCTAGGCTACCCTTGACTGCTTCTGCCTCCAATAGATTTCCTAAGCACTAGTAATTTAAAGAACAGCTTAAAAAGAGAATCCTAATGTGATTTCTTTATAATGGTTGTGTTCCTTATCTTATCCTAGTGTCTAAACTCTTCTCCATGGCTGGACCCCCAAATAATATTCCTTTACGTGCTAAGGGGTATCTAGAGAGTGGGATAGGTTTAATAACTACCCTAACCCTAACGCGTACCCTAAACCTAAACTGTACCCTAAACCGAGCCCTAACCCTAACACTAACTCTAACCCTAACACTAACCCATACCCTACGCCGTAACCGAAGCCCTCCCCGAACCCGTACCCTAAGCCGTACCCTTAGCATAACCCTAAGCCTAACCCTAACACTAGGCTACCCTTGACTGCTTCTGCCCCCAATAGATTTCTTAAGCACTATTGTTTTAAGGAACAGCTTAAAAAGAGAATCCTAATGTGATTTCTTTATAAAGGGTGTGTTCCTTATCTTAGCCTAGTGTCTAAACTCTTCTCCATGGCTGGACCCCCAAATAATATTCCTTTACGTGCTAAGGGGTATCTAGAGAGTGAGATAGGTTTAATAACTACACTAACCTTAATGCGTACCCTAACCTTAACCCCTACCCTAACCCTAACACGTACCCTAATCCTAACCCGTACCCTAAACGGAGCCCTAACCCTAACACTAACCCAAACCCTAACCTTAACCCATACCCTACGCCATACCCGAAGCTCTCCCCGAACCCGTACCCTAAGCAGTGCCCTAAGCCTAACCCTAAGCCTAACCCTAACCCTAGGCTACCCTTGACTGCTTCTGCCTCCAATAGATTTCCTAAGCACTAGTGTTTTAAGGAACAGCTTAAAAAGAGAATCCTAATGTGATTTCATTATAATGGGTGTGTTCCTTATCTTATCCTAGTGTCTAAACTCTTCTCCATGGCTGGACCTCCAAATAATATTCCTTTACGTGCTAAGGGGTATCTAGGGAGTGGGATAGGTTTAATAACTACCCTAACCCTAACGCGTACCCTAACCCTAACCCCTACCCTAACCCTAACACGTACCCTAATCCTAACCAATACCCTAAACCGAGCCCTAACCCCACCATTAACCCTAACCCTAACCCTAACCCATACCCTACGCCGCAACCGAAGCCCTCCCCGAACCCGTACCGTAAGCAGTACCCTAAGCCTAACCCTAAGCCTAACCCTAACCCTAGGCTACCCTTGACTGCTTCTGCCTCCAATAGATTTCCTAAGCACTAGTGTTTTAAGGAACAGCTTAAAAAGAGAATCCTAATGTGATTTCATTATAATGTGTGTGTTCCTTATATTATCTTAGTGTCTAAACTCTTCTCCATGGCTGGACCCCCAAATAATATTCCTTTACGTGCTAAGGGGTATCTAGAGAGTGGGATAGGTTTAATAACTACCCTAACCCTAACGCGTACCCTAACCCCTACCCTAACCCTAACACGTACCCTAAACCTAAACTGTACCCTAAACCGAGCCCTAACCCTAACACTAACTCTAACCCTAACACTAACCCATACCCTACGCCGTACCCGAAGCCCTCCCCGAACCCGTACCCTAAGCCGTACCCTTAGCCTAACCCTAAGCCTAACCCTAACACTAGGCTACTCTTGACTGTTTCTGCCCCCAATAGATTGCCTAAGCACTAGTGTTTTAAGAAACAGCTTAAAAAGAGAATCCTAATGTGATTTCTTTATAATGTGTGTCTTCCTTATCTTATCCTAGTGTGTAAAATCTTTTCCATGGCTGGATCCCCAAATAATATTCCTTTACGTGCTAAGGGGTATCTAGAGAGTGGGATAGGTTTAAGAACTACCCTAACCCTAACGCGTACCCTAACCCTAACCCCTACCCTAACCCTAACACGTACTCTAAATCCTAACCAATACCCTAAACCGAGCCCTAACCCCAACACTAACCCTAACCCTTACCCTAACCCATACCCTACGACGTACCCGAAGCCCTCCCCGAACCCGTACCCTAAGCAGTGCCCTAAGCGTAACCCTAAGCTTAACCCTAACCCTAGGCTACCCTTGACTGCTTCTGCCTTCAATAGATTTCCTAAGCACCAGTAATTTAAAGAACAGCTTAAAAAGAGAATCCTAATGTGATTTCTTTATAATGGGTGTGTTCCTTATATTATCCTAGTGTCTAAACTCTTCTCCATGGCTGGACCCCCAAATAATATACCCTTATGTGCTAAGGGGAATCTAGAGAGTGGGATAGGTTTAATAACTACCCTAACCCTAACGCGTACCCTAACTCTAACCCCTACCCTAACCCTAACACGTACCCTAATCCTAACCAATACCCTAAACCGAGCCCTAACCCTAACCCTAACCCATACCCTACGCCGTACCGATAGCCCTCCCCGAACCCGTACCCTAAGCCGCACCCTAAGCCTAACCCTAAGCCTAACCCTAACCCTAGGCTACCCTTGACAGCTTCTGCCTCCAATAGATTTCCTAAGCACTAGTGTTTTAAGGAACAGCTTAAAAAGAGAATCCTAATGTGATTTCTTTATAATGGTTGTGTTCCTTATCTTATCCTAGTGTCTAAACTCTTCTCCATGGCTGGACCACCAAATAATATTATTTACGTGCTAAGGGGTATCTAGAGAGTGGGATAGGTTTAATAACTACCCTAACCCAAACACGTACCCTAACCCTAACTCCTACCCTAACCCTAACACGTACCCTAATCCTAAACCGTACCCTAAACCTAGCCCTAACCCTAACACTAACCCTAACCCTTACCCTAATCCATACCCTATGCCGTACCCGAAGCCCTCCCCGAACCCGTACCCTAAGAAGTGCCCTAAGCCTAACCCTAAGCCTATCCCTAACCCTAGGCTACCCTTGACTGCTTCTGCCTCCAATAGATTTCCTAAGCACTAGTGTTTTAAAGAACAGCTTAAAAAGAGAATCCTAATGTGATTTCTTTATAATGGGTGTGTTCCTTATCTTATCCTAGTGTCTAAACTCTTCTCCATGGCTGGACCCCCAAATAATATTCCTTTATGTGCAAAGGGGTATCTAGAGAGTGGGATAGGTTTAATAACTACCCTAACTCTAACCCCTACCCTAACCCTAACACGTACCCTAATCCTAACCAATACCCTAAACCGAGCCCTAACCCTAACACTAACCCTAACCCTAACCCTAATCCATACCCTACGCCGTACCGATAGCCCTCCCCGAACCCGAACCCTAAGCCGCACCCTAAGCCTAACCGTAAGCCTAACCCTAACCCTAGGCTACCCTTGACTGCTTCTGCCTCCAATAGATTTCCTAAGCACTAGTGTTTTAAGGAACAGCTTAAAAAGAGAATCCTAATGTGATTTCTTTATAATGTGTGTGTTCCTTATATTATCTTAGTGTCTAAACTCTTCTCCATGGCTGGACCCCCAAATAATATTCCTTTACGTGCTAAGGGGTATCTAGAGAGTGGGATAGGTTTAATAACTACCCTAACCCTAACGCGTACCCTAACCCTAACCCCTACCCTAACCCTAACACGTACCCTAAACCTAAATTGTACCCTAAACCGAGCCCTAACCCTAACACTAACTCTAACCCTAACACTAACCCATAACCTACGCCGTACCCGAAGCCCTCCCCAAACCCGTACCCTAAGCCGTACCCTTAGCCTAACCCTAAACCTAACCCTAACACTAGGCTACTCTTGACTGTTTCTGCCCCCAATAGATTGCCTAAGCACTAGTGTTTTAAGAAACAGCTTAAAAAGAGAATCCTAATGTGATTTCTTTATAATGTGTGTCTTCCTTATCTTATCCTAGTGTCTAAAATCTTTTCCATGGCTGGATCCCCAAATAATATTCCTTTACGTGCTAAGGGGTATCTAGAGAGTGGGATAGGTTTAATAACCCTAACCCTAACACATACCCTAACCCTAACCCCTACCCTAACCCTAACACGTACCCTATTCCTAAACCGTACTCTAAACCGAGCCCTAACCCTAAAACTAACCCTAACCCTAACCCTAACCCATACCCTACACCGTGCCCGAACCCCTCCCCGAACCCATAACCTAATCCGTGCCCTAACCCTAACCCTAAGCCTAAACCTAACCCTAGGCTACCCTTGACTGCTTCTGCCTCCAATAGATTTCCTAAGCACTAGTGGTTTAAGGAACAGCTTAAAAAGAGAATCCTAATGTGATTTCGTTATAAAGGGTGTGTTCCTTATCTTAGCCTAGTGTCTAAACTCTTCTCCATGGCTGGACCCCCAAATAATATTCCTTTACGTGCTAAGGGGTATCTAGAGAGTGGGATAGGTTTAATAACTACCGTAACCCTAATGCGTACCCTAACCCTAACCCCTACCCTAACCCTAACACGTAACCTAATCCTAAGCCGTTCACTAAACCGAGCCCTAACACTAACATTAACCCTAACCCTAACCCTAACCCATACCCTACACCGTACCCGAAGCCCTCCCCAAACCCATACCCTAAGCCGTATCCTAAGCCTAACCTTAAGCCTAACCCTAACCCTAGCCTACCCTTGACTGCTTCTGCCTCCAATAGATTTCCTAAGCACTAGTGGTTTAAGGAACAGCTTAAAAAGAGAATCCTAATGTGGTTTCTTTATAATGTGTGTGTTCCTTATCTTATCCTAGTGTTTAAACTCTTCTCCATGGCTGGACCTCCAAATAATATTCCTTTACGTGCTAAGGGGTATCTAGGGAGTGGGATAGGTTTAATAACTACCCTAACCCTAACGCGTACCCTAACCCTAACCCCTACCCTAACCCTAACACGTACCCTAATCCTAACCAATACCCTAAACCGAGCCCTAACCCCAACATTAACCCTAACCCTAACCCTAACCCATACCCTACGCCGCAACCGAAGCCCTCCCCGAACCCGTACCGTAAGCAGTACCCTAAGCCTAACCCTAAGCCTAACCCTAACCCTAGGCTACCCTTGACTGCTTCTGCCTCCAATAGATTTCCTAAGCACTAGTGTTTTAAGGAACAGCTTAAAAAGAGAATCCTAATGTGATTTCATTATAATGGGTGTGTTCCTTTTCTTATCCTAGTGTCTAAACTCTTCTCCATGGCTAGACCACCAAATAATATTCCTTTACGTGCTAAGGGGTATCTAGAGAGTGAGATAGGTTTAATAACTACCCTAACCCTAATGCGTACCCTAACCCTAACCCCTACCCAAACCCTAACACGTACCCTAATCCTAACCCGTACCCTAAACGGAGCCCTAACCCTAACACTAACCCAAACCCTAACCCTAACCCATACCCTACGCCGTACCCGAAGCTCTCCCCGAACCCGTACCCTAAGCAGTGCCCTAAGCCTAACCCTAAGCCTAACCCTAACCCTAGGCTACCCTTGACTGCTTCTGCCTCCAATAGATTTCCTAAGCACTAGTGTTTTAAGGAACAGCTTAAAAAGAGAATCCTAATGTGATTTCTTTATAATGTGTGTGTTCCTTATATTATCTTAGTGTCTAAACTCTTCTCCATGGCTGGACCCCCAAATAATATTCCTTTACGTGCTAAGGGGTATCTAGAGAGTGGGATAGGTTTAATAACTACCCTAACCCTAACGCGTACCCTAACCCTAACCCCTACCCTAACCCTAACACGTACCCTAAACCTAAACTGTACCCTAAACCGAGCCCTAACCCTAACACTAACTGTAACCCTAACACTAACCCATACCCTACGCCGTACCCGAAGCCCTCCCCGAACTCGTACCCTAAGCCGTACCCTTAGCCTAACCCTAAGCCTAACCCTAACACTAGGCTACTCTTGACTGTTTCTGCCCCCAATAGATTGCCTAAGCACTAGTGTTTTAAGAAACAGCTTAAAAAGAGAATCCTAATGTGATTTCTTTATAAAGGGTGTGTTCCTTATCTTAGCCTAGTGTCTAAACTCTTCTCCATGGCTGGACCCCCAAATAATATTCCTTTACGTGCTAAGGGGTATCTAGAGAGTGGGATAGGTTTAATAACCCTAACCCTAACACATACACTAACCCTAACCCCTACCCTAACCCTAACACGTAACCTATTCCTAAACCGTACTCTAAACCGAGCCCTAACCCTAAAACTAACCCTAACCCTAACCGTAACCCATACCCTACACCGTGCCCGAACCACTCCCCGAACCCATAACCTCAGCCGTGCCCTAACCCTAACCCTAAGCCTAAACCTAACCCTAGGCTACCCTTGACTGCTTCTGCCTCCAATAGATTTCCTAAGCACTAGTGGTTTAAGGAACAGCTTAAAAAGAGAATCCTAAAGTGATTTCGTTATAAAGGGTGTGTTCCTTATCTTAGCCTAGTGTCTAAACTCTTCTCCATGGCTGGACCCCCAAATAATATTCCTTTACGTGCTAAGGGGTATCTAGAGAGTGGGATAGGTTTAATAACTACAGTAACCCTAATGCGTACCCTAACCCTAACCCCTACCCTAACCCTAACACGTAACCTAATCCTAAGCCGTTCACTAAACCGAGCCCTAACACTAACATTAACCCTAACTCTAACCCTATCCCATACCCTACACCGTACCCGAAGCCCTCCCCGAACCCGTACCCTAAGACGTATCCTAAGCCTAACCTTAAGCCTAACCCTAACCCTAGCCTACCCTTGACTGCTTCTGCCTCCAATAGATTTCCTAAGCACTAGTGGTTTAAGGAACAGCTTAAAAAGAGAATCCTAATGTGGTTTTTTTATAATGTGTGTGTTCCTTATCTTATCCTAGTGTTTAAACTCTTCTCCATGGCTGGACCTCCAAATAATATTCCTTTACGTCCTAAGGGGTATCTAGGGAGTGGGATAGGTTTAATAACTACCCTAACCCTAACGCGTACCCTAACCCTAAACCCTACCCTAACACTAACACGTACCCTAATCCTAACCAATACCCTAAACCGAGCCCTAACCCCAACATTAACCCTAAACCTAACCCTAACCCATACTCTACGCCGCAACCGAAGCCCTCCCCGAACCCGTACCGTAAGCAGTACCCTAAGCCTAACCCTAAGCCTAACCCTAACCCTAGGCTACCCTTGACTGCTTCTGCCTCCAATAGATTTCCTAAGCACTAGTGTTTTAAGGAACAGCTTAAAAAGAGAATCCTAATGTGATTTCATTATAATGGGTGTGTTCCTTATCTTATCCTAGTGTCTAAACTCTTCTCCATGGCTGGACCTCCAAATAATATTCCTTTACGTGCTAACGGGTATCTAGGGAGTGGGATAGGTTTAATAACTACCCTAACCCTAACGCGTACCCTAACCCTAACCCCTACCCTAACCCTAACACGTACCCTAATCCTAACCAATACCCTAAACCGAGCCCTAACCCCACCATTAACCCTAACCCTAACCCTAACCCATACCCTACGCCGCAACCGAAGCCCTCCCCGAACCCGTACCGTAAGCAGTACCCTAAGCCTAACCCTAAGCCTAACCCTAACCCTAGGCTACCCTTGACTGCTTCTGCCTCCAATAGATTTCCTAAGCACTAGTGTTTTAAGGAACAGCTTAAAAAGAGAATCCTAATGTGATTTCATTATAATGTGTGTGTTCCTTATATTATCTTAGTATCTAAACTCTTCTCCATGGCTGGACCCCCAAATAATATTCCTTTACGTGCTAAGGGGTATCTAGAGAGTGGGATAGGTTTAATAACTACCCTAACCCTAACGCGTACCCTAACCCCTACCCTAACCCTAACACGTACCCTAAACCTAAACTGTACCCTAAACCGAGCCCTAACCCCAACACTAACTCTAACCCTAACCCTAACCCATACCCTACGCCGTACCCGAAGCCCTCCCCGAACCCGTACCCTAAGCCGTACCCTTAGCCTAACCCTAAGCCTAACCCTAACACTAGGCTACTCTTGACTGTTTCTGCCCCCAATAGATTGCCTAAGCACTAGTGTTTTAAGAAACAGCTTAAAAAGAGAATCCTAATGTGATTTCTTTATAATGTGTGTCTTCCTTATCTTATCCTAGTGTGTAAAATCTTTTCCATGGCTGGATCCCCAAATAATATTCCTTTACGTGCTAAGGGGTATCTAGAGAGTGGGATAGGTTTAAGAACTACCCTAACCCTAACGCGTACCCTAACCCTAACCCCTACCCTAACCCTAACACGTACTCTAAATCCTAACCAATACCCTAAACCGAGCCCTAACCCCAACACTAACCCTAACCCTTACCCTAACCCATACCCTACGACGTACCCGAAGCCCTCCCCGAACCCGTACCCTAAGCCGTACCCTTAGCCTAACCCTAAGCCTAACCCTAACACTAGGCTACCCTTGACCGCTTCTTCCCCCAATAGATTTCCTAAGCACTAGTGTTTTTAGGAACAGCTTAAAAAGAGAATCCTAATGTGATTTCTTTATAAAGGGTGTGTTCCTTATCTTAGCCTAGTGTCTAAACTCTTCTCCATGGCTGGACCCCCAAATAATATTCCTTTACGTGCTAAGGGGTATCTAGAGAGTGAGATAGGTTTAATAACTACACTAACCTTAATGCGTACCCTAACCCTAACCCCTACCCTAACCCTAACACGTACCCTAATCCTATACCGTACCCTAAACCGAGCCCCATCCCTAACACTAATTCAAACCCTAACACTAACCCATACCCTACGCCGTCCCCGAAGCCTTCCCCGAACCCTTACCCTAAGCCGTACCCTAAGCCTAACCCTAAGCCTAACCCTAACCCTAGGCTACCCTTGACTGCTTCTGCCTCCAATAGATTTCCTAAGCACTAGTGTTTTAAGGAACAGCTTAAAAAGAGAATCCTAATGTGATTTCTTTATAATGGGTGTGTTCCTTATCTTATCCTAGTGTCTAAACTCTTCTCCATGGCTGGAACCCCAAATAATATTCCTTTACGTGCTAAGGTGTATCTAGAGAGTGGGATAGGTTTAATAACTACCTTAACTCTAACGCCTACCCTAACCCTAACCCCTACCCTAAAACTAACACGTACACTAAACCGAGCCCTAACCCTAACACTAACCCTAACCCTAACCCTAACCCATAGCCTACGCCGTACCCGAACCCCTCCCCGAACCCGTACCCTAAGCCGTACCCTAACCCTAACCTTAAGCCTAACCCTAACCCTAGGCTACCCGTGACTGCTTCTGCCTCCAATAGATTTCCTAAGCACTAGTGTGTTAAGGAACAGCTTAAAAAGCGAATCCTAATGTGATTGCTTTATAATGGGTGTGTTCCTTATCTTATCCTAGTGTCTAATCTCTTCTCCATGGCTAGACCTCCAAATAATATTCCTTTACGTGCTAAGGGGTATCTAGAGAGTGGGAAAGGTTTAATAACTAACCTAACACTAATGCGTACCCTAACCCTAACCCCTACCCTAACCCTAAGACGTACACTAATCCTAACCCGTACCCTAAACCGAGCCCTAACCCTAACACTAACCCTAACCCTAACCCTAACCCATACCCTACGCCGTACCCGAACCCCTCCCCGAACCCGTACCCTAAGCCGTACCCTAAGCCTAATCCTAAGCCTAACCCTAACCCTAGGCTACCCTTGACTGCTTCTGCCTCCAATAGATTTCCTAAGCACTAGTGTTTTAAGGAACAGCTTAAAAAGAGAATCCTAATGTGATTTCTTTATAATGGGTGTGTTCCTTATCTTATCCTAGTGTCTAAACTCTTCTCCATGGCTGGACCCCCAAATAATATTCCTTTACGTGCTAAGGGGTATCTAGAGAGTGGGATAGGTTTAATAACTACCCTAACCCTAATGCGTACCCTAACCCTAACCCCTACCCTAACCCTAACACGTAACCTAATCCTAACCCGTACCCTAAACGGAGCCCTAACCCTAACACTAACCCAAACCCTAAACCTAACACATACCCTCCGCCGTACACAAACCCCTCCCCGAACCCGTACCCTAAGCCGTACCGTAAGCCGTACCCTAAGCCTAATCCTAACCCTAGGCTACCCTTGACTGCTTCTGCCTCCAATAGATTTCCTAAGCACTAGAGTTTTAAGGAACAGCTTAAAAAGTGAATCCTAATGTGATTTCTTTATAATGGGTGTGTTCCTTATATTATCTTAGTGTCTAAGATCTTCTCCATGGATGGACCCCCAAATAATATGGCTTTACGTGCTACGGGGTATCTAGAGAGTGGGATAGGTTTAATAACTACCCTAACCCTAACGCGTACCCTAACCCTAACCCCTAACCTAACCCTAACACGTACACTAATCCTAACCCGTACCCTAAACCGAGCCCTAACCCTAACACTAACCCTAACCCTAACCCTAACCCATACCCTACGCCGTACCCGAAGCCCTCCCCGAACCCGTAACCTAAGCCGTACCCTAAGCCGTACCCTAAGCCTAACCCTAACCCTACGCTACCCTTGACTGCTTTTGGCTCCAATAGATTTCCTAAGCACTAGTGTTTTAAGGAACAGCTTAAAAAGAGAATCCTAATGTGATTTCTTTATAATGGGTGTGTTCCTTATATTATCTTAGTGTCTAAGATCTTCTCCATGGATGGACCCCCAAATAATATGGCTTTACGTGCTACGGGGTATCTAGAGAGTGGGATAGGTTTAATAACTACCCTAACCCTAACGCGTACCTTAACCCTAACCCCTACCCTAACCCTAACATGTACCCTAATCCTAACCCGTACCCTAAACCGAGCCCTAACACTAACACTAACCCTAACCCTAACCCTAACCCATACCCTACGCCGTACCTGAACCCCTCCCCGAACCCGTACCCTAAGCCCTACCCTAAGCCTAACCCTAAGACTAACCCTAGCCCTAGGCTACCCTTGACTGCTTCTGCCTCCAATAGATTTCCTAAGCACAACTGTTTTAAGGAACAGCTTCAAAAGAGAATCCTAATGTGATTTCTTTATAATGGGTGTGTTCCTTATCTTATCCTAGTGTCTAAACTCTTCTCCATGGTTGGACCCCCAAATAATATTCCTTTACGTGCTAAGGGGTATCTAGAGAGTGGGATAGGTTTAATAACTACCCTAACCCTAACGCGTACCCTAACCCTAACCCCTACCCTAACCCTAACACGTACCCTAATCCTAAGCCGTACCCTAAACCAAGCCCTAACCCTAAGACTAACCCTAACCCTAACCCTAACCGATACCCTACGCCGTACCCGAAGCCCTCCCCGAACCCGTACCCTAAGCCGAACCCTAAGCCTAACCCTAAGCGTAACCCTAACCCTAGGCTACCCTTGACTGCTTCTGACTCCAATAGATTTCCTAAGCACTAGTGTTTTAAGGAACAGCTTAAAAAGAGAATCCTAATGTGATTTCTTTATAATGGGTGTGTTCCTTATCTTATCCTAGTGTCTAAACTCTTCTCCATGGCTGGACCTCCAAATAATATTCCTTTACCTGCTAAGGGGTATCTAGAGAGTGGGATAGGTTTAATAACTACCCTAACACTAACGCGTACCCTAACCCTAACCCCTACCCTAACACTAACACGTACCCTAATCCTAACCAATACCCTAAACCGAGCCCTAACCCTAACACTAACCCTAACCCTAACCCTAACCCATACCCTACGCTGTACCCGAAGCCCTCCCCAAACCCGTACCCTAAGCCGTACCCTAAGCCGTACCCTAAGCCTAACCCTAACCCTAGGCTACCCTTGACTGCTTCTGCCTCCAATAGATTTCCTAAGCACTAGTGTTTTAAGGAACAGCTTAAAAAGAGAATCCTAATGTGATTTCTTTATAATGTGTGTGTTCCTTATCTTATCCTAGTGTCTAAACCCTTCTCCATGGCTGGACCCCCAAATACAATTCCTTTACGTGCTAAGGTGTATCTAGAGAGTGGGATAGGTTTAATAACTACCCTAACCCTAACGCGTAACCTAACCCTAACCCCTACCCTAACCCTAACACGTACCCTAATCCTAACCCGTACCCTAAACCGAGCCCTAACCCTAACACTAATCCTAACCCTAACCCTAACCCATACCCTACGCCGTACCCGAAGCCCTCCCCAAACCCGTACCCTAAGCCGTACCCTAAGCCTAACCCTAAGCCTAACCCTAACCCTAGGCTACCCTTGACTGCTCTGCCTCCAATAGATTTCCTAAGCACTAGTGTTTTAAGGAACAGCTTAAAAAGAGAATCCTAATGTGATTTGTTTATAATGGGTGTGTTCCTTATCTTATCCTAGTGTCTAAACACTTCTCCATGGCTGGACCCCCAAATAATAATCCTTTATGTGCTAAGGGGTATCTAGAGAGTGGGATAGGTTTAATAACTACCCTAACCCTAATGCGTACCCTAACCCTAACCCCTACCCTAACCCTAACACGTATCCTAATCCTAACCCGTACCCTAAACGGAGCCCTAACCCTAACACTAACCCTAAACCTAACCCTAACCCATACCCTACGTCGTACCCGAACCCCTCCCCGAACCCGTACCCTAAGCCGTACCCTAAGCCTTACCCCAAGCCTAACCCTAACCCTAGGCTACCCTTGACTGATTCTGCCTCCAATAGATTTCCTAAGCACTAGTGTTTTAAGGAACAGCTTAAAAAGAGAATCCTAATGTGATATCTTTATAATGGGTGTGTTCCTTATATTATCTTAGTGTCTAAGCTCTTCTCCATGGATGGACCCCCAAATAATATTCCTTTACGTGCTAAGGGGTATCTAGAGAGTGGGATAGGTTTAATAACTACCCTAACCCTAACGCGTACCCTAACCCTAACCCCTACCCTAACCCTAACACGTACCCTAATCCTACCCCGTACCCTAAACGGAGCCCTAACCCTAACACTAACCCTAACCCTAACCCTAACCCATACCCTACGTCGTACCCGAACCCCTCACCGAACCCGTACCCTAAGCTGTACCCTAAGCCTAATCCTAAGCCTAACCCTAGCCCTAGGCTACCTTTGACTGCTTCTGCCTCCAATAGATTTCCTAAGCACTAGGGTTTTAAGGAACAGCTTAAAAAGAGAATCCTAATGTGATTTCTTTATAATGGGTGTGTTCCTTATCTTATCCTAATGTCTAAACTCTTCTTCATGGCTGGACCCCCAAATAATATTCCTTTACGTGCTAAGGGGTATCTAGAGAGTGGGATAGTTTTAATAACTACCCTAACCCTAACGCGTACCCAAACCCTAACCCCTACCCTAACCCTAACACGTACCCTAATCCTAAGCCGTACCCTAAACCAAGCCCTAACCCTAACACTAACCCTAACCCTAACCCTAACCGATACCCTACGCCGTACCCGAAGCCCTCCCCGAACCCGTACCCTAAGCCGAACCCTAAGCCTAACCCTAAGCGTAACACTAACCCTAGGCTACCCTTGACTGCTTCTGACTCCAATAGATTTCCTAAGCACTAGTGTTTTAAGGAACAGCTTAAAAAGAGAATCCTAATGTGATTTCTTTATAATGGGTGTGTTCCTTATCTTATCCTAGTGTCTAAACTCTTCTCCATGGCTGGACCTCCAAATAATATTCCTTTACCTGCTAAGGGGTATCTAGAGAGTGGGATAGGTTTAATAACTACCCTAACACTAACGCGTACCCTAACCCTAACCCCTACCCTAACACTAACACGTACCCTAATCCTAACCAATACCCTAAACCGAGCCCTAACCCTAACACTAACCCTAACCCTAACCCTAACCCATACCCTACGCTGTACCCGAAGCCCTCCCCAAACCCGTACCCTAAGCCGTACCCTAAGCCGTACCCTAAGCCTAACCCTAACCCTAGGCTACCCTTGACTGCTTCTGCCTCCAATAGATTTCCTAAGCACTAGTGTTTTAAGGAACAGCTTAAAAAGAGAATCCTAATGTGATTTCTTTATAATGTGTGTGTTCCTTACCTTATCCTAGTGTCTAAACCCTTCTCCATGGCTGGACCCCCAAATACAATTCCTTTACGTGCTAAGGTGTATCTAGAGAGTGGGATAGGTTTAATAACTACCCTAACCCTAACGCGTACCCTAACCCTAACCCCTACCCTAACCCTAACACGTACCCTAATCCTAACCCGTACCCTAAACCGAGCCCTAACCCTAACACTAATCCTAACCCTAACCCTAACCCATACCCTACGCCGTACCCGAAGCCCTCCCCAAACCCGTACCCTAAGCCGTACCCTAAGCCTAACCCTAAGCCTAACCCTAACCCTAGGCTACCCTTGACTGCTCTGCCTCCAATAGATTTCCTAAGCACTAGTGTTTTAAGGAACAGCTTAAAAAGAGAATCCTAATGTGATTTGTTTATAATGGGTGTGTTCCTTATCTTATCCTAGTGTCTAAACACTTCTCCATGGCTGGACCCCCAAATAATAATCCTTTATGTGCTAAGGGGTATCTAGAGAGTGGGATAGGTTTAATAACTACCCTAACCCTAATGCGTACCCTAACCCTAACCCCTACCCTAACCCTAACACGTATCCTAATCCTAACCCGTACCCTAAACGGAGCCCTAACCCTAACACTAACCCTAACCCTAACCCTAACCCATACCCTACGTCGTACCCGAACCCCTCCCCGAACCCGTACCCTAATCCGTACCCTAAGCCTTACCCCAAGCCTAACCCTAACCCTAGGCTACCCTTGACTGATTCTGCCTCCAATAGATTTCCTAAGCACTAGTGTTTTAAGGAACAGCTTAAAAAGAGAATCCTAATGTGATATCTTTATAATGGGTGTGTTCCTTATATTATCTTAGTGTCTAAGCTCTTCTCCATGGATGGACCCCCAAATAATATTCCTTTACGTGCTAAGGGGTATCTAGAGAGTGGGATAGGTTTAATAACTACCCTAACCCTAACGCGTACCCTAACCCTAACCCCTACCCTAACCCTAACACGTACCCTAATCCTACCCCGTACCCTAAACGGAGCCCTAACCCTAACACTAACCCTAACCCTAACCCTAACCCATACCCTACGTCGTACCCGAACCCCTCACCGAACCCGTACCCTAAGCTGTACCCTAAGCCTAATCCTAAGCCTAACCCTAGCCCTAGGCTACCTTTGACTGCTTCTGCCTCCAATAGATTTCCTAAGCACTAGGGTTTTAAGGAACAGCTTAAAAAGAGAATCCTAATGTGATTTCTTTATAATGGGTGTGTTCCTTATCTTATCCTAGTGTCTAAACTCTTCTCCATGGCTGGACCCCCAAATAATATTCCTTTACGTGATAAGGGGTATCTAGAGAGTGGGATAGGTTTAATAACTACCCTAACCCTAATGCATACCCTAACCCTGAACCCTACCTTAACCCTAATAGGTAACCTAATCCTAACCCGTACCCTAAACGGAGCCTTAACCCTAACACTAACCCTAACACTAACCCTAATCCATACCCTACGCCGTACCCGAACCCCTCCCCGAACCCGTACCCTAAGCCGTACCCTAAGCCTAACCCTAAGCCTAACCCTAACCCTAGGCTACCCTTGACTGCTTCTGCCTCCAATAGATTTCCTAAGCACTAGTGTTTTAAGGAACAGCTTAAAAAGAGAATCCTAATGTGATTTCTTTATAATGGGTGTGTTCCTTATATTATCTTAGTGTCTAAGATCTTCTCCATGGATGGACCCCCAAATAATATGGCTTTACGTGCTACGGGGTATCTAGAGAGTGGGATAGGTTTAATAACTAACCTAACCCTAACGCGTACCCTAACCCTAACCCCTACCCTAACCCTAAGACGTACACTAATCCTAACCCGTACCCTAAACCGAGCCCTAACCCTAACACTAACTCTAACCCTAACCCTAACCCATACCCTACGCTGTACCCGAAGCCCTCCCCGAACCCGTACCCGAAGCCGTACCCTAAGCCTAACCCCAAGCCTAACCCTAACCCTAGGCTACCCTTGACTGCTTCTGCCTCCAATAGATTTCCTCAGCACTAGTGTTTTAAGGAACAGCTTAAAAAGAGAATCCTAATGTGATTTCTTTATAATGGGTGTGTTCCTTATCTTATCCTAGTGTCTAAACTCTTCTCCATGGCTGGACCTCCAAATAATATTCCTTTACATGCTAAGGGGTATCTAGAGAGTGGGATAGGTTTAATAACTACCCTAACACTAACGCGTACCCTAACCCTAACCCCTACCCTAACCCTAACACGTACCCTAATCCTAACCCGTACCCTAAACCAAGCCCTAACCCTAACACTAACCCTAACCCTAACCCTAACCGATACCCTACGCCGTACCCGAAGCCCTCACCGAACCCGTACCCTAAGCCGAACCCTAAGCCTAACCCTAAGCGTAACCCTAACCCTAGGCTACCCTTGACTGCTTCTGACTCCAATAGATTTCCTAAGCACTAGTGTTTTAAGGAACAGCTTAAAAAGAGAATCCTAATGTGATTTCTTTATAATGGGTGTGTTCCTTATCTTATCCTAGTGTCTAAACTCTTCTCCATGGCTGGAACCCCAAATAATATTCCTTTACGTGCTAAGGTGTATCTAGAGAGTGGGATAGGTTTAATAACTACCTTAACTCTAACGCCTACCCTAACCCTAACCCCTACCCTAAAACTAACACGTACACTAAACCGAGCCCTAACCCTAACACTAACCCTAACCCTAACCCTAACCCATACCCTACGCCGTACCCGAACCCCTCCCCGAACCCGTACCCTAAGCCGTACCCTAACCCTAACCCTAAGCCTAACCCTAACCCTAGGCTACCCGTGACTGCTTCTGCCTCCAATAGATTTCCTAAGCACTAGTGTGTTAAGGAACAGCTTAAAAAGCGAATCCTAATGTGATTGCTTTATAATGGGTGTGTTCCTTATCTTATCCTAGTGTCTAAACTCTTCTCCATGGCTAGACCTCCAAATAATATTCCTTTACGTGCTAAGGGGTATCTAGAGAGTGGGAAAGGTTTAATAACTAACCTAACACTAATGCGTACCCTAACCCTAACCCCTACCCTAACCCTAAGACGTACACTAATCCTAACCCGTACCCTAAACCGAGCCCTAACCCTAACACTAACCCTAACCCTAACCCTAACCCATACCCTACGCCGTACCCGAACCCCTCCCCGAACCCGTACCCTAAGCCGTACCCTAAGCCTAATCCTAAGCCTAACACTAACCCTAGGCTACCCTTGACTGCTTCTGCCTCCAATATATTTCCTAAGCACTAGTGTTTTAAGGAACAGCTTAAAAAGAGAATCCTAATGTGATTTCTTTATAATGGGTGTGTTCCTTATCTTATCCTAGTGTCTAAACTCTTCTCCATGGCTGGACCCCCAAATAATATTACTTTACGTGCTAAGGGGTATCTAGAGAGTGGGATAGTTTTAATAACTACCCTAACCCTAATGCGTACCCTAACCCTAACCCCTACCCTAACCCTAACACGTAACCTAATCCTAACCCGTACCCTAAACTGAGCCCTAACCCTAACACTAACCCAAACCCTAAACCTAACACATACCCTCCGCCGTACACAAACCCCTCCCCGAACCCGTACCCTAAGCCGTACCGTAAGCCGTACCCTAAGCCTAATCCTAACCCTAGGCTACCCTTGACTGCTTCTGCCTCCAATAGATTTCCTAAGCACTAGAGTTTTAAGGAACAGCTTAAAAAGTGAATCCTAATGTGATTTCTTTATAATGGGTGTGTTCCTTATATTATCTTAGTGTCTAAGATCTTCTCCATGGATGGATCCCCAAATAATATGGCTTTACGTGCTACGGGGTATCTAGAGAGTGGGATAGGTTTAATAACTACCCTAACCCTAATGCGTACCCTAACCCTAACCCCTACCCTAACCCTAATTCGTAACCTGATCCTAAACCGTACCCTAAACGGAGCCCTAACCCTAACCCTAACCCATACCCTACGCCGTACCCGAACCCCTCCCCGAACCCGTACCCTAAGCCGTATCCTAAGCCTAACCCTAAGCCTAACCCTAGCCCTAGGCTACCCTTGACTGCTTCTGCCTCCAATAGATTTCCTAAGCACTAGTGTTTTAAGGAACAGCTTAAAAAGAGAATCCTAATGTGATTTCTTTATAATGGGTGTGTTCCTTATCTTATCCTAGTGTCTAAACTCTTCTCCATGGCTGGACCCCCAAATAATATTCCTTTACGTGATAAGGGGTATCTAGAGAGTGGGATAGGTTTAATAACTACCCTAACCCTAATGCATACCCTAACCCTGAACCCTACCTCAACCCTAATAGGTAACCTAATCCTAACCCGTACCCTAAACGGAGCCTTAACCCTAACACTAACCCTAACACTAACCCTAACCCATACCCTACGCCGTACCCG
The DNA here is from genome assembly GCF_965194825.1 of Balaenoptera physalus. NCBI lineage: Eukaryota > Metazoa > Chordata > Mammalia > Artiodactyla > Balaenopteridae > Balaenoptera > Balaenoptera physalus. Next base: position 624,711 of record NW_028126404.1, read on the forward strand.
AACCCCTCACCGAACCCGTACCCTAAGTCATACCCTAAGCCTAACCTCAAGCCTAACCCTAACCCTAGGCTACCCTTGACTGCTTCTGCCTCCAATAGATTTCCTAAGCACTAGTGTTTTAAGGAACAGCTTAAAAAGAGAATCCTAATGTGTTTTCTTTATAATGGGTGTGTTCCTTATATTATCTTAGTGTCTAAGATCTTCTCCATGGATGGACCCCCAAATAATATGGCTTTACGTGCTACGGGGTATCTAGAGAGTGGGATAGGTTTAATAACTAACCTAACCCTAACGCGTACCCTAACCCTAACCCCTACCCTAACCCTAAGACGTACACTAATCCTAACCCGTACCCTAAACCGAGCCCTAACCCTAACACTAACCCTAACCCTAACCCTAACCCATACCCTACGCTGTACCCGAAGCCCTCCCCGAACCCGTACCCAAAGCCGTACCCTAAGCCTAACCCCAAGCCTAACCCTAACCCTAGGCTACCCTTGACTGCTTCTGCCTCCAATAGATTTCCTAAGCACTAGTGTTTTAAGGAACAGCTTAAAAAGAGAATCCTAATGTGATATCTTTATAATGGGTGTGTTCCTTATATTATCTTAGTGTCTAAGATCTTCTCCATGGATGGACCCCCAAATAATATGGGTTTACGTGCTACGGGGTATCTAGAGAGTGGGATAGGTTTAATTACTACCCTAACCCTAACGCGTACCCTAACCCTAACCCCTACCCTAACCCTAAGACGTACACTAATCCTAACCCGTACCCTAAACCGAGCCCTAACCCTAACACTAACCCTAACCCTAACCCTAACCCATACACTACGCTGTACCCGAAGCCCTCCCCGAACCCGTACCCTAAGCCGTACCCTAAGCCTAACCCTAACCCTACGCTACCCTTGACTGCTTCTGCCTCCAATAGATTTCCTCAGCACTAGTGTTTTAAGGAACAGCTTAAAAAGAGAATCCTAATGTGATTTCTTTATAATGGGTGTGTTCCTTATCTTATCCTAGTGTCTAAACTCTTCTCCATGGCTGGACCTCCAAATAATATTCCTTTACGTGCTAAGGGGTATCTAGAGAGTGGGATAGGTTTAATAACTACCCTAACACTAACGCGTACCCTAACGCTAACCCCTACCCTAACCCTAACACGTACCCTAATCCTAACCCGTACCCTAAACCGAGCCCTAACCCTAACACTAACCCTAACCCTAACCCTAACCGATACCCTACGCAGTACCCGAAGCCCTCACCGAACCCGTACCCTAAGCCGAACCCTAAGCCTAACCCTAAGCGTAACCCTAACCCTAGGCTACCCTTGACTGCTTCTGACTCCAATAGATTTCCTAAGCACTAGTGTTTTAAGGAACAGCTTAAAAAGAGAATCCTAATGTGATTTCTTTATAATGGGTGTGTTCCTTATCTTATCCTAGTGTCTAAACTCTTCTCCATGGCTGGAACCCCAAATAATATTCCTTTACGTGCTAAGGTGTATCTAGAGAGTGGGATAGGTTTAATAACTACCTTAACTCTAACGCCTACCCTAACCCTAATCCCTACCCTAAAACTAACACGTACACTAAACCGAGCCCTAACCCTAACACTAACCCTAACCCTAACCCTAACCCATACCCTACGCCGTACCCGAACCCCTCCCCGAACCCGTACCCTAAGCCGTACCCTAACCCTAACCCTAAGCCTAACCCTAACCCTAGGCTACCCGTGACTGCTTCTGCCTCCAATAGATTTCCTAAGCACTAGTGTGTTAAGGAACAGCTTAAAAAGCGAATCCTAATGTGATTGCTTTATAATGGGTGTGTTCCTTATCTTATCCTAGTGTCTAAACTCTTCTCCATGGCTAGACCTCCAAATAATATTCCTTTACGTGCTAAGGGGTATCTAGAGAGTGGGAAAGGTTTAATAACTAACCTAACACTAATGCGTACCCTAACACTAACCCCTACCCTAACCCTAAGACGTACACTAATCCTAACCCGTACCCTAAACCGAGCCCTAACCCTAACACTAACCCTAACCCTAACCCTAACCCATACCCTACGCCGTACCCGAACCCCTCCCCGAACCCGTACCCTAAGCCGTACCCTAAGCCTAATCCTAAGCCTAACCCTAACCCTAGGCTACCCTTGACTGCTTCTGCCTCCAATAGATTTCCTAAGCACTAGTGTTTTAAGGAACAGCTTAAAAAGAGAATCCTAACGTGATTTCTTTATAATGTGTGTGTTCCTTATCTTATCCTAGTGTCTAAACCCTTCTCCATGGCTGGACCCCAAAAAAATTCCTTTACGTGCTAAGGTGTATCTACAGAGTGGGATAGGTTTAATAACTACCCTAACCCTAACGCGTACCCTAACCCTAACCCCTACCCTAACCCTAACACGTACCCTAATCCTAACCCGTACCCTAAACCGAGCCCTAACCCTAACACTAATCCTAACCCTAACCCTAACCCATACCCTACGCCGTACCCGAAGCCCTCCCCAAACCCGTACCCTAAGCCGTACCCTAAGCCTAACCCTAAGCCTAACCCTAACCCTAGGCTACCCTTGACTGCTCTGCCTCCAATAGATTTCCTAAGCACTAGTGTTTTAAGGAACAGCTTAAAAAGGGAATCCTAATGTGATTTCTTTATAATGGGTGTGTTCCTTATCTTATCCTAGTGTCTAAACACTTCTCCATGGCTGGACCCCCAAATAATAATCCTTTATGTGCTAAGGGGTATCTAGAGAGTGGGATAGGTTTAATAAGTACCCTAACCCTAATGCGTACCCTAACCCTAACACCTACCCTAACCCTAACACGTATCCTAATCCTAACCCGTACCCTAAACGGAGCCCTAACCCTAACACTAACCCTAACCCTAACCCTAACCCATACCCTACGTCGTACCCGAACCCCTCCCCGAACCCGTACCCTAAGCCGTACCCTAAGCCTTACCCCAAGCCTAACCCTAACCCTAGGCTACCCTTGACTGATTCTGCCTCCAATAGATTTCCTAAGCACTAGTGTTTTAAGGAACAGCTTAAAAAGAGAATCCTAATGTGATATCTTTATAATGGGTGTGTTCCTTATATTATCTTAGTGTCTAAGCTCTTCTCCATGGATGGACCCCCAAATAATATTCCTTTACGTGCTAAGGGGTATCTAGAGAGTGGGATAGGTTTAATAACTACCCTAACCCTAACGCGTACACTAACCCTAACCCCTACCCTAACCCTAACACGTACCCTAATCCTAACCCGTACCCTAAACGGAGACCTAACCCTAACACTAACCCTAACCCTAACCCTAACCCATACCCTACGTCGTACCCGAACCCCTCCCCGAACCCGTACCCTAAGCCGTACCCTAAGCCTAACCCTAAGCCTAACCCTAGCCCTAGGCTACCTTTGACTGCTTCTGCTTCCAATAGATTTCCTAAGCACTAGGGTTTTAAGGAACAGCTTAAAAAGAGAATCCTAATGTGATTTCTTTATAATGGGTGTGTTCCTTATCTTATCCTAATGTCTAAACTCTTCTCCATGGCTGGACCCCCAAATAATATTCCTTTACGTGCTAAGGGGTATCTAGAGAGTGGGATAGTTTTAATATCTACCCTAACCCTAACGCGTACCCTAACCCTAACCCTTACTCTAACCCTAACACGTACCCTAATCCTATCCTGTACCCTAAGAGGAGCCCTAACCCTAACACTACCCCAAACCCTAACCCTAACCCATACCCTCCGCCGTACACGAAACCCTCCCCGAACCCGTATCCTAAGCCGTACCCTAAGCCGTACCTTAAGCCTAACCCTAACCCTAGGCTACCCTTGACTGCTTCTGCCTCCAATAGATTTCCGAAACACTAGTGTTTTAAGGAACAGCTTAAAAAGAGAATCCTAATGTGATTTCTTTATAATGGGTGTGTTCCTTATCTTATCCTAGTGTCTAAACTCTTCTCCATGGCTGGACCCCCAAATAATAAACCTTTCCGTGCTAAGGGGTATCTAGAGAGTGGGATAGGTTTAATAACTACACTAACCCTAACGAGTAACCTAACCCTAACCCCTACCCCAACCCTAACATGTACCCTAATACTAACCCGTACCCTAAACCGAGCCCTAACCCTAACACTAACCCTAAACCTTACCCTAACCCATACCCTACGCCGTACCTGAAGCCCTCCCCGAACCCGTACCCTAAGCCGTACCCTAAGACTAACCCTAAGCCTAACCCTAACCCTAGGCTACCCTTGACTGCTTCTGCCTCCAATAGATTTCCTAAGCACTAGTGTTTTAAGGAACAGCTTTAAAAGAGAATCCTAATGTGATTTCTTTATAATGGGTGTGTTCCTTATCTTATCCTAGTGTCTAAACTCTTCTCCATGGCTGGACCCCCAAATAATATTCCTTTACGTGCTAAGGTGTATCTAGAGAGTGGGATAGGTTTAATAACTACCCTAACCCTAACGCGTACCCTAACCCTAACCCCTACCCTAACCCTAACATGTACCCTAATCCTAACCCGTACCCTAAACCGAGGCCTAACCCTAACACTAACCCTAACCCTAACCCTAACCCATACCCTACGCCGTACCTGAACCCCTCCCCGAACCCGTACCCTAAGCCCTACCCTAAGCCTAACCCTAAGACTAACCCTAGCCCTAGGCTACCCTTGACTGCTTCTGCCTCCAATAGATTTCCTAAGCATAAGTGTTTTAAGGAACAGCTTCAAAAGAGAATCCTAATGTGATTTCTTTATAATGGGTGTGTTCCTTATCTTATCCTAGTGTCTAAACTCTTCTCCATGGTTGGACCCCCAAATAATATTCCTTTACGTGCTAAGGGGTATCTAGAGAGTGGGATAGGTTTAATAACTACCCTAACCCTAACGCGTACCCTAACCCTAACCCCTACCCTAACCCTAACACGTACCCTAATCCTAAGCCGTACCCTAAACCAAGCCCTAACCCTAACACTAACACTAACCCTAACCCTAACCGATACCATACGCCGTACCCGAAGCCCTCCCCGAACCCATATCCTAAGCCGAACCCTAAGCCTAACCCTAAGCGTAACCCTAACCCTAGGCTACCCTTGACTGCTTCTGCCTCCAATAGATTTCCTAAGCACTAGTGTTTTAAGGAACAGCTTAAAAAGAGAATCCTAATGTGATTTCTTTATAATGTGTGTGTTCCTTATCTTATCCTAGTGTCTAAACCCTTCTCCATGGCTGGACCCCCAAATAAAATTCCTTTACGTGCTAAGGTGTATCTAGAGAGTGGGATAGGTTTAATAACTACCCTAACCCTAACGCGTACCCTAACCCTAACCCCTACCCTAACCCTAACACGTACCCTAAAACTAACCCGTACCCTAAACCGAGCCCTAACCCTAACACTAATCCTAACCCTAACCCTAACCCATACCCTACGCCGTACCCGAAGCCCTCCCCAAACCCGTACCCTAAGCCGTACCCTAAGCCTAACCCTAAGCCTAACCCTAACCCTAGGCTACCCTTGACTGCTCTGCCTCCAATAGATTTCCTAAGCACTAGTGTTTTAAGGAACAGCTTAAAAAGAGAATCCTAATGTGATTTGTTTATAATGGGTGTGTTCCTTATCTTATCCTAGTGTCTAAACACTTCTCCATGGCTGGACCCCCAAATAATAATCCTTTATGTGCTAAGGGGTATCTAGAGAGTGGGATAGGTTTAATAACTACCCTAACCCTAATGCGTACCCTAACCCTAACCCCTACCCTAACCCTAACACGTATCCTAATCCTAACCCGTACCCTAAACGGAGCCCTAACCCTAACACTAACCCTAACCCTAACCCTAACCCATACCCTACGTCGTACCCGAACCCCTCCCCGAACCCGTACCCTAAGCCGTACCCTAAGCCTTACCCCAAGCCTAACCCTAACCCTAGGCTACCCTTGACTGATTCTGCCTCCAATAGATTTCCTAAGCACTAGTGTTTTAAGGAACAGCTTAAAAAGAGAATCCTAATGTGATATCTTTATAATGGGTGTGTTCCTTATATTATCTTAGTGTCTAAGCTCTTCTCCATGGATGGACCCCCAAATAATATTCCTTTACGTGCTAAGGGGTATCTAGAGAGTGGGATAGGTTTAATAACTACCCTAACCCTAACGCGTACCCTAACCCTAACCCCTACCCTAACCCTAACACGTACCCTAATCCTAACCCGTACCCTAAACGGAGCCCTAACCCTAACACTAACCCTAACCCTAACCCTAACCCATACCCTACGTCGTACCCGAACCCCTCCCCGAACCCGTACCCTGAGCCGTACCCTAAGCCTAACCCTAAGCCTAACCCTAGCCCTAGGCTACCTTTGACTGCTTCTGCCTCCAATAGATTTCCTAAGCACTAGGGTTTTAAGGAACAGCTTAAAAAGAGAATCCTAATGTGATTTCTTTATAATGGGTGTGTTCCTTATCTTATCCTAATGTCTAAACTCTTCTCCATGGCTGGACCCCCAAATAATATTCCTTTACGTGCTAAGGGGTATCTAGAGAGTGGGATAGTTTTAATAACTACCCTAACCCTAACGCGTACCCTAACCCTAACCCTTACTCTAACCCTAATACGTAACCTAATCCTAACCCGTACCCTAAACGGAGCCCTAACCCTAACACTAACCCTAACCCTAACCCTAACCCATACCCTACGCCGTACCCGAACCCCTCCCCGAACCCGTACCCTAAGCCGTACCCTAATCCTAACCCTAAGCCTAACCCTAGCCCTAGGCTACCCTTGACTGCTTCTGCCTCCAATAGATTTCCTAAGCACTAGTGTTTTAAGGAACAGCTTAAAAAGAGAATCCTAATGTGATTTCTTTATAATGGGTGTGTTCCTTATTTTATCTTAGTGTCTAAGATCTTCTCCATGGATGGACCCCCAAATAATATGGCTTTACTTGCTACGGGGTATCTAGAGAGTGGGATAGGTTTAATAACTACCCTAACCCTAACGCGTACCCTAACCCTAACCCCTACCCTAACCCTAAGACGTACACTAATCCTAACTCGTACCCTAAACCGATCCCTAACCCTAACACTAACCCTAACCCTAACCCTAACCCATACCCTACGCTGTACCCGAAGCCCTCCACGAACCCGTACCCTAAGCCGTACCCTAAGCCTAACCCTAACCCTACGCTACCCTTGACTGCTTCTGCCTCCAATAGATTTCCTCAGCACTAGTGTTTTAAGGAACAGCTTAAAAAGAGAATCCTAATGTGATTTCTTTATAATGGGTGTGTTCCTTATCTTATCCTAGTGTCTAAACTCTTCTCCATGGCTGGACCTCCAAATAATATTCCTTTACGTGCTAAGGGGTATCTAGAGAGTGGGATAGGTTTAATAACTACCCTAACACTAACGCGTACCCTAACCCTAACCCCTACCCTAACCCTAACATGTACCCTAATCCTAACACGTACCCTAAACCGAGCCCTAACCCTAACAATAACCCTAACCCTAACCCTAACCCATACCCTACGCCGTACCCCAACCCCTCCCCGAACCCGTACCCTAAGCCGTACCCTAAGCCTAACCCTAAGCCTAACCCTAGCCCTAGGCTACCCTTGACTGCTTCTGCCTCCAATAGATTTCCTAAGCACTAGTGTTTTAAGGAACAGGTTAAAAAGAGAATCCTAATGTGATTTCTTTATAATGGGTGTGTTCCTTATCTTATCCTAGTGTCTAAACTCTTCTCCATGGCTAGACCTCCAAATAATATTCCTTTACGTGCTAAGGGGTATCTAGAGAGTGGGAAAGGTTTAATAACTAACCTAACACTAATGCGTACCCTAACCCTAACCCCTACCCTAACCCTAATTCATACCCTAATCCTAACCAATATCCTAAACCGAGCCCTAACCCTAACACTAACCCTAACCCTAACCCTAACCCATACCCTACGCCGTACCCGAACCCCTCCCCAAACCCGTACCATAAGCCGTACCCTAAGCCTAATCCTAAGCCTAACACTAACCCTAGGCTACCCTTGACTGCTTCTGCCTCCAATAGATTTCCTAAGCACTAGTGTTTTAAGGAACAGCTTAAAAAGTGAATCCTAATGTGATTTCTTTATAATGGGTGTGTTCCTTATCTTATCCTAGTGTCTAAACTCTTCTCCATGGCTGGACCCCCAAATAATATTACTTTACGTGCTAAGGGGTATCTAGAGAGTGGGATAGGTTTAATAACTACCCTAACCCTAATGCGTACCCCAACCCTAACCCCTACCCTAACCCTAACACGTAACCTAATCCTAACCCGTACCCTAAACGGAGCCCTAACCCTAACACTAACCCAAACCCTAAACCTAACACATACCCTCCGCCGTACACAAACCCCTCCCCGAACCCGTACCCTAAGCCGTACCGTAAGCCGTACCATAAGCCTAATCCTAACCCTAGGCTACCCTTGACTGCTTCTGCCTCCAATAGATTTCCTAAGCACTAGTGTTTTAAGGAACAGGTTAAAAAGAGAATCCTAATGTGATTTCTTTATAATGGGTGTGTTCCTTATCTTATCCTAGTGTCTAAACTCTTCTCCATGGCTGGACCTCCATATAATATTCCTTTACGTGCTAAGGGGTATCTAGAGAGTGGGATAGGTTTAATAACTACCCTAACACTAACGCATACCCTAACCCTAACCCCTACCCTAACCCTAACCCCTACCCTAACCATAACATGTACCCTAATCCTAACCAATACCCTAAACCGAGCCCTAACCCTAACACTAACCCTAACCCTAACCCTAACCCATACCCTACGCCGTGCCCGAAGCCCTCCCCGAACCCGTACCCTAAGCAGTACCCTAAGCCTAACCCTAAGCCTAACCCGAACCCTAGGCTACCCTTGACTGCTTCTGCCTCCAATAGATTTCCTAAGCACTAGTGTTTTAAGGAACAGCTTAAAAAGAGAATCCTAATGTGATTTCTTTATAATGAGTGTGTTCCTTATATTATCTTAGTGTCTAAGATCTTCTCCATGGATGGACCCCCAAATAATATTCCTTTACGTGCTAAGGGGTATCTAGAGAGTGGGATAGGTTTAATAACTACCCTAACCCTAACGCGTACCCTAACCCTAACCCCTACCCTAACCCTAACACGTACCCTAAACCGAGCCCTAACCCTAACACTAAACCTAACCCTAACCCTAACCAATACCCTACGCCGTACCCGAAGCCCTCACCGAACCCGTACCCTAAGCCGTACCCTAAGCCTAACCCTAAGCCTAACCCTAACCCTAAGCTACCCTTGACTGCTTCTGCCTCCAATAGATTTCCTAAGCACTAGTGTTTTAAGGAACAGCTTAAAAAGAGAATCCTAATGTGATTTCCTTATAATGGGTGTGTTCCTTATCTTATCCTAGTGTCTAAACTCTTCTCCATGGCTGGACCCCCAAATAATATTCCTTTACGTGCTAAGGTGTATCTAGAGAGTGGGATAGGTTTAATAACTACCCTAACCCTAACGCGTACCCTAACCCTAACCCCTACCCTAACCCTAACATGTACCCTAATCCTAACCCGTACCCTAAACCGAGCCCTAACATTAACACTAACCCTAACCCTAACCCTAACCCATACCCTACGCCGTACCTGAACCCCTCCCCGAACCCGTACCCTAAGCCCTACCCTAAGCCTAACCCTAGGACTAACCCTAGCCCTAGGCTACCCTTGACTGCTTCTGCCTCCAATAGATTTCCTAAGCACAAGTGTTTTAAGGAACAGCTTCAAAAGAGAATCCTAATGTGATTTCTTTATAATGGGTGTGTTCCTTATCTTATCCTAGTGTCTAAACTCTTCTCCATGGTTGGACCCCCAAATGATATTCCTTTACGTGCTAAGGGGTATCTAGCGAGTGGGATAGGTTTAATAACTACCCTAACCCTAACGCGTACCCTAACCCTAACCCCTACCCTAACCCTAACACGTACCCTAATCCTAAGCCGTACCCTAAACCAAGCCCTAACCCTAACACTAACCCTAACCCTAACCCTAACCGATACCCTACGCCGTACCCGAAGCCCTCCCCGAACCCATACCCTAAGCCGAACCCTAAGCCTATCCCTAAGCGTAACTCTAACCCTAGGCTACCCTTGACTGCTTCTGACTCCAATAGATTTCCTAAGCACTAGTGTTTTAAGGAACAGCTTAAAAAGAGAATCCTAATGTGATTTGTTTATAATGGGTGTGTTCCTTATCTTATCCTAGTGTCTAAACTCTTCTCCATGGCTGGACCTCCAAATAATATTCCTTTACCTGCTAAGGGGTATCTAGAGAGTGGGATAGGTTTAATAACTACCCTAACACTAACGCGTACCCTAACCCTAACCCCTACCCTAACACTAACACGTACCCTAATCCTAACCAATACCCTAAACCGAGCCCTAAACCTAACACTAACCCTAACCCTAACCCTAACCCATACCCTACGCTGTACCCGAAGCCCTCCCCAAACCCGTACCCTAAGCCGTACCCTAAGCCGTACCCTAAGCCTAACCCTAACCCTAGGCTACCCTTGACTGCTTCTGCCTCCAATAGATTTCCTAAGCACTAGTGTTTTAAGGAACAGCTTAAAAAGAGAATCCTAATGTGATTTCTTTATAATGTGTGTGTTCCTTATCTTATCCTACTGTCTAAACCCTTCTCCATGGCTGGACCCCCAAATAAAATTCCTTTACGTGCTAAGGTGTATCTAGAGAGTGGGATAGGTTTAATAACTACCCTAACCCTAGCGCGTACCCTAACCCTAACCCCTACCCTAACCCTAACACGTACCCTAATCCTAACCCGTACCCTAAACCGAGCCCTAACCCTAACACTAATCCTAACCCTAACCCTAACCCATACCCTACGCCGTACCCGAAGCCCTCCCCAAACCCGTACCCTAAGCCGTACCCTAAGCCTAACCCTAAGCCTAACCCTAACCCTAGGCTACCCTTGACTGCTCTGCCTCCAATAGATTTCCTAAGCACTAGTGTTTTAAGGAACAGCTTAAAAAGAGAATCCTAATGTGATTTCTTTATAATGTGTGTGTTCCTTATCTTATCCTAGTGTCTAAACACTTCTCCATGGCTGGACCCCGAAATAATAATCCTTTATGTGCTAAGGGGTATCTAGAGAGTGGGATAGGTTTAATAACTACCCTAACCCTAACGCGTACCCTAACCCTAACACCTACCCTAACCCTAACACGTATCCTAATCCTAACCCGTACCCTAAACGGAGCCCTAACCCTAACACTAACCCTAACCCTAACCCTAACCCATACCCTACGTCGTACCCGAACCCCTCCCCGAACCCGTACCCTAAGCCGTACCCTAAGCCTTACCCCAAGCCTAACCCTAACCCTAGGCTACCCTTGACTGATTCTGCCTCCAATAGATTTCCTAAGCACTAGTGTTTTAAGGAACAGCTTAAAAAGAGAATCCTAATGTGATATCTTTATAATGGGTGTGTTCCTTATATTATCTTAGTGTCTAAGCTCTTCTCCATGGATGGACCCCCAAATAATATTCCTTTACGTGCTAAGGGGTATCTAGAGAGTGGGATAGGTTTAATAACTACCCTAACCCTAACGCGTACCCTAACCCTAACCCCTACCCTAACCCTAACACGTACCCTAATCCTAACCCGTACCCTAAACGGAGCCCTAACCCTAACACTAACCCTAACCCTAACCCTAACCCATACCCTACGTCGTACCCGAACCCCTCCCCGAACCCGTACCCTAAGCCGTACCCTAAGCCTAACCCTAAGCCTAACCCTAGCCCTAGGCTACCTTTGACTGCTTCTGCTTCCAATAGATTTCCTAAGCACTAGGGTTTTAAGGAACAGCTTAAAAAGAGAATCCTAATGTGATTTCTTTATAATGGGTGTGTTCCTTATCTTATCCTAATGTCTAAACTCTTCTCCATGGCTGGACCCCCAAATAATATTCCTTTACGTGCTAAGGGGTATCTAGAGAGTGGGATAGTTTTAATATCTACCCTAACCCTAACGCGTACCCTAACCCTAACCCTTACTCTAACCCTAACACGTACCCTAATCCTATCCTGTACCCTAAGAGGAGCCCTAACCCTAACACTACCCCAAACCCTAACCCTAACCCATACCCTCCGCCGTACACGAAACCCTCCCCGAACCCGTACCCTAAGCCCTACCCTAAGCCTAACCCTAAGACTAACCCTAGCCCTAGGCTACCCTTGACTGCTTCTGCCTCCAATAGATTTCCTAATCATAAGTGTTTTAAGGAACAGCTTCAAAAGAGAATCCTAATGTGATTTCTTTATAATGGGTGTGTTCCTTATCTTATCCTAGTGTCTAAACTCTTCTCCATGGTTGGACCCCCAAATAATATTCCTTTACGTGCTAAGGGGTATCTAGAGAGTGGGATAGGTTTAATAACTACCCTAACCCTAACGCGTACCCTAACCCTAACCCCTACCCTAACCCTAACACGTACCCTAATCCTAAGCCGTACCCTAAACCAAGCCCTAACCCTAACACTAACACTAACCCTAACCCTAACCGATACCCTACGCCGTACCCGAAGCCCTCCCCGAACCCATACCCTAAGCCGAACCCTAAGCCTAAACCTAAGCGTAACCCTAACCCTAGGCTACCCTTGACTGCTTCTGCCTCCAATAGATTTCCTAAGCACTAGTGTTTTAAGGAACAGCTTAAAAAGAGAATCCTAATGTGATTTCTTTATAATGTGTGTGTTCCTTATCTTATCCTAGTGTCTAAACCCTTCTCCATGGCTGGACCCCCAAATAAAATTCCTTTACGTGCTAAGGTGTATCTAGAGAGTGGGATAGGTTTAATAACTACCCTAACCCTAACGCGTACCCTAACCCTAACCCCTACCCTAACCCTAACACGTACCCTAATCCTAACCCGTACCCTAAACCGAGCCCTAACCCTAACACTAATCCTAACCCTAACCCTAACCCATACCCTACGCCGTACCCGAAGCCCTCCCCAAACCCGTACCCTAAGCCGTACCCTAAGCCTAACCCTAAGCCTAACCCTAACCCTAGGCTACCCTTGACTGCTCTGCCTCCAATAGATTTCCTAAGCACTAGTGTTTTAAGGAACAGCTTAAAAAGAGAATCCTAATGTGATTTGTTTATAATGGGTGTGTTCCTTATCTTATCCTAGTGTCTAAACACTTCTCCATGGCTGGACCCCCAAATAATAATCCTTTATGTGCTAAGGGGTATCTAGAGAGTGGGATAGGTTTAATAACTACCCTAACCCTAATGCGTACCCTAACCCTAACCCCTACCCTAACCCTAACACGTATCCTAATCCTAACCCGTACCCTAAACGGAGCCCTAACCCTAACACTAACCCTAACCCTAACCCTAACCCATACCCTACGTCGTACCCGAACCCCTCCCCGAACCCGTACCCTAAGCCGTACCCTAAGCCTTACCCCAAGCCTAACCCTAACCCTAGGCTACCCTTGACTGATTCTGCCTCCAATAGATTTCCTAAGCACTAGTGTTTTAAGGAACAGCTTAAAAAGAGAATCCTAATGTGATATCTTTATAATGGGTGTGTTCCTTATATTATCTTAGTGTCTAAGCTCTTCTCCATGGATGGACCCCCAAATAATATTCCTTTACGTGCTAAGGGGTATCTAGAGAGTGGGATAGGTTTAATAACTACCCTATCCCTAACGCGTACCCTAACCCTAACCCCTACCCTAACCCTAACACGTACCCTAATCCTAACCCGTACCCTAAACGGAGCCCTAACCCTAACACTAACCCTAACCCTAACCCTAACCCATACCCTACGTCGTACCCGAACCCCTCCCCGAACCCGTACCCTGAGCCGTACCCTAAGCCTAACCCTAAGCCTAACCCTAGCCCTAGGCTACCTTTGACTGCTTCTGCCTCCAATAGATTTCCTAAGCACTAGGGTTTTAAGGAACAGCTTAAAAAGAGAATCCTAATGTGATTTCTTTATAATGGGTGTGTTCCTTATCTTATCCTAATGTCTAAACTCTTCTCCATGGCTGGACCCCCAAATAATATTCCTTTACGTGCTAAGGGGTATCTAGAGAGTGGGATAGTTTTAATAACTACCCTAACCCTAACGCGTACCCTAACCCTAACCCTTACTCTAACCCTAATACGTAACCTAATCCTAACCCGTACCCTAAACGGAGCCCTAACCCTAACACTAACCCTAACCCTAACCCTAACCCATACCCTACGCCGTACCCGAACCCCTCCCCGAACCCGTACCCTAAGCCGTACCCTAATCCTAACCCTAAGCCTAACCCTAGCCCTAGGCTACACTTGACTGCTTCTGCCTCCAATAGATTTCCTAAGCACTAGTGTTTTAAGGAACAGCTTAAAAAGAGAATCCTAATGTGATTTCTTTATAATGGGTGTGTTCCTTATATTATCTTAGTGTCTAAGATCTTCTCCATGGATGGACCCCCAAATAATATGGCTTTACTTGCTACGGGGTATCTAGAGAGTGGGATAGGTTTAATAACTACCCTAACCCTAACGCGTACCCTAACCCTAACCCCTACCCTAACCCTAAGACGTACACTAATCCTAACTCGTACCCTAAACCGATCCCTAACCCTAACACTAACCCTAACCCTAACCCTAACCCATACCCTACGCTGTACCCGAAGCCCTCCCCGAACCCGTACCCTAAGCCGTACCCTAAGCCTAACCCTAACCCTACGCTACCCTTGACTGCTTCTGCCTCCAATAGATTTCCTCAGCACTAGTGTTTTAAGGAACAGCTTAAAAAGAGAATCCTAATGTGATTTCTTTATAATGGGTGTGTTCCTTATCTTATCCTAGTGTCTAAACTCTTCTCCATGGCTGGACCTCCAAATAATATTCCTTTACGTGCTAAGGGGTATCTAGAGAGTGGGATAGGTTTAATAACTACCCTAACACTAACGCGTACCCTAACCCTAACCCCTACCCTAACCCTAACATGTACCCTAATCCTAACACGTACCCTAAACCGAGCCCTAACCCTAACAATAACCCTAACCCTAACCCATACCCTACGCCGTACCCCAACCCCTCCCCGAACCCGTACCCTAAGCCGTACCCTAAGCCTAACCCTAAGCCTAACCCTAGCCCTAGGCTACCCTTGACTGCTTCTGCCTCCAATAGATTTCCTAAGCACTAGTGTTTTAAGGAACAGGTTAAAAAGAGAATCCTAATGTGATTTCTTTATAATGGGTGTGTTCCTTATCTTATCCTAGTGTCTAAACTCTTCTCCATGGCTAGACCTCCAAATAATATTCCTTTACGTGCTAAGGGGTATCTAGAGAGTGGGAAAGGTTTAATAACTAACCTAACACTAATGCGTACCCTAACCCTAACCCCTACCCTAACCCTAATTCATACCCTAATCCTAACCAATATCCTAAACCGAGCCCTAACCCTAACACTAACCCTAACCCTAACCCTAACCCATACCCTACGCCGTACCCGAACCCCTCCCCAAACCCGTACCATAAGCCGTACCCTAAGCCTAATCCTAAGCCTAACCCTAACCCTAGGCTACCCTTGACTGCTTCTGCCTCCAATAGATTTCCTAAGCACTAGTGTTTTAAGGAACAGCTTAAAAAGTGAATCCTAATGTGATTTCTTTATAATGGGTGTGTTCCTTATCTTATCCTAGTGTCTAAACTCTTCTCCATGGCTGGACCCCCAAATAATATTACTTTACGTGCTAAAGGGTATCTAGAGAGTGGGATAGGTTTAGTAACTACCCTAACCCTAATGCGTACCCTAACCCTAACCCCTACCCTAACCCTAACACGTAACCTAATCCTAACCCGTACCCTAAACGGAGCCCTAACCCTAACACTAACCCAAACCCTAAACCTAACACATACCCTCCGCCGTACACAAACCCCTCCCCGAACCCGTACCCTAAGCCGTACCGTAAGCCGTACCATAAGCCTAATCCTAACCCTAGGCTACCCTTGACTGCTTCTGCCTCCAATAGATTTCCTAAGCACTAGAGTTTTAAGGAACAGCTTAAAAAGTGAATCCTAATGTGATTTCTTTATAATGGGTGTGTTCCTTATATTATCTTAGTGTCTAAGATCTTCTCCATGGATGGACCCCCAAATAATATGGCTTTACGTGCTACGGGGTATCTAGAGAGTGGGATAGGTTTAATAACTACCCTAACCCTAACGCGTACCCTAACCCTAACCCCTACCCTAACCCTAAAACGTACACTAATCCTAACCCGTACCCTAAACCGAGCCCTAACCCTAACACTAACCCTAACCCTAACCCTAACCCATACCCTACGCCGTACCCGAAGCCCTCCCCGAACCCGTAACCTAAGCCGTACCCTAAGCCGTACCCTAAGCCTAACCCTAACCCTACGCTACCCTTGACTGCTTCTGGCTCCAATAGATTTCCTAAGCACTAGTGTTTTAAGGAACAGCTTAAAAAGAGAATCCTAATGTGATTTCTTTATAATGGGTGTGTTCCTTATCTTATCCTAGTGTCTAAACTCTTCTCCATGGCTGGACCTCCATATAATATTCCTTTACGTGCTAAGGGGTATCTAGAGAGTGGGATAGGTTTAATAACTACCCTAACACTAAGGCATACCCTAAACCTAACCCCTACCCTAACCATAACATGTACCCTAATCCTAACCAATACCCTAAACCGAGCCCTAACCCTAACACTAACCCTAACCCTAACCCTAACCCATACCCTACGCCGTGCCCGAAGCCCTCCCCGAACCCGTACCCTAAGCAGTACCCTAAGCCTAACTCTAAGCCTAACCCTAACCCTAGGCTACCCTTGACTGCTTCTGCCTCCAATAGATTTCCTAAGCACTAGTGTTTTAAGGAACAGCTTAAAAAGAGAATCCTAATGTGATTTCTTTATAATGAGTGTGTTCCTTATATTATCTTAGTGTCTAAGATCTTCTCCATGGATGGACCCCCAAATAATATTCCTTTACGTGCTAAGGGGTATCTAGAGAGTGGGATAGGTTTAATAACTACCCTAACCCTAACGCGTACCCTAACCCCAACCCCTACCCTAACCCTAACACGTACCCTAAACCGAGCCCTAACCCTAACACTAAACCTAACCCTAACCCTCACCAATACCCTACGCCGTACCCGAAGCCCTCACCGAACCCGTACCCTAAGCCGTACCCTAAGCCTAACCCTAAGCCTAACCCTAACCCTAAGCTACCCTTGACTGCTTCTGCCTCCAATAGATTTCCTAAGCACTAGTGTTTTAAGGAACAGCTTAAAAAGAGAATCCTAATGTGATTTCTTTATAATGGGTGTGTTCCTTATATTATCTTAGTGTCTAAGATCTTCTCCATGGATGGACCCCCAAATAATATGGCTTTACTTGCTACGGGGTATCTAGAGAGTGGGATAGGTTTAATAACTACCCTAACCCTAACGCGTACCCTAACCCTAACCCCTACCCTAACCCTAAGACGTACACTAATCCTAACTCGTACCCTAAACCGATCCCTAACCCTAACACTAACCCTAACCCTAACCCTAACCCATACCCTACGCTGTACCCGAAGCCCTCCCCGAACCCGTACCCTAAGCCGTACCCTAAGCCTAACCCTAACCCTACGCTACCCTTGACTGCTTCTGCCTCCAATAGATTTCCTCAGCACTAGTGTTTTAAGGAACAGCTTAAAAAGAGAATCCTAATGTGATTTCTTTATAATGGGTGTGTTCCTTATCTTATCCTAGTGTCTAAACTCTTCTCCATGGCTGGACCTCCAAATAATATTCCTTTACGTGCTAAGGGGTATCTAGAGAGTGGGATAGGTTTAATAACTACCCTAACACTAACGCGTACCCTAACCCTAACCCCTACCCAAACCCTAACATGTACCCTAATCCTAACACGTACCCTAAACCGAGCCCTAACCCTAACAATAACCCTAACCCTAACCCTAACCCATACCCTACGCCGTACCCCAACCCCTCCCCGAACCCGTACCCTAAGCCGTACCCTAAGCCTAACCCTAAGCCTAACCCTAGCCCTAGGCTACCCTTGACTGCTTCTGCCTCCAATAGATTTCCTAAGCACTAGTGTTTTAAGGAACAGGTTAAAAAGAGAATCCTAATGTGATTTCTTTATAATGGGTGTGTTCCTTATCTTATCCTAGTGTCTAAACTCTTCTCCATGGCTAGACCTCCAAATAATATTCCTTTACGTGCTAAGGGGTATCTAGAGAGTGGGAAAGGTTTAATAACTAACCTAACACTAATGCGTACCCTAACCCTAACCCCTACCCTAACCCTAATTCATACCCTAATCCTAACCAATATCCTAAACCGAGCCCTAACCCTAACACTAACCCTAACCCTAACCCTAACCCATACCCTACGCCGTACCCGAACCCCTCCCCAAACCCGTACCATAAGCCGTACCCTAAGCCTAATCCTAAGCCTAACCCTAACCCTAGGCTACCCTTGACTGCTTCTGCCTCCAATAGATTTCCTAAGCACTAGTGTTTTAAGGAACAGCTTAAAAAGTGAATCCTAATGTGATTTCTTTATAATGGGTGTGTTCCTTATCTTATCCTAGTGTCTAAACTCTTCTCCATGGCTGGACCCCCAAATAATATTACTTTACGTGCTAAAGGGTATCTAGAGAGTGGGATAGGTTTAGTAACTACCCTAACCCTAATGCGTACCCTAACCCTAACCCCTACCCTAACCCTAACACGTAACCTAATCCTAACCCGTACCCTAAACGGAGCCCTAACCCTAACACTAACCCAAACCCTAAACCTAACACATACCCTCCGCCGTACACAAACCCCTCCCCGAACCCGTACCCTAAGCCGTACCGTAAGCCGTACCATAAGCCTAATCCTAACCCTAGGCTACCCTTGACTGCTTCTGCCTCCAATAGATTTCCTAAGCACTAGAGTTTTAAGGAACAGCTTAAAAAGTGAATCCTAATGTGATTTCTTTATAATGGGTGTGTTCCTTATATTATCTTAGTGTCTAAGATCTTCTCCATGGATGGACCCCCAAATAATATGGCTTTACGTGCTACGGGGTATCTAGAGAGTGGGATAGGTTTAATAACTACCCTAACCCTAACGCGTACCCTAACCCTAACCCCTACCCTAACCCTAACACGTACACTAATCCTAACCCGTACCCTAAACCGAGCCCTAACCCTAACACTAACCCTAACCCTAACCCTAACCCATACCCTACGCCGTACCCGAAGCCCTCCCCGAACCCGTAACCTAAGCCGTACCCTAAGCCGTACCCTAAGCCTAACCCTAACCCTACGCTACCCTTGACTGCTTCTGGCTCCAATAGATTTCCTAAGCACTAGTGTTTTAAGGAACAGCTTAAAAAGAGAATCCTAATGTGATTTCTTTATAATGGGTGTGTTCCTTATCTTATCCTAGTGTCTAAACTCTTCTCCATGGCTGGACCTCCATATAATATTCCTTTACGTGCTAAGGGGTATCTAGAGAGTGGGATAGGTTTAATAACTACCCTAACACTAAGGCATACCCTAAACCTAACCCCTACCCTAACCATAACATGTACCCTAATCCTAACCAATACCCTAAACCGAGCCCTAACCCTAACACTAACCCTAACCCTAACCCTAACCCATACCCTACGCCGTGCCCGAAGCCCTCCCCGAACCCGTACCCTAAGCAGTACCCTAAGCCTAACTCTAAGCCTAACCCTAACCCTAGGCTACCCTTGACTGCTTCTGCCTCCAATAGATTTCCTAAGCACTAGTGTTTTAAGGAACAGCTTAAAAAGAGAATCCTAATGTGATTTCTTTATAATGAGTGTGTTCCTTATATTATCTTAGTGTCTAAGATCTTCTCCATGGATGGACCCCCAAATAATATTCCTTTACGTGCTAAGGGGTATCTAGAGAGTGGGATAGGTTTAATAACTACCCTAACCCTAACGCGTACCCTAACCCCAACCCCTACCCTAACCCTAACACGTACCCTAAACCGAGCCCTAACCCTAACACTAAACCTAACCCTAACCCTCACCAATACCCTACGCCGTACCCGAAGCCCTCACCGAACCCGTACCCTAAGCCGTACCCTAAGCCTAACCCTAAGCCTAACCCTAACCCTAAGCTACCCTTGACTGCTTCTGCCTCCAATAGATTTCCTAAGCACTAGTGTTTTAAGGAACAGCTTAAAAAGAGAATCCTAATGTGATTTCCTTATAATGGGTGTGTTCCTTATCTTATCCTAGTGTCTAAACTCTTCTCCATGGCTGGACCCCCAAATAATATTCCTTTACGTGCTAAGGTGTATCTAGAGAGTGGGATAGGTTTAATAACTACCCTAACCCTAACGCGTACCCTAACCCTAACCCCTACCCTAACCCTAACATGTACCCTAATCCTAACCCGTACCCTAAACCGAGCCCTAACACTAACACTAACCCTAACCCTAACCCTAACCCATACCCTACGCCGTACCTGAACCCCTCCCCGAACCCGTACCCTAAGCCCTACCCTAAGCCTAACCCTAAGACTAACCCTAGCCCTAGGCTACCCTTGACTGCTTCTGCCTCCAATAGATTTCCTAAGCACAAGTGTTTTAAGGAACAGCTTCAAAAGAGAATCCTAATGTGATTTCTTTATAATGGGTGTGTTCCTTATCTTATCCTAGTGTCTAAACTCTTCTCCATGGTTGGACCCCCAAATGATATTCCTTTACGTGCTAAGGGGTATCTAGAGAGTGGGATAGGTTTAATAACTACCCTAACCCTAACGCGTACCCTAACCCTAACCCCTACCCTAACCCTAACACGTACCCTAATCCTAAGCCGTACCCTAAACCAAGCCCTAACCCTAACACTAACCCTAACCCTAACCCTAACCGATACCCTACGCCGTACCCGAAGCCCTCCCCGAACCCATACCCTAAGCCGAACCCTAAGCCTATCCCTAAGCGTAACCCTAACCCTAGGCTACCCTTGACTGCTTCTGACTCCAATAGATTTCCTAAGCACTAGTGTTTTAAGGAACAGCTTAAAAAGAGAATCCTAATGTGATTTGTTTATAATGGGTGTGTTCCTTATCTTATCCTAGTGTCTAAACTCTTCTCCATGGCTGGACCTCCAAATAATATTCCTTTACCTGCTAAGGGGTATCTAAAGAGTGGGATAGGTTTAATAACTACCCTAACACTAACGCGTACCCTAACCCTAACCCCTACCCTAACACTAACACGTACCCTAATCCTAAACAATACCCTAAACCGAGCCCTAACCCTAACACTAACCCTAACCCTAACCCTAACCCATACCCTACGCTGTACCCGAAGCCCTCCCCAAACCCGTACCCTAAGCCGTACCGTAAGCCGTACCCTAAGCCTAACCCTAACCCTAGGCTACCCTTGACTGCTTCTGCCTCCAATAGATTTCCTAAGCACTAGAGTTTTAAGGAACAGCTTAAAAAGTGAATCCTAATGTGATTTCTTTATAATGGGTGTGTTCCTTATATTATCTTAGGGTCTAAGATCTTCTCCATGGATGGACCCCCAAATAATATGGCTTTACGTGCTACGGGGTATCTAGAGAGTGGGATAGGTTTAATAACTACCCTAACCCTAACGCGTACCCTAACCCTAACCCCTACCCTAACCCTAACACGTACACTAATCCTAACCCGTACCCTAAACCGAGCCCTAACCCTAACACTAACCCTAACCCTAACCCTAACCCATACCCTACGCCGTACCCGAAGCCCTCCCCGAACCCGTAACCTAAGCCGTACCCTAAGCCGTACCCTAAGCCTAACCCTAACCCTACGCTACCCTTGACTGCTTCTGGCTCCAATAGATTTCCTAAGCACTAGTGTTTTAAGGAACAGCTTAAAAAGAGAATCCTAATGTGATTTCTTTATAATGGGTGTGTTCCTTATCTTATCCTAGTGTCTAAACTCTTCTCCATGGCTGGACCTCCATATAATATTCCTTTACGTGCTAAGGGGTATCTAGAGAGTGGGATAGGTTTAATAACTACCCTAACACTAAGGCATACCCTAAACCTAACCCCTACCCTAACCATAACATGTACCCTAATCCTAACCAATACCCTAAACCGAGCCCTAACCCTAACACTAACCCTAACCCTAACCCTAACCCATACCCTACGCCGTGCCCGAAGCCCTCCCCGAACCCGTACCCTAAGCAGTACCCTAAGCCTAACTCTAAGCCTAACCCTAACCCTAGGCTACCCTTGACTGCTTCTGCCTCCAATAGATTTCCTAAGCACTAGTGTTTTAAGGAACAGCTTAAAAAGAGAATCCTAATGTGATTTCTTTATAATGAGTGTGTTCCTTATATTATCTTAGTGTCTAAGATCTTCTCCATGGATGGACCCCCAAATAATATTCCTTTACGTGCTAAGGGGTATCTAGAGAGTGGGATAGGTTTAATAACTACCCTAACCCTAACGCGTACCCTAACCCCAACCCCTACCCTAACCCTAACACGTACCCTAAACCGAGCCCTAACCCTAACACTAAACCTAACCCTAACCCTCACCAATACCCTACGCCGTACCCGAAGCCCTCACCGAACCCGTACCCTAAGCCGTACCCTAAGCCTAACCCTAAGCCTAACCCTAACCCTAAGCTACCCTTGACTGCTTCTGCCTCCAATAGATTTCCTAAGCACTAGTGTTTTAAGGAACAGCTTAAAAAGAGAATCCTAATGTGATTTCCTTATAATGGGTGTGTTCCTTATCTTATCCTAGTGTCTAAACTCTTCTCCATGGCTGGACCCCCAAATAATATTCCTTTACGTGCTAAGGTGTATCTAGAGAGTGGGATAGGTTTAATAACTACCCTAACCCTAACGCGTACCCTAACCCTAACCCCTACCCTAACCCTAACATGTACCCTAATCCTAACCCGTACCCTAAACCGAGCCCTAACACTAACACTAACCCTAACCCTAACCCTAACCCATACCCTACGCCGTACCTGAACCCCTCCCCGAACCCGTACCCTAAGCCCTACCCTAAGCCTAACCCTAAGACTAACCCTAGCCCTAGGCTACCCTTGACTGCTTCTGCCTCCAATAGATTTCCTAAGCACAAGTGTTTTAAGGAACAGCTTCAAAAGAGAATCCTAATGTGATTTCTTTATAATGGGTGTGTTCCTTATCTTATCCTAGTGTCTAAACTCTTCTCCATGGTTGGACCCCCAAATGATATTCCTTTACGTGCTAAGGGGTATCTAGAGAGTGGGATAGGTTTAATAACTACCCTAACCCTAACGCGTACCCTAACCCTAACCCCTACCCTAACCCTAACACGTACCCTAATCCTAAGCCGTACCCTAAACCAAGCCCTAACCCTAACACTAACCCTAACCCTAACCCTAACCGATACCCTACGCCGTACCCGAAGCCCTCCCCGAACCCATACCCTAAGCCGAACCCTAAGCCTATCCCTAAGCGTAACCCTAACCCTAGGCTACCCTTGACTGCTTCTGACTCCAATAGATTTCCTAAGCACTAGTGTTTTAAGGAACAGCTTAAAAAGAGAATCCTAATGTGATTTGTTTATAATGGGTGTGTTCCTTATCTTATCCTAGTGTCTAAACTCTTCTCCATGGCTGGACCTCCAAATAATATTCCTTTACCTGCTAAGGGGTATCTAAAGAGTGGGATAGGTTTAATAACTACCCTAACACTAACGCGTACCCTAACCCTAACCCCTACCCTAACACTAACACGTACCCTAATCCTAAACAATACCCTAAACCGAGCCCTAACCCTAACACTAACCCTAACCCTAACCCTAACCCATACCCTACGCTGTACCCGAAGCCCTCCCCAAACCCGTACCCTAAGCCGTACCCTAAGCCGTACCCTAAGCCTAACCCTAACCCTAGGCTACCCTTGACTGCTTCTGCCTCCAATAGATTTCCTAAGCACTAGTGTTTTAAGGAACAGCTTAAAAAGAGAATCCTAATGTGATTTCTTTATAATGTGTGTGTTCCTTATCTTATCCTAGTGTCTAAACCCTTCTCCATGGCTGGACCCCCAAATAAAATTCCTTTACGTGCTAAGGTGTATCTAGAGAGTGGGATAGGTTTAATAACTACCCTAACCCTAACGCGTACCCTAACCCTAACCCCTACCCTAACCCTAACACGTACCCTAATCCTAACCCGTACCCTAAACCGAGCCCTAACCCTAACACTAATCCTAACCCTAACCCTAACCCATACCCTACGCCGTACCCGAAGCCCTCCCCAAACCCGTACCCTAAGCCGTACCCTAAGCCTAACCCTAAGCCTAACCCTAACCCTAGGCTACCCTTGACTGCTCTGCCTCCAATAGATTTCCTAAGCACTAGTGTTTTAAGGAACAGCTTAAAAAGAGAATCCTAATGTGATTTGTTTATAATGGGTGTGTTCCTTATCTTATCCTAGTGTCTAAACACTTCTCCATGGCTGGACCCCGAAATAATAATCCTTTATGTGCTAAGGGGTATCTAGAGAGTGGGATAGGTTTAATAACTACCCTAACCCTAATGCGTACCCTAACCCTAACCCCTACCCTAACCCTAACACGTATCCTAATCCTAACCCGTACCCTAAACGGAGCCCTAACCCTAACCCTAACCCTAACCCTAACCCTAACCCATACCCTACGTCGTACCCGAACCCCTCCCCGAACCCGTACCCTAAGCCGTATCCTAAGCCTTACCCCAAGCCTAACCCTAACCCTAGGCTACCCTTGACTGATTCTGCCTCCAATAGATTTCCTAAGCACTAGTGTTTTAAGGAACAGCTTAAAAAGAGAATCCTAATGTGATATCTTTATAATGGGTGTGTTCCTTATATTATCTTAGTGTCTAAGCTCTTCTCCATGGATGGACCCCCAAATAATATTCCTTTACGTGCTAAGGGGAATCTAGAGAGTGGGATAGGTTTAATAACTACCCTAACCCTAACGCGTACCCTAACCCTAACCCCTACCCTAACCCTAACACGTACCCTAATCCTAACCCGTACCCTAAACGGAGCCCTAACCCTAACACTAACCCTAACCCTAACCCTAACCCATACCCTACGTCGTACCCGAACCCCTCCCCGAACCCGTACCCTGAGCCGTACCCTAAGCCTAACCCTAAGCCTAACCCTAGCCCTAGGCTACCTTTGACTGCTTCTGCCTCCAATAGATTTCCTAAGCACTAGGGTTTTAAGGAACAGCTTAAAAAGAGAATCCTAATGTGATTTCTTTATAATGGGTGTGTTCCTTATCTTATCCTAATGTCTAAACTCTTCTCCATGGCTGGACCCCCAAATAATATTCCTTTACGTGCTAAGGGGTATCTAGAGTGTGGGATAGTTTTAATAACTACCCTAACCCTAACGCGTACCCTAACCCTAACCCTTACTCTAACCCTAATACGTAACCTAATCCTAACCCGTACCCTAAACGGAGCCCTAACCCTAACCCTAACCCTAACCCATACCCTACGCCGTACCCGAACCCCTCCCCGAACCCGTACCCTAAGCCGTACCCTAATCCTAACCCTAAGCCTAACCCTAGCCCTAGGCTACCCTTGACTGCTTCTGCCTCCAATAGATTTCCTAAGCACTAGTGTTTTAAGGAACAGCTTAAAAAGAGAATCCTAATGTGATTTCTTTATAATGGGTGTGTTCCTTATATTATCTTACTGTCTAAGATCTTCTCCATGGATGGACCCCCAAATAATATGGCTTTACTTGCTACGGGGTATCTAGAGAGTGGGATAGGTTTAATAACTACCCTAACCCTAACGCGTACCCTAACCCTAACCCCTACCCTAACCCTAACATGTACCCTAGTCCTAACCCGTACCCTAAACCGAGCCCTAACACTAACACTAACCCTAACCCTAACCCTAACCCATACCCTACACCGTACCTGAACCCCTCCCCGAACCCGTACCCTAAGCCCTACCCTAAGCCTAACCCTAAGACTCACCCTAGCCCTAGGCTACCCTTGACTGCTTCTGCCTCCAATAGATTTCCTAAGCACAAGTGTTTTAAGGAACAGCTTCAAAAGAGAATCCTAATGTGATTTCTTTATAATGGGTGTGTTCCTTATCTTATCCTAGTGTCTAAACTCTTCTCCATGGTTGGACCCCCAAATAATATTCCTTTACGTGCTAAGGGGTATCTAGAGAGTGGGATAGGTTTAATAACTACCCTAACCCTAACGCGTACCCTAACCCTAACCCCTACCCTAACCCTAACACGTACCCTAATCCTAAGCCGTACCCTAAACCAAGCCCTAACCCTAACACTAACCCTAACCCTAACCCTAACCGATACCCTACGCCGTACCCGAAGCCCTCCCCGAACCCATACCCTAAGCCGAACCCTAAGCCTATCCCTAAGCGTAACCCTAACCCTAGGCTACCCTTGACTGCTTCTGATTCCAATAGATTTCCTAAGCACTAGTGTTTAAAGGAACAGCTTAAAAAGAGAATCCTAATGTGATTTGTTTATAATGGGTGTGTTCCTTATCTTATCCTAGTGTCTAAACTCTTCTCCATGGCTGGACCTCCAAATAATATTCCTTTACCTGCTAAGGGGTATCTAGAGAGTGGGATAGGTTTAATAACTACCCTAACACTAACGCGTACCCTAACCCTAACCCCTACCCTAACACTAACACGTACCCTAATCCTAACCAATACCCTAAACCGAGCCCTAACCCTAACACTAACCCTAACCCTAACCCTAACCCATACCCTACGCTGTACCCGAAGCCCTCCCCAAACCCGTACCCTAAGCCGTACCCTAAGCCGTACCCTAAGCCTAACCCTAACCCTAGGCTACCCTTGACTGCTTCTGCCTCCAATAGATTTCCTAAGCACTAGTGTTTTAAGGAACAGCTTAAAAAGAGAATCCTAATGTGATTTCTTTATAATGTGTGTGTTCCTTATCTTATCCTAGTGTCTAAACCCTTCTCCATGGCTGGACCCCCAAATAAAATTCCTTTACGTGCTAAGGTGTATCTAGAGAGTGGGATAGGTTTAATAACTACCCTAACCCTAACGCGTACCCTAACCCTAACGCCTACCCTAACCCTAACCCCTACCCTAAAACTAACACGTACACTAAACCGAGCCCTAACCCTAACACTAACCCTAACCCTAACCCTAACCCATACCCTACGCCGTACCCGAACCCCACCCCGAACCCGTACCCTAAGCCGTACCCTAACCCTAACCCTAAGCCTAACCCTAACCCTAGGCTACCCGTGACTGCTTCTGCCTCCAATAGATTTCCTAAGCACTAGTGTGTTAAGGAACAGCTTAAAAAGCGAATCCTAATGTGATTGCTTTATAATGGGTGTGTTCCTTATCTTATCCTAGTGTCTAAACTCTTCTCCATGGCTAGACCTCCAAATAATATTCCTTTACGTGCTAAGGGGTATCTAGAGAGTGGGAAAGGTTTAATAACTAACCTAACACTAATGCGTACCCTAACCCTAACCCCTACCCTAACCCTAAGACGTACACTAATCCTAACCCGTACCCTAAACCGAGCCCTAACCCTAACACTAACCCTAACCCTAACCCTAACCCATACCCTACGCCGTACCCGAACCCCTCCCCGAACCCGTACCCTAAGCCGTACCCTAAGCCTAATCCTAAGCCTAACCCTAACCCTAGGCTACCCTTGACTGCTTCTGCCTCCAATAGATTTCCTAAGCACTAGTGTTTTAAGGAACAGCTTAAAAAGAGAATCCTAATGTGATTTGTTTATAATGGGTGTGTTCCTTATCTTATCCTAGTGTCTAAACACTTCTCCATGGCTGGACCCCCAAATAATAATCCTTTATGTGCTAAGGGGTATCTAGAGAGTGGGATAGGTTTAATAACTACCCTAAACCTAATGCGTACCCTAACCCTAACCCCTACCCTAACCCTAACACGTATCCTAATCCTAACCCGTACCCTAAACGGAGCCCTAACCCTAACACTAACCCTAACCCTAACCCTAACCCATACCCTACGTCGTACCCGAACCCCTCCCCGAACCCGTACCCTAAGCCGTACCCTAAGCCTTACCCCAAGCCTAACCCTAACCCTAGGCTACCCTTGACTGATTCTGCCTCCAATATATTTCCTAAGCACTAGTGTTTTAAGGAACAGCTTAAAAAGAGAATCCTAATGTGATATCTTTATAATGGGTGTGTTCCTTATATTATCTTAGTGTCTAAGCTCTTCTCCATGTATGGACCCCCAAATAATATTCCTTTACGTGCTAAGGGGAATCTAGAGAGTGGGATAGGTTTAATAACTACCCTAACCCTAACGCGTACCCTAACCCTAACCCCTACCCTAACCCTAACACGTACCCTAATCCTACCCCGTACCCTAAACGGAGCCCTAACCCTAACCCTAACCCATACCCTACGCCGTACCCGAACCCCTCCCCGAACCCGTACCCTAAGCCGTACCCTAACCCTAACCCTAAGCCTAACCCTAACCCTAGGCTACCCGTGACTGCTTCTGCCTCCAATAGATTTCCTAAGCACTAGTGTGTTAAGGAACAGCTTAAAAAGCGAATCCTAATGTGATTGCTTTATAATGGGTGTGTTCCTTATCTTATCCTAGTGTCTAAACTCTTCTCCATGGCTAGACCTCCAAATAATATTCCTTTACGTGCTAAGGGGTATCTAGAGAGTGGGAAAGGTTTAATAACTAACCTAACACTAATGCGTACCCTAACCCTAACCCCTACCCTAACCCTAAGACGTACACTAATCCTAACCCGTACCCTAAACCGAGCCCTAACCCTAACACTAACCCTAACCCTAACCCTAACCCATACCCTACGCCGTACCCGAACCCCTCC
Organism: Balaenoptera physalus; assembly: GCF_965194825.1. Classification (NCBI taxonomy): domain Eukaryota; kingdom Metazoa; phylum Chordata; class Mammalia; order Artiodactyla; family Balaenopteridae; genus Balaenoptera; species Balaenoptera physalus. The sequence continues at coordinate 653,675 of NW_028126404.1, forward strand.
CCGAACCCGTACCCTAAGCCGTACCCTAAGCCTAATCCTAAGCCTAACCCTAACCCTAGGCTACCCTTGACTGCTTCTGCCTCCAATAGATTTCCTAAGCACTAGTGTTTTAAGGAACAGCTTAAAAAGAGAATCCTAATGTGATTTCTTTATAATGGGTGTGTTCCTTATCTTATCCTAGTGTCTAAACTCTTCTCCATGGCTGGACCCCCAAATAATATTACTTTACGTGCTAAGGGGTATCTAGAGAGTGGGATAGGTTTAATAACTACCCTAACCCTAATGCGTACCCTAACCCTAACCCCTACCCTAACCCTAACACGTAACCTAATCCTAACCCGTACACTAAACGGAGCCCTAACCCTAACACTAACCCAAACCCTAAACCTAACACATACCCTCCGCCGTACACAAACCCCTCCCCGAACCCGTACCCTAAGCCGTACCGTAAGCCGTACCCTAAGCCTAATCCTAACCCTAGGCTACCCTTGACTGCTTCTGCCTCCAATAGATTTCCTAAGCACTAGAGTTTTAAGGAACAACTTAAAAAGTGAATCCTAATGTGATTTCTTTATAATGGGTGTGTTCCTTATATTATCTTAGTGTCTAAGATCTTCTCCATGGATGGACCCCCAAATAATATGGCTTTACGTGCTACGGGGTATCTAGAGAGTGGGATAGGTTTAATAACTACCCTAACCCTAATGCGTACCCTAACCCTAACCCCTACCCTAACCCTAATACGTAACCTGATCCTAAACCGTACCCTAAACGGAGCCCTAACCCTAACCCTAACCCATACCCTACGCCGTACCCGAACCCCTCCCCGAACCCGTACCCTAAGCCGTACCCTAAGCCTAACCCTAAGCCTAACCCTAGCCCTAGGCTACCCTTGACTGCTTCTGCCTCCAATAGATTTCCTAAGCACTAGTGTTTTAAGGAACAGCTTAAAAAGAGAATCCTAATGTGATTTCTTTATAATGGGTGTGTTCCTTATCTTATCCTAGTGTCTAAACTCTTCTCCATGGCTGGACCCCCAAATAATATTCCTTTACGTGATAAGGGGTATCTAGAGAGTGGGATAGGTTTAATAACTACCCTAACCCTAATGCATACCCTAACCCTGAACCCTACCTTAACCCTAATAGGTAACCTAATCCTAACCCGTACCCTAAACGGAGCCTTAACCCTAACACTAACCCTAACACTAACCCTAACCCATACCCTACGCCGTACCCGAACCCCTCACCGAACCCGTACCCTAAGTCATACCCTAAGCCTAACCTCAAGCCTAACCCTAACCCTAGGCTACCCTTGACTGCTTCTGCCTCCAATAGATTTCCTAAGCACTAGTGTTTTAAGGAACAGCTTAAAAAGAGAATCCTAATGTGATTTCTTTATAATGGGTGTGTTCCTTATATTATCTTAGTGTCTAAGATCTTCTCCATGGATGGACCCCCAAATAATATGGCTTTACGTGCTACGGGGTATCTAGAGAGTGGGATAGGTTTAATAACTAACCTAACCCTAACGCGTACCCTAACCCTAACCCCTACCCTAACCCTAAGACGTACACTAATCCTAACCCGTACCCTAAACCGAGCCCTAACCCTAACACTAACCCTAACCCTAACCCTAACCCATACCCTACGCTGTACCCGAAGCCCTCCCCGAACCCGTACCCGAAGCCGTACCCTAAGCCTAACCCCAAGCCTAACCCTAACCCTAGGCTACCCTTGACTGCTTCTGCCTCCAATAGATTTCCTAAGCACTAGTGTTTTAAGGAACAGCTTAAAAAGAGAATCCTAATGTGATATCTTTATAATGGGTGTGTTCCTTATATTATCTTAGTGTCTAAGATCTTCTCCATGGATGGACCCCCAAATAATATGGCTTTACGTGCTACGGGGTATCTAGAGAGTGGGATAGGTTTAATAACTACCCTAACCCTAACGCGTACCCTAACCCTAACCCCTACCCTAACCCTAAGACGTACACTAATCCTAACCCGTACCCTAAACCGAGCCCTAACCCTAACACTAACCCTAACCCTAACCCTAACCCATACACTACGCTGTACCCGAAGCCCTCCCCGAACCCGTACCCTAAGCCGTACCCTAAGCCTAACCCTAACCCTACGCTACCCTTGACTGCTTCTGCCTCCAATAGATTTCCTCAGCACTAGTGTTTTAAGGAACAGCTTAAAAAGAGAATCCTAATGTGATTTCTTTATAATGGGTGTGTTCCTTATCTTATCCTAGTGTCTAAACTCTTCTCCATGGCTGGACCTCCAAATAATATTCCTTTACGTGCTAAGGGGTATCTAGAGAGTGGGATAGGTTTAATAACTACCCTAACACTAACGCGTACCCTAACCCTAACCCCTACCCTAACCCTAACACGTACCCTAATCCTAACCCGTACCCTAAACCAAGCCCTAACCCTAACACTAACCCTAACCCTAACCCTAACCGATACCCTACGCCGTACCCGAAGCCCTCACCGAACCCGTACCCTAAGCCGAACCCTAAGCCTAACCCTAAGCGTAACCCTAACCCTAGGCTACCCTTGACTGCTTCTGACTCCAATAGATTTCCTAAGCACTAGTGTTTTAAGGAACAGCTTAAAAAGAGAATCCTAATGTGATTTCTTTATAATGGGTGTGTTCCTTATCTTATCCTAGTGTCTAAACTCTTCTCCATGGCTGGAACCCCAAATAATATTCCTTTACGTGCTAAGGTGTATCTAGAGAGTGGGATAGGTTTAATAACTACCTTAACTCTAACGCCTACCCTAACCCTAATCCCTACCCTAAAACTAACACGTACACTAAACCGAGCCCTAACCCTAACACTAACCCTAACCCTAACCCTAACCCATACCCTACGCCGTACCCGAACCCCTCCCCGAACCCGTACCCTAAGCCGTACCCTAACCCTAACCCTAAGCCTAACCCTAACCCTAGGCTACCCGTGACTGCTTCTGCCTCCAATAGATTTCCTAAGCACTAGTGTGTTAAGGAACAGCTTAAAAAGCGAATCCTAATGTGATTGCTTTATAATGGGTGTGTTCCTTATCTTATCCTAGTGTCTAAACTCTTCTCCATGGCTAGACCTCCAAATAATATTCCTTTACGTGCTAAGGGGTATCTAGAGAGTGGGAAAGGTTTAATAACTAACCTAACACTAATGCGTACCCTAACCCTAACCCCTACCCTAACCCTAAGACGTACACTAATCCTAACCCGTACCCTAAACCGAGCCCTAACCCTAACACTAACCCTAACCCTAACCCTAACCCATACCCTACGCCGTACCCGAACCCCTCCCCGAACCCGTACCCTAAGCCGTACCCTAAGCCTAATCCTAAGCCTAACCCTAACCCTAGGCTACCCTTGACTGCTTCTGCCTCCAATAGATTTCCTAAGCACTAGGGTTTTAAGGAACAGCTTAAAAAGAGAATCCTAATGTGATTTCTTTATAATGGGTGTGTTCCTTATCTTATCCTAGTGTCTAAACTCTTCTCCATGGCTGGACCCCCAAATAATATTACTTTACGTGCTAAGGGGTATCTAGAGAGTGGGATAGGTTTAATAACTACCCTAACCCTAACGCGTACCCTAACCCTAACCCCTACCCTAACCCTAACACGTAACCTAATCCTAACCCGTACCCTAAACGGAGCCCTAACCCTAACACTAACCCAAACCCTAAACCTAACACATACCCTCCGCCGTACACAAACCCCTCCCCGAACCCGTACCCTAAGCCGTACCGTAAGCCGTACCCTAAGCCTAATCCTAACCCTAGGCTACCCTTGACTGCTTCTGCCTCCAATAGATTTCCTAAGCACTAGAGTTTTAAGGAACAGCTTAAAAAGTGAATCCTAATGTGATTTCTTTATAATGGGTGTGTTCCTTATATTATCTTAGTGTCTAAGATCTTCTCCATGGATGGACCCCCAAATAATATGGCTTTACGTGCTACGGGGTATCTAGAGAGTGGGATAGGTTTAATAACTACCCTAACACTAACGCGTACCCTAACCCTAACCCCTACCCTAACACTAACACGTACCCTAATCCTAACCAATACCCTAAACCGAGCACTGACCCTAACACTAACCCGAAACCTAACCCTAACCCATACCCTACGCCGTACCCGAAGCCCTCCCCGAACCCGTACACTAAGCCGTATCCTAAGCCGTACCCTAAGCCTAACCCTAACCCTAGGCTACCCTTGACTGCTTCTGCCTCCAATAGATTTCCTAAGCACTAGTGTTTTAAGGAACAGCTTAAAAAGAGAATCCTAATGTGATTTCTTTATAATGGGTGTGTTCCTTATATTATCTTAGTGTCTAAGATCTTCTCCATGGATGGACCCCCAAATAATATTCCTTTACGTGCTAAGGGGTATCTAGAGAGTGGGATAGGTTTAATAACTACCCTAACCCTAACGCGTACCCTAACCTTAACCCCTACCCTAACCCTAACACGTACCCTAAACCGAGCCCTAACCCTAACACTAAACCTAACCCTAACCCTAACCCATACCCTACGCCGTACCCGAAGCCCTCACCGAACCCGTACCCTAAGCCGTACCCTAAGCCTAACCCTAAGCCTAACCCTAACCCTAAGCTACCCTTGACTGCTTCTGCCTCCAGTAGATTTCCTAAGCACTAGTGTTTTAAGGAACAGCTTAAAAAGAGAATCCTAATGTGATTTCCTTATAATGGGTGTGTTCCTTATCTTATCCTAGTGTCTAAACACTTCTCCATGGCTGGACCCCCAAATAATAATCCTTTATGTGCTAAGGGGTATCTAGAGAGTGGGATAGGTTTAACAAGTACCCTAACCCTAATGCGTACCCTAACCCTAACACCTACCCTAACCCTAACACGTATCCTAATCCTAACCCGTACCCTAAACGGAGCCCTAACCCTAACACTAACCCTAACCCTAACCCTAACCCATACCCTACGTCGTACCCGAACCCCTCCCCGAACCCGTACCCTAAGCCGTACCCTAAGCCTTACCCCAAGCCTAACCCTAACCCTAGGCTACCCTTGACTGATTCTGCCTCCAATAGATTTCCTAAGCACTAGTGTTTTAAGGAACAGCTTAAAAAGAGAATCCTAATGTGATATCTTTATAATGGGTGTGTTCCTTATATTATCTTAGTGTCTAAGCTCTTCTCCATGGATGGACCCCCAAATAATATTCCTTTACGTGCTAAGGGGTATCTAGAGAGTGGGATAGTTTTAATAACTACCCTAACCCTAACGCGTACCCTAACCCTAACCCCTACCCTAACCCTAACACGTACCCTAATCCTAACCCGTACCCTAAACGGAGCCCTAACCCTAACACTAACCCTAACCCTAACCCTAACCCATACCCTACGTCGTACCCGAACCCCTCCCCGAACCCGTACCCTGAGCCGTACCCTAAGCCTAACCCTAAGCCTAACCCTAGCCCTAGGCTACCTTTGACTGCTTCTGCCTCCAATAGATTTCCTAAGCACTAGGGTTTTAAGGAACAGCTTAAAAAGAGAATCCTAATGTGATTTCTTTATAATGGGTGTGTTCCGTATCTTATCCTAATGTCTAAACTCTTCTCCATGGCTGGACCCCCAAATAATATTCCTTTACGTGCTAAGGGGTATCTAGAGAGTGGGATAGTTTTAATAACTACCCTAACCCTAACGCGTACCCTAACCCTAACCCTTACTCTAACCCTAATACGTAACCTAATCCTAACCCGTACCCTAAACGGAGCCCTAACCCTAACCCTAACCCTAACCCATACCCTACGCCGTACCCGAACCCCTCCCCGAACCCGTACCCTAAGCCGTACCCTAATCCTAACCCTAAGCCTAACCCTAGCCCTAGGCTACCCTTGACTGCTTCTGCCTCCAATAGATTTCCTAAGCACTAGTGTTTTAAGGAACAGCTTAAAAAGAGAATCCTAATGTGATTTCTTTATAATGGGTGTGTTCCTTATATTATCTTAGTGTCTAAGATCTTCTCCATGGATGGACCCCCAAATAATATGGCTTTACTTGCTACGGGGTATCTAGAGAGTGGGATAGGTTTAATAACTACCCTAACCCTAACGCGTACCCTAACCCTAACCCCTACCCTAACCCTAACATGTACCCTAATCCTAACCCGTACCCTAAACCGAGCCCTAACACTAACACTAACCCTAACCCTAACCCTAACCCATACCCTACGCCGTACCTGAACCCCTCCCCGAACCCGTACCCTAAGCCCTACCCTAAGCCTAACCCTAAGACTCACCCTAGCCCTAGGCTACCCTTGACTGCTTCTGCCTCCAATAGATTTCCTAAGCACAAGTGTTTTAAGGAACAGCTTCAAAAGAGAATCCTAATGTGATTTCTTTATATTGGGTGTGTTCCTTATCTTATCCTAGTGTCTAAACTCTTCTCCATGGTTGGACCCCCAAATAATATTCCTTTACGTGCTAAGGGGTATCTAGAGAGTGGGATAGGTTTAATAACTACCCTAACCCTAACGCGTACCCTAACCCTAACCCCTACCCTAACCCTAACACGTACCCTAATCCTAAGCCGTACCCTAAACCAAGCCCTAACCCTAACACTAACCGTAACCCTAACCCTAACCGATACCCTACGCCGTACCCGAAGCCCTCCCCGAACCCATACCCTAAGCCGAACCCTAAGCCTATCCCTAAGCGTAACCCTAACCCTAGGCTACCCTTGACTGCTTCTGACTCCAATAGATTTCCTAAGCACTAGTGTTTTAAGGAACAGCTTAAAAAGAGAATCCTAATGTGATTTGTTTATAATGGGTGTGTTCCTTATCTTATCCTAGTGTCTAAACACTTCTCCATGGCTGGACCTCCAAATAATATTCCTTTACCTGCTAAGGGGTATCTAGAGAGTGGGATAGGTTTAATAACTACCCTAACACTAACGCGTACCCTAACCCTAACCCCTACCCTAACACTAACACGTACCCTAATCCTAACCAATACCCTAAACCGAGCCCTAACCCTAACACTAACCCTAACCCTAACCCTAACCCATACCCTACGCTGTACCCGAAGCCCTCCCCAAACCCGTACCCTAAGCCGTACCCTAAGCCGTACCCTAAGCCTAACCCTAACCCTAGGCTACCCTTGACTGCTTCTGCCTCCAATAGATTTCCTAAGCACTAGTGTTTTAAGGAACAGCTTAAAAAGAGAATCCTAATGTGATTTCTTTATAATGTGTGTGTTCCTTATCTTATCCTAGTGTCTAAACCCTTCTCCATGGCTGGACCCCCAAATAAAATTCCTTTACGTGCTAAGGTGTATCTAGAGAGTGGGATAGGTTTAATAACTACCCTAACCCTAACGCGTACCCTAACCCTAACCCCTACCCTAACCCTAACACGTACCCTAATCCTAACCCGTACCCTAAACCGAGCCCTAACCCTAACACTAATCCTAACCCTAACCCTAACCCATACCCTACGCCGTACCCGAAGCCCTCCCCAAACCCGTACCCTAAGCCGTACCCTAAGCCTAACCCTAAGCCTAACCCTAACCCTAGGCTACCCTTGACTGCTGTGCCTCCAATAGATTTCCTAAGCACTAGTGTTTTAAGGAACAGCTTAAAAAGAGAATCCTAATGTGATTTGTTTATAATGGGTGTGTTCCTTATCTTATCCTAGTGTCTAAACACTTCTACATGGCTGGACCCCCAAATAATAATCCTTTATGTGCTAAGGGGTATCTAGAGAGTGGGATAGGTTTAATAACTACCCTAACCCTAATGCGTACCCTAACCCTAACCCCTACCCTTACCCTAACACGTATCCTAATCCTAACCCGTACCGTAAACGGAGCCCTAACCCTAACACTAACCCTAACCCTAACCCTAACCCATACCCTACGTCGTACCCGAACCCCTCCCCGAACCCGTACCCTAAGCCGTACCCTAAGCCTTACCCCAAGCCTAACCCTAACCCTAGGCTACCCTTGACTGATTCTGCCTCCAATAGATTTCCTAAGCACTAGTGTTTTAAGGAACAGCTTAAAAAGAGAATCCTAATGTGATATCTTTATAATGGGTGTGTTCCTTATATTATCTTAGTGTCTAAGCTCTTCTCCATGGATGGACCCCCAAATAATATTCCTTTACGTGCTAAGGGGTATCTAGAGAGTGGGATAGGTTTAATAACTACCCTAACCCTAACGCGTACCCTAACCCTAACCCCTACCCTAACCCTAACACGTACCCTAATCCTAACCCGTACCCTAAACGGAGCCCTAACCCTAACACTAACCCTAACCCTAACCCTAACCCATACCCTACGTCGTACCCGAACCCCTCCCCGAACCCGTTCCCTGAGCCGTACCCTAAGCCTAACCCTAAGCCTAACCCTAGCCCTAGGCTACCTTTGACTGCTTCTGCCTCCAATAGATTTCCTAAGCACTAGGGTTTTAAGGAACAGCTTAAAAAGAGAATCCTAATGTGATTTCTTTATAATGGGTGTGTTCCTTATCTTATCCTAATGTCTAAACTCTTCTCCATGGCTGGACCCCCAAATAATATTCCTTTACGTGCTAAGGGGTATCTAGAGAGTGGGATAGTTTTAATAACTACCCTAACCCTAACGCGTACCCTAACCCTAACCCTTACTCTAACCCTAATACGTAACCTAATCCTAACCCGTACCCTAAACGGAGCCCTAACCCTAACACTAACCCTAACCCTAACCCTAACCCATACCCTACGCCGTACCCGAACCCCTCCCCGAACCCGTACCCTAAGCCGTACCCTAATCCTAACCCTAAGCCTAACCCTAGCCCTAGGCTACCCTTGACTGCTTCTGCCTCCAATAGATTTCCTAAGCACTAGTGTTTTAAGGAACAGCTTAAAAAGAGAATCCTAATGTGATTTCTTTATAATGGGTGTGTTCCTTATATTATCTTAGTGTCTAAGATCTTCTCCATGGATGGACCCCCAAATAATATGGCTTTACTTGCTACGGGGTATCTAGAGAGTGGGATAGGTTTAATAACTACCCTAACCCTAACGCGTACCCTAACCCTAACCCCTACCCTAACCCTAAGACGTACACTAATCCTAACTCGTAACCTAAACCGAGCCCTAACCCTAACACTAACCCTAACCCTAACCCTAACCCATACCCTACGCTGTACCCGAAGCCCTCCCCGAACCCGTACCCTAAGCCGTACCCTAAGCCTAACCCTAACCCTACGCTACCCTTGACTGCTTCTGCCTCCAATAAATTTCCTCAGCACTAGTGTTTTAAGGAACAGCTTAAAAAGAGAATCCTAATGTGATTTCTTTATAATGGGTGTGTTCCTTATCTTATCCTAGTGTCTAAACTCTTCTCCATGGCTGGACCTCCAAATAATATTCCTTTACGTGCTAAGGGGTATCTAGAGAGTGGGAAAGGTTTAATAACTAACCTAACACTAATGCGTACCCTAACCCTAACCCCTACCCTAACCCTAATTCGTACCCTAATCCTAACCCTAAGCCTAACCCTAGCCCTAGGCTACCCTTGACTGCTTCTGCCTCCAATAGATTTCCTAAGCACTAGTGTTTTAAGGAACAGCTTAAAAAGAGAATCCTAATGTGATTTCTTTATAATGGGTGTGTTCCTTATATTATCTTAGTGTCTAAGATCTTCTCCATGGATGGACCCCCAAATAATATGGCTTTACTTGCTACGGGGTATCTAGAGAGTGGGATAGGTTTAATAACTACCCTAACCCTAACGCGTACCCTAACCCTAACCCCTACCCTAACCCTAACATGTACCCTAATCCTAACCCGTACCCTAAACCGAGCCCTAACACTAACACTAACCCTAACCCTAACCCTAACCCATACCCTACGCCGTACCTGAACCCCTCCCCGAACCCGTACCCTAAGCCCTACCCTAAGCCTAACCCTAAGACTCACCCTAGCCCTAGGCTACCCTTGACTGCTTCTGCCTCCAATAGATTTCCTAAGCACAAGTGTTTTAAGGAACAGCTTCAAAAGAGAATCCTAATGTGATTTCTTTATAATGTGTGTGTTCCTTATCTTATCCTAGTGTCTAAACTCTTCTCCATGGTTGGACCCCCAAATAATATTCCTTTACGTGCTAAGGGGTATCTAGAGAGTGGGATAGGTTTAATAACTACCCTAACCCTAACGCGTACCCTAACCCTAACCCCTACCCTAACCCTAACACGTACCCTAATCCTAAGCCGTACCCTAAACCAAGCCCTAACCCTAACACTAACCCTAACCCTAACCCTAACCGATACCCTACGCCGTACCCGAAGCCCTCCCCGAACCCATACCCTAAGCCGAACCCTAAGCCTATCCCTAAGCGTAACCCTAACCCTAGGCTACCCTTGACTGCTTCTGACTCCAATAGATTTCCTAAGCACTAGTGTTTTAAGGAACAGCTTAAAAAGAGAATCCTAATGTGATTTGTTTATAATGGGTGTGTTCCTTATCTTATCCTAGTGTCTAAACTCTTCTCCATGGCTGGACCTCCAAATAATATTCCTTTACCTGCTAAGGGGTATCTAGAGAGTGGGATAGGTTTAATAACTACCCTAACACTAACGCGTACCCTAACCCTAACCCCTACCCTAACACTAACACGTACCCTAATCCTAACCAATACCCTAAACCGAGCCCTAACCCTAACACTAACCCTAACCCTAACCCTAACCCATACCCTACGCTGTACCCGAAGCCCTCCCCAAACCCGTACCCTAAGCCGTACCCTAAGCCGTACCCTAAGCCTAACCCTAACCCTAGGCTACCCTTGACTGCTTCTGCCTCCAATAGATTTCCTAAGCACTAGTGTTTTAAGGAACAGCTTAAAAAGAGAATCCTAATGTGATTTCTTTATAATGTGTGTGTTCCTTATCTTATCCTAGTGTCTAAACCCTTCTCCATGGCTGGACCCCCAAATAAAATTCCTTTACGTGCTAAGGTGTATCTAGAGAGTGGGATAGGTTTAATAACTACCCTAACCCTAACGCGTACCCTAACCCTAACCCCTACCCTAACCCTAACACGTACCCTAATCCTAACCCGTACCCTAAACCGAGCCCTAACCCTAACACTAATCCTAACCCTAACCCTAACCCATACCCTACGCCGTACCCGAAGCCCTCCCCAAACCCGTACCCTAAGCCGTACCCTAAGCCTAACCCTAAGCCTAACCCTAACCCTAGGCTACCCTTGACTGCTCTGCCTCCAATAGATTTCCTAAGCACTAGTGTTTTAAGGAACAGCTTAAAAAGAGAATCCTAATGTGATTTGTTTATAATGGGTGTGTTCCTTATCTTATCCTAGTGTCTAAACACTTCTCCATGGCTGGACCCCCAAATAATAATCCTTTATGTGCTAAGGGGTATCTAGAGAGTGGGATAGGTTTAATAACTACCCTAAACCTAATGCGTACCCTAACCCTAACCCCTACCCTTACCCTAACACGTATCCTAATCCTAACCCGTACCGTAAACGGAGCCCTAACCCTAACACTAACACTAACCCTAACCCTAACCCTAACCCATACCCTACGTCGTACCCGAACCCCTCCCCGAACCCGTACCCTAAGCCGTACCCTAAGCCTTACCCCAAGCCTAACCCTAACCCTAGGCTACCCTTGACTGATTCTGCCTCCAATAGATTTCCTAAGCAATAGTGTTTTAAGGAACAGCTTAAAAAGAGAATCCTAATGTGATATCTTTATAATGGGTGTGTTCCTTATATTATCTTAGTGTCTAAGCTCTTCTCCATGGATGGACCCCCAAATAATATTCCTTTACGTGCTAAGGGGTATCTAGAGAGTGGGATAGGTTTAATAACTACCCTAACCCTAACGCGTACCCTAACCCTAACCCCTACCCTAACCCTAACACGTACCCTAATCCTAACCCGTACCCTAAACGGAGCCCTAACCCTAACACTAACCCTAACCCTAACCCTAACCCATACCCTACGTCGTACCCGAACCCCTCCCCGAACCCGTACCCTGAGCCGTACCCTAAGCCTAACCCTAAGCCTAACCCTAGCCCTAGGCTACCTTTGACTGCTTCTGCCTCCAATAGATTTCCTAAGCACTAGGGTTTTAAGGAACAGCTTAAAAAGAGAATCCTAATGTGATTTCTTTATAATGGGTGTGTTCCTTATCTTATCCTAATGTCTAAACTCTTCTCCATGGCTGGACCCCCAAATAATATTCCTTTACGTGCTAAGGGGTATCTAGAGAGTGGGATAGTTTTAATAACTACCCTAACCCTAACGCGTACCCTAACCCTAACCCTTACTCTAACCCTAATACGTAACCTAATCCTAACCCGTACCCTAAACGGAGCCCTAACCCTAACACTAACCCTAACCCTAACCCTAACCCATACCCTACGCCGTACCCGAACCCCTCCCCGAACCCGTACCCTAAGCCGTACCCTAATCCTAACCCTAAGCCTAACCCTAGCCCTAGGCTACCCTTGACTGCTTCTGCCTCCAATAGATTTCCTAAGCACTAGTGTTTTAAGGAACAGCTTAAAAAGAGAATCCTAATGTGATTTCTTTATAATGGTTGTGTTCCTTATATTATCTTAGTGTCTAAGATCTTCTCCATGGATGGACCCCCAAATAATATGGCTTTACTTGCTACGGGGTATCTAGAGAGTGGGATAGGTTTAATAACTACCCTAACTCTAACGCGTACCCTAACCCTAACCCCTACCCTAACCCTAAGACGTACACTAATCCTAACTCGTACCCTAAACCGAGCCCTAACCCTAACACTAACCCTAACCCTAACCCTAACCCATACCCTACGCTGTACCCGAAGCCCTCCCCGAACCCGTACCCTAAGCCGTACCCTAAGCCTAACCCTAACCCTACGCTACCCTTGACTGCTTCTGCCTCCAATAAATTTCCTCAGCACTAGTGTTTTAAGGAACAGCTTAAAAAGAGAATCCTAATGTGATTTCTTTATAATGGGTGTGTTCCTTATCTTATCCTAGTGTCTAAACTCTTCTCCATGGCTGGACCTCCAAATAATATTCCTTTACGTGCTAAGGGGTATCTAGAGAGTGGGAAAGGTTTAATAACTAACCTAACACTAATGCGTACCCTAACCTTAACCCCTACCCTAACCCTAATTCGTACCCTAATCCTAACCAATATCCTAAACCGAGCCCTAACCCTAACACTAACCCTAACCCTAACCCTAACCCATACCCTACGCCGTACCCGAACCCCTCCCCGAACCCGTACCCTAAGCCGTACCCTAAGCCTAATCCTAAGCCTAACACTAACCCTAGGCTACCCTTGACTGCTTCTGCCTCCAATAGATTTCCTAAGCACTAGTGTTTTAAGGAACAGCGTAAAAAGTGAATCCTAATGTGATTTCTTTATAATGGGTGTGTTCCTTATCTTATCCTAGTGTCTAAACTCTTCTCCATGGCTGGACCCACAAATAATATTACTTTACGTGCTAAGGGGTATCTAGAGAGTGGGATAGGTTTAATAACTACCCTAACCCTAATGCGTACCCTAACCCTAACCCCTACCCTAACCCTAACACGTAACCTAATCCTAACCCGTACCCTAAACGGAGCCCTAACCCTAACACTAACCCAAACCCTAAACCTAACACATACCCTCCGCCGTACACAAACCCCTCCCCGAACCCGTACCCTAAGCCGTACCGTAAGCCGTACCCTAAGCCTAATCCTAACCCTAGGCTACCCTTGACTGCTTCTGCCTCCAATAGATTTCCTAAGCACTAGAGTTTTAAGGAACAGCTTAAAAAGTGAATCCTAATGTGATTTCTTTATAATGGGTGTGTTCCTTATATTATCTTAGTGTCTAAGATCTTCTCCATGGATGGACCCCCAAATAATATGGCTTTACGTGCTACGGGGTATCTAGAGAGTGGGATAGGTTTAATAACTACCCTAACCCTAACGCGTACCCTAACCCTAACCCCTACCCTAACCCTAACACGTACACTAATCCTAACCCGTACCCTAAACCGAGCCCTAACCCTAACACTAACCCGAAACCTAACCCTAACCCATACCCTACGCCGTACCCGAAGCCCTCCCCGAACCCGTACCCTAAGCCGTACCCTAAGCCGTACCCTAAGCCTAACCCTAACCCTAGGCTACCCTTGACTGCTTCTGCCTCCAATAGATTTCCTAAGCACTAGTGTTTTAAGGAACAGCTTAAAAAGAGAATCCTAATGTGATTTCTTTATAATGGGTGTGTTCCTTATCTTATCCTAGTGTCTAAACCCTTCTCCATGGCTGGACCTCCAAATAATATTCCTTTACGTGCTAAGGGGTATCTAGAGAGTGGGATAGGTTTAATAACTACCCTAACACTAACACGTACCCTAACCCTAACCCCTACCCTAACACTAACACATACCCTAATCCTAAACAATACCCTAAACCGAGCCCTAACCCTAACACTAACCCTAACCCTAACCCATACCCTACGCCGTACCCGAAGCCCTCCCCGAACCCGTACCCTAAGCCGTACCCTAAGCCGTACCCTAAGCCTAACCCTAACCCTAGGCTACCCTTGACTGCTTCTGCCTCCAATAGATTTCCTAAGCACTAGTGTTTTAAGGAACAGCTTAAAAAGAGAATCCTAATGTGGTTTCTTTATAATGGGTGTGTTCCTTATCTTATCCTAATGTCTAAACTCTTCTCCATGGCTGGACCCCCAAATAATATTCCTTTACGTGCTAAGGGGTATCTAGAGAGTGGGATAGTTTTAATAACTACCCTAACCCTAACACGTACCCTAACCCTAACCCTTACTCTAACCCTAATACGTAACCTAATCCTAACCCGTACCCTAAACGGAGCCCTAACCCTAACACTAACCCTAACCCTAACCCTAACCCATACCCTACGCTGTACCCGAACCCCTCCACGAACCCGTACCCTAAGCCGTACCCTAATCCTAACCCTAAGCCTAACCCTAGCCCTAGGCTACCCTTGACTGCTTCTGCCTCCAATAGATTTCCTAAGCACTAGTGTTTTAAGGAACAGCTTAAAAAGAGAATCCTAATGTGATTTCTTTATAATGGGTGTGTTCCTTATATTATCTTAGTGTCTAAGCTCTTCTCCATGGATGGACCCCCAAATAATATTCCTTTACGTGCTAAGGGGTATCTAGAGAGTGGGATAGGTTTAATAACTACCCTAACCCTAACGCGTACCCTAACCCTAACCCCTACCCTAACCCTAACACGTACCCTAATCCTAACCCGTACCCTAAACGGAGCCCTAACCCTAACACTAACCCTAACCCTAACCCTAACCCATACCCTACGTCGTACCCGAACCCCTCCCCGAACCCGTACCCTGAGCCGTACCCTAAGCCTAACCCTAAGCCTAACCCTAGCCCTAGGCTACCTTTGACTGCTTCTGCCTCCAATAGATTTCCTAAGCACTAGGGTTTTAAGGAACAGCTTAAAAAGAGAATCCTAATGTGATTTCTTTATAATGGGTGTGTTCCTTATCTTATCCTAATGTCTAAACTCTTCTCCATGGCTGGACCCCCAAATAATATTCCTTTACGTGCTAAGGGGTATCTAGAGAGTGGGATAGTTTTAATAACTACCCTAACCCTAACGCGTACCCTAACCCTAACCCTTACTCTAACCCTAATACGTAACCTAATCCTAACCCGTACCCTAAACGGAGCCCTAACCCTAACACTAACCCTAACCCTAACCCTAACCCATACCCTACGCCGTACCCGAACCCCTCCCCGAACCCGTACCCTAAGCCGTACCCTAATCCTAACCCTAAGCCTAACCCTAGCCCTAGGCTACCCTTGACTGCTTCTGCCTCCAATAGATTTCCTAAGCACTAGTGTTTTAAGGAACAGCTTAAAAAGAGAATCCTAATGTGATTTCTTTATAATGGTTGTGTTCCTTATATTATCTTAGTGTCTAAGATCTTCTCCATGGATGGACCCCCAAATAATATGGCTTTACTTGCTACGGGGTATCTAGAGAGTGGGATAGGTTTAATAACTACCCTAACTCTAACGCGTACCCTAACCCTAACCCCTACCCTAACCCTAAGACGTACACTAATCCTAACTCGTACCCTAAACCGAGCCCTAACCCTAACACTAACCCTAACCCTAACCCTAACCCATACCCTACGCCGTACCCGAACCCCTCCCCGAACCCGTACCCTAAGCCGTACCCTAAGCCGTACCCTAAGCCTAACCCTAACCCTAGGCTACCCTTGACTGCTTCTGCCTCCAATAGATTTCCTAAGCACTAGTGTTTTAAGGAACAGCTTAAAAAGAGAATCCTAATGTGGTTTCTTTATAATGGGTGTGTTCCTTATCTTATCCTAATGTCTAAACTCTTCTCCATGGCTGGACCCCCAAATAATATTCCTTTACGTGCTAAGGGGTATCTAGAGAGTGGGATAGTTTTAATAACTACCCTAACCCTAACGCGTACCCTAACCCTAACCCTTACTCTAACCCTAATACGTAACCTAATCCTAACCCGTACCCTAAACGGAGCCCTAACCCTAACACTAACCCTAACCCTAACCCTAACCCATACCCTACGCTGTACCCGAACCCCTCCCCGAACCCGTACCCTAAGCCGTACCCTAATCCTAACCCTAAGCCTAACCCTAGCCCTAGGCTACCCTTGACTGCTTCTGCCTCCAATAGATTTCCTAAGCACTAGTGTTTTAAGGAACAGCTTAAAAAGAGAATCCTAATGTGATTTCTTTATAATGGGTGTGTTCCTTATATTATCTTAGTGTCTAAGATCTTCTCCATGGATGGACCCCCAAATAATATGGCTTTACTTGCTACGGGGTATCTAGAGAGTGGGATAGGTTTAATAACTACCCTAACCCTAACGCGTACCCTAACCCTAACCCCTACCCTAACCCTAACATGTACCCTAATCCTAACCCGTACCCTAAACCGAGCCCTAACACTAACACTAACCCTAACCCTAACCCTAACCCATACCCTACGCCGTACCTGAACCCCTCCCCGAACCCGTACCCTAAGCCCTACCCTAAGCCTAACCCTAAGACTAACCCTAGGCCTAGGCTACCCTTGACTGCTTCTGCCTCCAATAGATTTCCTAAGCACAAGTGTTTTAAGGAACAGCTTCAAAAGAGAATCCTAATGTGATTTCTTTATAATGGGTGTGTTCCTTATCTTATCCTAGTGTCTAAACTCTTCTCCATGGTTGGACCCCCAAATAATATTCCTTTACGTGCTAAGGGGTATCTAGAGAGTGGGATAGGTTTAATAACTACCCTAACCCTAACGCGTACCCTAACCCTAACCCCTACCCTAACCCTAACACGTACCCTAATCCTAAGCCGTACCCTAAACCAAGCCCTAACCCTAACACTAACCCTAACCCTAACCCTAACCGATACCCTACGCCGTACCCGAAGCCCTCCCCGAACCCATACCCTAAGCCGAACCCTAAGCCTATCCCTAAGCGTAACCCTAACCCTAGGCTACCCTTGACTGCTTCTGACTCCAATAGATTTCCTAAGCACTAGTGTTTTAAGGAACAGCTTAAAAAGAGAATCCTAATGTGATTTGTTTATAATGGGTGTGTTCCTTATCTTATCCTAGTGTCTAAACTCTTCTCCATGGCTGGACCTCCAAATAATATTCCTTTACCTACTAAGGGGTATCTAGAGAGTGGGATAGGTTTAATAACTACCCTAACACTAACGCGTACCCTAACCCTAACCCCTACCCTAACACTAACACGTACCCTAAACCTAACCAATACCCTAAACCGAGCCCTAACCCTAACAATAACCCTAACCCTAACCCTAACCCATACCCTACGCTGTACCCGAAGCCCTCCCCAAACCCGTACCCTAAGCCGTACCCTAAGCCTAACGCTAAGCCTAACCCTAACCCTAGGCTACCCTTGACTGCTCTGCCTCCAATAGATTTCCTAAGCACTAGTGTTTTAAGGAACAGCTTAAAAAGAGAATCCTAATGTGATTTGTTTATAATGGGTGTGTTCCTTATCTTATCCTAGTGTCTAAACACTTCTCCATGGCTGGACCCCCAAATAATAATCCTTTATGTGCTAAGGGGTATCTAGAGAGTGGGATAGGTTTAATAACTACCCTAACCCTAATGCGTACCCTAACCCTAACCCCTACCCTAACCCTAACACGTATCCTAATCCTAACCCGTACCCTAAACGGAGCCCTAACCCTAACACTAACCCTAACCCTAACCCATACCCTACGTCGTACCCGAACCCCTCCCCGAACCCGTACCCTAAGCCGTACCCTAAGCCTTACCCCAAGCCTAACCCTAACCCTAGGCTACCCTTGACTGATTCTGCCTCCAATAGATTTCCTAAGCACTAGTGTTTTAAGGAACAGCTTAAAAAGAGAATCCTAATGTGATATATTTATAATGGGTGTGTTCCTTATATTATCTTAGTGTCTAAGCTCTTCTCCATGGATGGACCCCCAAATAATATTCCTTTATGTGCTAAGGGGTATCTAGAGAGTGGGATAGTTTTAATAACTACCCTAACCCTAACGCGTACCCTAACCCTAACCCTTACTCTAACCCTAATACGTAAACTAATCCTAACCCGTACCCTAAACGGAGCCCTAACCCTAACACTAACCCTAACCCTAACCCTAACCCATACCCTACGCCGTACCCGAACCCCTCCCCGAACCCGTACCCTAAGCCGTACCCTAATCCTAACCCTAAGCCTAACCCTAGCCCTAGGCTACCCTTGACTGCTTCTGCCTCCAATAGATTTCCTAAGCACTAGTGTTTTAAGGAACAGCTTAAAAAGAGAATCCTAATGTGATTTCTTTATAATGGGTGTGTTCCTTATATTATCTTAGTGTCTAAGATCTTCTCCATGGATGGACCCCCAAATAATATGGCTTTACTTGCTACGGGGTATCTAGAGAGTGGGATAGGTTTAATAACTACCCTAACCCTAACGCGTACCCTAACCCTAACCCCTACCCTAACCCTAAGACGTACACTAATCCTAACTCGTACCCTAAACCGAGCCCTAACCCTAACACTAACCCTAACCCTAACCCTAACCCATACCCTACGCTGTACCCGAAGCCCTCCCTGAACCCGTACCCTAAGCCGTACCCTAAGCCTAACCCTAACCCTACGCTACCCTTGACTGCTTCTGCCTCCAATAAATTTCCTCAGCACTAGTGTTTTAATGAACAGCTTAAAAAGAGAATCCTAATGTGATTTCTTTATAATGGGTGTGTTCCTTATCTTATCCTAGTGTCTAAACTCTTCTCCATGGCTGGACCTCCAAATAATATTCCTTTACGTGCTAAGGGGTATCTAGAGAGTAGGAAAGGTTTAATAACTAACCTAACACTAATGCGTACCCTAACCCTAACCCCTACCCTAACCCTAATTCGTACCCTAATCCTAACCAATATCCTAAACCGAGCCCTAACCCTAACACTAACCCTAACCCTAACCCTAACCCATACCCTACGCCGTACCCGAACCCCTCCCCGAACCCGTACCCTAAGCCGTACCCTAAGCCTAATCCTAAGCCTAACCCTAACCCTAGGCTACCCTTGACTGCTTCTGCCTCCAATAGATTTCCTAAGCACTAGTGTTTTAAGGAACAGCGTAAAAAGTGAATCCTAATGTGATTTCTTTATAATGGGTGTGTTCCTTATCTTATCCTAGTGTCTAAACTCTTCTCCATGGCTGGACCCACAAATAATATTACTTTATGTGCTAAGGGGTATCTAGAGAGTGGGATAGGTTTAATAACTACCCTAACCCTAATGCGTACCCTAACCCTAACCCCTACCCTAACCTTAACACGTAACCTAATCCTAACCCGTACCCTAAACGGAGCCCTAAGCCTAACACTAACCCAAACCCTAAACCTAACACATACCCTCCGCCGTACACAAACCCCTCCCCGAACCCGTACCCTAAGCCGTACCGTAAGCCGTACCCTAAGCCTAATCCTAACCCTAGGCTACCCTTGACTGCTTCTGCCTCCAATAGATTTCCTAAGCACTAGAGTTTTAAGGAACAGCTTAAAAAGTGAATCCTAATGTGATTTCTTTATAATGGGTGTGTTCCTTATATTATCTTAGTGTCTAAGATCTTCTCCATGGATGGACCCCCAAATAATATGGCTTTACGTGCTACGGGGTATCTAGAGAGTGGGATAGGTTTAATAACTACCCTAACCCTAACGCGTACCCTAACCATAACCCCTACCCTAACCCTAACACGTACACTAATCCTAACCCGTACCCTAAACCGAGCCCTAACCCTAACACTAACCCTAACCCTAACCCTAACCCATACCCTACGCCGTACCCGAAGCCCTCCCCGAACCCGTAACCTAAGCCGTACCCTAAGCCGTACCCTAAGCCTAACCCTAACCCTACGCTACCCTTGACTGCTTCTGGCTCCAATAGATTTCCTAAGCACTAGTGTTTTAAGGAACAGCTTAAAAAGAGAATCCTAATGTGATTTCTTTATAATGGGTGTGTTCCTTATCTTATCCTAGTGTCTAAACTCTTCTCCATGGCTGGACCTCCATATAATATTCCTTTACGTGCTAAGGGGTATCTATAGAGTGGGATAGGTTTAATAACTACCCTAACACTAACGCGTACCCTAACCCTAACCCCTACCCTAACACTAACACGTACCCTAATCCTAACCAATACCCTAAACCGAGCCCTAACCCTAACACTAACCCGAAACCTAACCCTAACCCATACCCTACGCCGTACCCGAAGCCCTCCCCGAACCCGTACCCTAAGCCGTACCCTAAGCCGTACCCTAAGCCTAACCCTAACCCTAGGCTACCCTTGACTGCTTCTGCCTCCAATAGATTTCCTAAGCACTAGTGTTTTAAGGAACAGCTTAAAAAGAGAATCCTAATGTGATTTCTTTATAATGGGTGTGTTCCTTATCTTATCCTAGTGTCTAAACCCTTCTCCATGGCTGGACCTCCAAATAATATTCCTTTACGTGCTAAGGGGTATCTAGAGAGTGGGATAGTTTTAATAACTACCCTAACCCTAACGCGTACCCTAACCCTAACCCTTACTCTAACCCTAATACGTAACCTAATCCTAACCCGTACCCTAAACGGAGCCCTAACCCTAACACTAACCCTAACCCTAACCCTAACCCATACCCTACGCTGTACCCGAACCCCTCCCCGAACCCGTACCCTAAGCCGTACCCTAATCCTAACCCTAAGCCTAACCCTAGCCCTAGGCTACCCTTGACTGCTTCTGCCTCCAATAGATTTCCTAAGCACTAGTGTTTTAAGGAACAGCTTAAAAAGAGAATCCTAATGTGATTTCTTTATAATGGGTGTGTTCCTTATATTATCTTAGTGTCTAAGATCTTCTCCATGGATGGACCCCCAAATAATATGGCTTTACTTGCTACGGGGTATCTAGAGAGTGGGATAGGTTTAATAACTACCCTAACCCTAACGCGTACCCTAACCCTAACCCCTACCCTAACCCTAACATGTACCCTAATCCTAACCCGTACCCTAAACCGAGCCCTAACACTAACACTAACCCTAACCCTAACCCTAACCCATACCCTACGCCGTACCTGAACCCCTCCCCGAACCCGTACCCTAAGCCCTACCCTAAGCCTAACCCTAAGACTAACCCTAGGCCTAGGCTACCCTTGACTGCTTCTGCCTCCAATAGATTTCCTAAGCACAAGTGTTTTAAGGAACAGCTTCAAAAGAGAATCCTAATGTGATTTCTTTATAATGGGTGTGTTCCTTATCTTATCCTAGTGTCTAAACTCTTCTCCATGGTTGGACCCCCAAATAATATTCCTTTACGTGCTAAGGGGTATCTAGAGAGTGGGATAGGTTTAATAACTACCCTAACCCTAACGCGTACCCTAACCCTAACCCCTACCCTAACCCTAACACGTACCCTAATCCTAAGCCGTACCCTAAACCAAGCCCTAACCCTAACACTAACCCTAACCCTAACCCTAACCGATACCCTACGCCGTACCCGAAGCCCTCCCCGAACCCATACCCTAAGCCGAACCCTAAGCCTATCCCTAAGCGTAACCCTAACCCTAGGCTACCCTTGACTGCTTCTGACTCCAATAGATTTCCTAAGCACTAGTGTTTTAAGGAACAGCTTAAAAAGAGAATCCTAATGTGATTTGTTTATAATGGGTGTGTTCCTTATCTTATCCTAGTGTCTAAACTCTTCTCCATGGCTGGACCTCCAAATAATATTCCTTTACCTACTAAGGGGTATCTAGAGAGTGGGATAGGTTTAATAACTACCCTAACACTAACGCGTACCCTAACCCTAACCCCTACCCTAACACTAACACGTACCCTAAACCTAACCAATACCCTAAACCGAGCCCTAACCCTAACAATAACCCTAACCCTAACCCTAACCCATACCCTACGCTGTACCCGAAGCCCTCCCCAAACCCGTACCCTAAGCCGTACCCTAAGCCTAACCCTAAGCCTAACCCTAACCCTAGGCTACCCTTGACTGCTCTGCCTCCAATAGATTTCCTAAGCACTAGTGTTTTAAGGAACAGCTTAAAAAGAGAATCCTAATGTGATTTGTTTATAATGGGTGTGTTCCTTATCTTATCCTAGTGTCTAAACACTTCTCCATGGCTGGACCCCCAAATAATAATCCTTTATGTGCTAAGGGGTATCTAGAGAGTGGGATAGGTTTAATAACTACCCTAACCCTAATGCGTACCCTAACCCTAACCCCTACCCTAACCCTAACACGTATCCTAATCCTAACCCGTACCCTAAACGGAGCCCTAACCCTAACACTAACCCTAACCCTAACCCATACCCTACGTCGTACCCGAACCCCTCCCCGAACCCGTACCCTAAGCCGTACCCTAAGCCTTACCCCAAGCCTAACCCTAACCCTAGGCTACCCTTGACTGATTCTGCCTCCAATAGATTTCCTAAGCACTAGTGTTTTAAGGAACAGCTTAAAAAGAGAATCCTAATGTGATATATTTATAATGGGTGTGTTCCTTATATTATCTTAGTGTCTAAGCTCTTCTCCATGGATGGACCCCCAAATAATATTCCTTTATGTGCTAAGGGGTATCTAGAGAGTGGGATAGTTTTAATAACTACCCTAACCCTAACGCGTACCCTAACCCTAACCCTTACTCTAACCCTAATACGTAAACTAATCCTAACCCGTACCCTAAACGGAGCCCTAACCCTAACACTAACCCTAACCCTAACCCTAACCCATACCCTACGCCGTACCCGAACCCCTCCCCGAACCCGTACCCTAAGCCGTACCCTAATCCTAACCCTAAGCCTAACCCTAGCCCTAGGCTACCCTTGACTGCTTCTGCCTCCAATAGATTTCCTAAGCACTAGTGTTTTAAGGAACAGCTTAAAAAGAGAATCCTAATGTGATTTCTTTATAATGGGTGTGTTCCTTATATTATCTTAGTGTCTAAGATCTTCTCCATGGATGGACCCCCAAATAATATGGCTTTACTTGCTACGGGGTATCTAGAGAGTGGGATAGGTTTAATAACTACCCTAACCCTAACGCGTACCCTAACCCTAACCCCTACCCTAACCCTAAGACGTACACTAATCCTAACTCGTACCCTAAACCGAGCCCTAACCCTAACACTAACCCTAACCCTAACCCTAACCCATACCCTACGCTGTACCCGAAGCCCTCCCTGAACCCGTACCCTAAGCCGTACCCTAAGCCTAACCCTAACCCTACGCTACCCTTGACTGCTTCTGCCTCCAATAAATTTCCTCAGCACTAGTGTTTTAATGAACAGCTTAAAAAGAGAATCCTAATGTGATTTCTTTATAATGGGTGTGTTCCTTATCTTATCCTAGTGTCTAAACTCTTCTCCATGGCTGGACCTCCAAATAATATTCCTTTACGTGCTAAGGGGTATCTAGAGAGTAGGAAAGGTTTAATAACTAACCTAACACTAATGCGTACCCTAACCCTAACCCCTACCCTAACCCTAATTCGTACCCTAATCCTAACCAATATCCTAAACCGAGCCCTAACCCTAACACTAACCCTAACCCTAACCCTAACCCATACCCTACGCCGTACCCGAACCCCTCCCCGAACCCGTACCCTAAGCCGTACCCTAAGCCTAATCCTAAGCCTAACCCTAACCCTAGGCTACCCTTGACTGCTTCTGCCTCCAATAGATTTCCTAAGCACTAGTGTTTTAAGGAACAGCGTAAAAAGTGAATCCTAATGTGATTTCTTTATAATGGGTGTGTTCCTTATCTTATCCTAGTGTCTAAACTCTTCTCCATGGCTGGACCCACAAATAATATTACTTTATGTGCTAAGGGGTATCTAGAGAGTGGGATAGGTTTAATAACTACCCTAACCCTAATGCGTACCCTAACCCTAACCCCTACCCTAACCTTAACACGTAACCTAATCCTAACCCGTACCCTAAACGGAGCCCTAAGCCTAACACTAACCCAAACCCTAAACCTAACACATACCCTCCGCCGTACACAAACCCCTCCCCGAACCCGTACCCTAAGCCGTACCGTAAGCCGTACCCTAAGCCTAATCCTAACCCTAGGCTACCCTTGACTGCTTCTGCCTCCAATAGATTTCCTAAGCACTAGAGTTTTAAGGAACAGCTTAAAAAGTGAATCCTAATGTGATTTCTTTATAATGGGTGTGTTCCTTATATTATCTTAGTGTCTAAGATCTTCTCCATGGATGGACCCCCAAATAATATGGCTTTACGTGCTACGGGGTATCTAGAGAGTGGGATAGGTTTAATAACTACCCTAACCCTAACGCGTACCCTAACCATAACCCCTACCCTAACCCTAACACGTACACTAATCCTAACCCGTACCCTAAACCGAGCCCTAACCCTAACACTAACCCTAACCCTAACCCTAACCCATACCCTACGCCGTACCCGAAGCCCTCCCCGAACCCATAACCTAAGCCGTACCCTAAGCCGTACCCTAAGCCTAACCCTAACCCTACGCTACCCTTGACTGCTTCTGGCTCCAATAGATTTCCTAAGCACTAGTGTTTTAAGGAACAGCTTAAAAAGAGAATCCTAATGTGATTTCTTTATAATGGGTGTGTTCCTTATCTTATCCTAGTGTCTAAACTCTTCTCCATGGCTGGACCTCCATATAATATTCCTTTACGTGCTAAGGGGTATCTATAGAGTGGGATAGGTTTAATAACTACCCTAACACTAACGCGTACCCTAACCCTAACCCCTACCCTAACACTAACACGTACCCTAATCCTAACCAATACCCTAAACCGAGCCCTAACCCTAACACTAACCCGAAACCTAACCCTAACCCATACCCTACGCCGTACCCGAAGCCCTCCCCGAACCCGTACCCTAAGCCGTACCCTAAGCCGTACCCTAAGCCTAACCCTAACCCTAGGCTACCCTTGACTGCTTCTGCCTCCAATAGATTTCCTAAGCACTAGTGTTTTAAGGAACAGCTTAAAAAGAGAATCCTAATGTGATTTCTTTATAATGGGTGTGTTCCTTATCTTATCCTAGTGTCTAAACCCTTCTCCATGGCTGGACCTCCAAATAATATTCCTTTATGTGCTAAGGGGTATCTAGAGAGTGGGATAGGTTTAATAACTACCCTAACACTAACGCGTACCTTAACCCTAACCCCTACCCTAACACTAACACATACCCTAATCCTAAACAATACCCTAAACCGAGCCCTAACCCTAACACTAACCCTAACCCTAACCCATACCCTACGCCGTACCCGAAGCCCTCCCCGAACCCGTACCCTAAGCCGTACCCTAAGCCTAACCCTAACCCTAGGCTACCCTTGACTGCTTCTGCCTCCAATAGATTTCCTAAGCACTAGTGTTTTAAGGAACAGCTTAAAAAGAGAATCCTAATGTGGTTTCTTTATAATGGGTGTGTTCCTTATCTTATCCTAGTGTCTAAACTCTTCTCCATGGCTGGACCTCCAAATAATATTCCTTTACGTGCTAAGGGGTATCTAGAGAATGGGATAGGTTTAATAACTACCCTAACACTAACGCGTACCCTAACCCTAACCCCTACCCTAACCCTAACCCCTACCCTAACCCTAACATGTACCCTAATCCTAACCAATACCCTAAACCGGGCCCTAACCCTAACACTAACCCTAACCCTAACCCTAACCCATACCCTACCCCGTACCCGAAGCTCTCCCCGAACCCGTACCCTAAGCCGTACCCTAAGCCGTACCCTAAGCCTAACCCTAACCCTAGGCTACCCTTGACTGCTTCTGCCTCCAATAGATTTCCTAAGCACTAGTGTTTTAAGGAACAGCTTAAAAAGAGAATCCTAATGTGATTTCTTTATAATGGGTGTGTTCCTTATATTATCTTAGTGTGTAAGATCTTCTCCATGGATTGACCCCCAAATAATATTCCTTTACGTGCTAAGGGGTATCTAGAGAGTGGGAGAGGTTTAATAACTACCCTAACCCTAACGCGTACCCTAACCCTAACCCCTACCCTAACCCTAACACGTACCCTAAACCGAGCCCTAACCCTAACACTAAACCTAACCCTAACCCTAACCAATACCCTACCCCGTACCCGAAGCCCTCACCGAACCCGTACCCTAAGCCGTACCCTAAGCCTAACCCTAAGCCTAACCCTAACCCTAAGCTACCCTTGACTGCTTCTGCCTCCAATAGATTTCCTAAGCACTAGTGTTTTAAGGAACAGCTTAAAAAGAGAATCCTAATGTGATTTCCTTATAATGGGTGTGTTCCTTATCTTATCCTAGTGTCTAAACTCTTCTCCATGGCTGGACCCCCAAATAATATTCCTTTACGTGCTAAGGGGTATCTAGAGAGTGGGATAGGTTTAATAACTACCCTAACCCTAACGCGTACCCTAACCCTAACCCCTACCCTAACCCTAACACGTACCCTAATCCTAAGCCGTACCCTAAACCAAGCCCTAACCCTAACACTAACCCTAACCCTAACCCTAACCGATACCCTACGCCGTACCCGAAGCCCTCATCGAACCCGTACCCTAAGCCGAACCCTAAGCCTAACCCTAAGCCTAACCCTAACCCTAGGCTACCCTTGACTGCTTCTGACTCCAATAGATTTCCTAAGCACTAGTGTTTTAAGGAACAGCTTAAAAAGAGAATCCTAATGTGATTTCTTTATAATGGGTGTGTTCCTTATCTTATCCTAGTGTCTAAACTCTTCTCCATGGCTGGACCTCCAAATAATATTCCTTTACCTGCTAAGGGGTATCTAGAGAGTGGGTTAGGTTTAATAACTACCCTAACACTAATGCGTACCCTAACCCTAAACCCTACCCTAACCCTAACACGTACCCTAATCCTAACCAATACCCTAAACCGAGCCCTAACCCTAACACTAACCCTAACCCTAACCCATACACTACGCCGTACCCGAAGCCCTCCCCGAACCCGTACCCTAAGCCGTACCCTAAGCCGTACCCTAAGCCTAACACTAACCCTAGGCTACCCTTGACTGCTTCTGCCTCCAATAGATTTCCTAAGCACTAGTGTTTTAATGAACAGCTTAAAAAGAGAATCCTAATGTGATTTCTTTATAATGGGTGTGTTCCTTATCTTATCCTAGTGTCTAAAGCCTTCTCCATGGCTGGACCTCCAAATAATATTCATTTACGTGCTAAGGGGTATCTAGAGAGTGGGATAGGTTTAATAACTACCCTAACACTAACGCGTACCCTAACCATAACCCCTACCCTAACACTAACACGTACCCTAATCCTAACCAATACGCTAAACCGAGCCCTAACCCTAACACTAACCCTAACCCTAACTCTAACCCATACCCTACGCTGTACCCGAAGCCCTCCCCAAACCCGTACCCTAAGCCGTACCCTAAGCCGTACCCTAAGCCTAACCCTAACCCTAGGCTACCCTTGACTGCTTCTGCCTCCAATAGATTTCCTAAGCACTAGTGTTTTAAGGAACAGCTTAAAAAGAGAATCCTAACGTGATTTCTTTATAATGTGTGTGTTCCTTATCTTATCCTAGTGTCTAAACCCTTCTCCATGGCTGGACCCCCAAATAAAATTCCTTTACGTGCTAAGGTGTATCTAGAGAGTGGGATAGGTTTAATAACTACCCTAACCCTAACGCGTACCCTAACCCTAACCCCTACCCTAACCCTAACACGTACCCTAATCCTAACCCGTACCCTAAACCGAGCCCTAACCCTAACACTAATCCTAACCCTAACCCTAACCCATACCCTACGCCGTACCCGAAGCCCTCCCCAAACCCGTACCCTAAGCCGTACCCTAAGCCTAACCCTAAGCCTAACCCTAACCCTAGGCTACCCTTGACTGCTCTGCCTCCAATAGATTTCCTAAGCACTAGTGTTTTAAGGAACAGCTTAAAAAGAGAATCCTAATGTGATTTCTTTATAATGGGTGTGTTCCTTATCTTATCCTAGTGTCTAAACACTTCTCCATGGCTGGACCCCCAAATAATAATCCTTTATGTGCTAAGGGGTATCTAGAGAGTGGGATAGGTTTAATAACTACCCTAACCCTAATGCGTACCCTAACCCTAACCCCTACCCTAACCCTAACACGTATCCTAATCCTAACCCGTACCCTAAACGGAGCCCTAACCCTAACACTAACCCTAACCCTAACCCTAACCCATACCCTACGTCGTACCCGAACCCCTCCCCGAACCCGTACCCTAAGCCGTACCCTAAGCCTAACCCTAGCCCTAGGCTACCCTTGACTGCTTCTGCCTCCAATAGATTTCCGAAACACTAGTGTTTTAAGGAACAGCTTAAAAAGAGAATCCTAATGTGATTTCTTTATAATGGGTGTGTTCCTTATCTTATCCTAGTGTCTAAACTCTTCTCCATGGCTGGACCCCCAAATAATAAACCTTTCCGTGCTAAGGGGTATCTAGAGAGTGGGATAGGTTTAATAACTACACTAACCCTAACGAGTACCCTAACCCTAACCCCTACCCTAACCCTAACATGTACCCTAATACTAACCCGTACCCTAAACCGAGCCCTAAACCTAACACTAACCCTAACCCTAACCCTAACCCATACCCTACGCCGTACCTGAAGCCCTCCCCGAACCCGTACCCTAAGCCGTACCCTAAGACTAACCCTAAGCCTAACCCTAACCCTAGGCTACCCTTGACTGCTTCTGCCTCCAATAGATTTCCTAAGCACTAGTGTTTTAAGGAACAGCTTTAAAAGAGAATCCTAATGTGATTTCTTTATAATGGGTGTGTTCCTTATCTTATCCTAGTGTCTAAACTCTTCTCCATGGCTGGACCCCCAAATAATATTCCTTTACGTGCTAAGGTGTATCTAGAGAGTGGGATAGGTTTAATAACTACCCTAACCCTAACGCGTACCGTAACCCTAACCCCTACCCTAACCCTAACATGTACCCTAATCCTAACCCGTACCCTAAACCGAGCCCTAAAACTAACACTAACCCTAACCCTAACCCTAACCCATACCCTACGCCGTACCTGAACCCCTCCCCGAACCCGTACCCTAAGCCCTACCCTAAGCCTAACCCTAAGACTAACCCTAGCCCTAGGCTACCCTTGACTGCTTCTGCCTCCAATAGATTTCCTAAGCACAAGTGTTTTAAGGAACAGCTTCAAAAGAGAATCCTAATGTGATTTCTTTATAATGGGTGTGTTCCTTATCTTATCCTAATGTCTAAACTCTTCTCCATGGTTGGACCCCCAAATAATATTCCTTTACGTGCTAAGGGGTATCTAGAGAGTGGGATAGGTTTAATAACTAACCTAACCCTAACGCGTACCCTAACCCTAACCCCTACCCTAACCCTAACACGTACCCTAATCCTAAGCCGTACCCTAAACCAAGCCCTAACCCTAACACTAACCCTAACCCTAACCCTAACCGATACCCTACGCCGTACCCGAAGCCCTCCCCGAACCCGTACCCTAAGCCGAACCCTAAGCCTAACCCTAAGCGTAACCCTAACCCTAGGCTACCCTTGACTGCTTCTGACTCCAATAGATTTCCTAAGCACTAGTGTTTTAAGGAACAGCTTAAAAAGAGAATCCTAATGTGATTTCTTTATAATGGGTGTGTTCCTTATCTTATCCTAGTGTCTAAACTCTTCTCCATGGCTGGACCTCCAAATAATATTCCTTTACCTGCTAAGGGGTATCTAGAGAGTGGGATAGGTTTAATAACTACCCTAACACTAACGCGTACCCTAACCCTAACCCCTACCCTAACACTAACACGTACCCTAATCCTAACCCGTACCCTAAACCGAGCCCTAACCCTAACACTAATCCTAACCCTAACCCTAACCCATACCCTACGCCGTACCCGAAGCCCTCCCCAAACCCGTACCCTAAGCCGTACCCTAAGCCTAACCCTAAGCCTAACCCTAACCCTAGGCTACCCTTGACTGCTCTGCCTCCAATAGATTTCCTAAGCACTAGTGTTTTAAGGAACAGCTTAAAAAGAGAATCCTAATGTGATTTGTTTATAATGGGTGTGTTCCTTATCTTATCCTAGTGTCTAAACACTTCTCCATGGCTGGACCCCCAAATAATAATCCTTTATGTGCTAAGGGGTATCTAGAGAGTGGGATAGGTTTAATAACTACCCTAACCCTAATGCGTACCCTAACCCTAACCCCTACCCTAACCCTAACACGTATCCTAATCCTAACCCGTACCCTAAACGGAGCCCTAACCCTAACACTAACCCTAACCCTAACCCTAACCCATACCCTACGTCGTACACGAACCCCTCCCCGAACCCGTACCCTAAGCCGTACCCTAAGCCTTACCCCAAGCCTAACCCTAACCCTAGGCTACCCTTGACTGATTCTGCCTCCAATAGATTTCCTAAGCACTAGTGTTTTAAGGAACAGCTTAAAAAGAGAATCCTAATGTGATATCTTTATAATGGGTGTGTTCCTTATATTATCTTAGTGTCTAAGCTCTTCTCCATGGATGGACCCCCAAATAATATTCCTTTACGTGCTAAGGGGTATCTAGAGAGTGGGATAGGTTTAATAACTACCCTAACCCTAACGCGTACCCTAACCCTAACCCCTACCCTAACCCTAACACGTACCCTAATCCTAACCCGTACCCTAAACGGAGCCCTAACCCTAACACTAACCCTAACCCTAACCCTAACCCATACCCTACGTCGTACCCGAACCCCTCCCCGAACCCGTACCCTAAGCCGTACCCTAAGCCTAACCCTAAGCCTAACCCTAGCCCTAGGCTACCTTTGACTGCTTCTGCCTCCAATAGATTTCCTAAGCACGAGGGTTTTAAGGAACAGCTTAAAAAGAGAATCCTAATGTGATTTCTTTATAATGGGTGTGTTCCTTATATTATCTTAGTGTCTAAGATCTTCTCCATGGATGGACCCCCAAATAATATGGCTTTACGTGCTACGGGGTATCTAGAGAGTGGGATAGGTTTAATAACTACCCTAACCCTAACGCGTACCCTAACCCTAACCCCTACCCTAACCCTAAGACGTACACTAATCCTAACTCGTACCCTAAACCGAGCCCTAACCCTAACACTAACCCTAACCCTAACCCTAACCCATACCCTACGCTGTACCCGAAGCCCTCCCCGAACCCGTACCCTAAGCCGTACCCTAAGCCTAACCCTAACCCTACGCTACCCTTGACTGCTTCTGCCTCCAATAGATTTCCTCAGCACTAGTGTTTTAAGGAACAGCTTAAAAAGAGAATCCTAATGTGATTTCTTTATAATGGGTGTGTTCCTTATCTTATCCTAGTGTCTAAACTCTTCTCCATGGCTGGACCTCCAAATAATATTCCTTTACGTGCTAAGGGGTATCTAGAGAGTGGGATAGGTTTAATAACTACCCTAACACTAACGCGTACCCTAACCCTAACCCCTACCCTAACCCTAACATGTACCCTAATCCTAACCCGTACCCTAAACTGAGCCCTAACCCTAACACTAACCCTAACACTAACCCTAACCCATACCCTACGCCGTACCCCAACCCCTCCCCGAACCCGTACCCTAAGCCGTATCCTAAGCCTATCCCTAAGCCTAACCCTAGCCCTAGGCTACCCTTGACTGCTTCTGCCTCCAATAGATTTCCTAAGCACTAGTGTTTTAAGGAACAGGTTAAAAAGAGAATCCTAATGTGATTTCTTTATAATGGGTGTGTTCCTTATCTTATCCTAGTGTCTAAACTCTTCTCCATGGCTGGACCACCAAATAATATTCCTTTACGTGATAAGGGGTATCTAGAGAGTGGGATAGGTTTAATAACTACCCTAACCCTAATGCATACCCTAACCCTAAACCCTACCTTAACCCTAATAGGTAACCTAATCCTAACCCGTACCCTAAACGGAGCCTTAACCCTAACTCTAACCCTAACACTAACCCTAACCCATACCCTACGCCGTACCCGAACCCCTCACCGAACCCGTACCCTAAGTCATACCCTAAGCCTAACCTCAAGCCTAACCCTAACCCTAGGCTACCCTTGACTGCTTCTGCCTCCAATAGATTTCGTAAGCACTAGTGTTTTAAGGAACAGCTTAAAAAGAGAATCCTAATGTGATTTCTTTATAATGGGTGTGTTCCTTATATTATCTTAGTGTCTAAGATCTTCTCCATGGATGGACCCCCAAATAATATGGCTTTACGTGCTACGGGGTATCTAGAGAGTGGGATAGGTTTAATAACTAACCTAACCCTAACGCGTACCCTAACCCTAACCCCTACCCTAACCCTAAGACGTACACTAATCCTAACCCGTACCCTAAACCGAGCCCTAACCCTAACACTAACCCTAACCCTAACCCTAACCCATAACCTACGCTGTACCCGAAGCCCTCCCCGAACCCGTACCCGAAGCCGTACCCTATGCCTAACCCCAAGTCTAACCCTAACCCTAGGCTACCCTTGACTGCTTCTGCCTCCAATAGATTTCCTAAGCACTAGTGTTTTAAGGAACAGCTTAAAAAGAGAATCCTAATGTGATTTCTTTATAATGGGTGTGTTCCTTATCTTATCCTAATGTCTAAACTCTTCTCCATGGCTGGACCCCCAAATAATATTCCTTTACGTGCTAAGGGGTATCTAGAGAGTGGGATAGTTTTAATAACTACCCTAACCCTAACGCGTACCCTAACCCTAACCCTTACTCTAACCCTAACACGTACCCTAATCCTATCCTGTACCCTAAAAGGAGCCCTAACCCTAACACTATCCCAAACCCTAACCCTAACCCATACCCTCCGCCGTACACGAAACCCTCCCCGAACCCGTATCCTAAGCCGTACCCTAAGCCGTACCTTAAGCCTAACCCTAACCCTAGGCTACCCTTGACTGCTTCTGCCTCCAATAGATTTCCGAAACACTAGTGTTTTAAGGAACAGCTTAAAAAGAGAATCCTAATGTGATTTCTTTATAATGGGTGTGTTCCTTATCTTATCCTAGTGTCTAAACTCTTCTCCATGGCTGGACCCCCAAATAATAAACCTTTCCGTGCTAAGGGGTATCTAGAGAGTGCGATAGGTTTAATAACTACACTAACCCTAACGAGTACCCTAACCCTAACCCCTACCCTAACCCTAACATGTACCCTAATACTAACCCGTACCCTAAACCGAGCCCTAACCCTAACACTAACCCTAACCCTAACCCTAACCCATACCCTACGCCGTACCTGAAGCCCTCCCCGAACCCGTACCCTAAGCCGTACCCTAAGACTAACCCTAAGCCTAACCCTAACCCTAGGCTACCCTTGACTGCTTCTGCCTCCAATAGATTTCCTAAGCACTAGTGTTTTAAGGAACAGCTTAAAAAGAGAATCCTAATGTGATTTCTTTATAATGGGTGTGTTCCTTATCTTATCCTAGTGTCTAAACAC
Source organism: Balaenoptera physalus (assembly GCF_965194825.1). Lineage (NCBI taxonomy): Eukaryota > Metazoa > Chordata > Mammalia > Artiodactyla > Balaenopteridae > Balaenoptera > Balaenoptera physalus. The sequence goes on from NW_028126404.1 coordinate 687,737, forward strand.
TTCTCCATGGCTGGACCCCCAAATAATATTCCTTTACGTGCTAAGGTGTATCTAGAGAGTGGGATAGGTTTAATAACTACCCTAACCCTAACGCGTACCCTAACCCTAACCCCTACCCTAAACCTAACATATACCCTAATCCTAAACCGTACCCTAAACTGAACCCTAACCCTAACACTAACCCTAACCCTAACCCTAACCCAAACCCTACGCCATACACGAACCCCTCCCTGAACCCATACCCTAAGCCGTACCCTAAGCCTAACCCTAAGCCTAACCCTAACCCTAGGCTACCCTTGACTGCTTCTGCCTCCAATAGATTTCCTAAGCACAAGTGTTTTAAGGAACAGCTTAAAAAGAGAATCCTAATGTGATTTCTTTATAATGGGTGTGTTCCTTATCTTATCCTAGTGGCTAAACTCTTCTCCATGGTTGGACCCCCAAATAATATTCCTTTATGTGCTAAGGGGTATCTAGAGAGTGGGATAGGTTTAATAACTACCCTAACCCTAACGCGTACCCTAACCCTAACCCTAAACCTAACCCTAACCCTAACCCTAACACTAACCCTAACCCTAACCCTAACCCATACCCTACGTCGTACACGAACCCCTCCCCGAACCCGTACCCTAAGCCGTACCCTAAGCCTTACCCCAAGCCTAACCCTAACCCTAGGCTACCCTTGACTGATTCTGCCTCCAATAGATTTCCTTAGCACTAGTGTTTTAAGGAACAGCTTAAAAAGAGAATCCTAATGTGATATCTTTATAATGGGTGTGTTCCTTATATTATCTTAGTGTCTAAGCTCTTCTCCATGGATGGACCCCCAAATAATATTCCTTTACGTGCTAAGGGGTATCTAGAGAGTGGGATAGGTTTAATAACTACCCTAACCCTAACGCGTACCCTAACCCTAACCCCTACCCTAACCCTAAGACGTACACTAATCCTAACTCGTACCCTAAACCGAGCCCTAACCCTAACACTAACCCTAACCCTAACCCTAACCCATACCCTACGCTGTACCCGAAGCCCTCCCCGAACCCGTACCCTAAGCCGTACCCTAAGCCTAACCCTAACCCTACGCTACCCTTGACTGCTTCTGCCTCCAATAGATTTCCTCAGCACTAGTGTTTTAAGGAACAGCTTAAAAAGAGAATACTAATGTGATTTCTTTATAATGGGTGTGTTCCTTATCTTATCCTAGTGTCTAAACTCTTCTCCATGGCTGGACCACCAAATAATATTCCTTTACGTGCTAAGGGGTATCTAGAGAGTGGGATAGGTTTAATAACTACCCTAAACCTAATGCGTACCCTAACCCTAACCACTACCCTAACCCTAATACGTAACCTGATCCTAAACCGTACCCTAAACGGAGCCCTAACCCTAACCCTAACCCATACCCTACGCCGTACCCGAACCCCTCCCCGAACCCGTTCCCTAAGCCGTACCCTAAGCCTAACCCTAAGCCTAAACCTAGCCCTAGGCTACCCTTGACTCCTTCTGCCTCCAATAGATTTCCTAAGCACTAGTGTTTTAAGGAACAGCTTAAAAAGAGAAGCCTAATGTGATTTCTTTATAATGGGTGTGTTCCTTATCTTATCCTAGTGTCTAAACTCTTCTCCATGGCTGGACCCCCAAATAATATTCCTTTACGTGATAAGGGGTATCTAGAGAGTGGGATAGGTTTAATAACTACCCTAACCCTAATCCATACCCTAACCCTAAACCCTACCTTAACCCTAATACGTAACCTAATCCTAACCCGTACCCTAAACGGAGCCTTAACCCTAACACTAACCCTAACACTAACCCTAACCCATACCCTACGCCGTACCCGAACCCCTCACCGAACCCGTACCCTAAGTCATACCCTAAGCCTAACCTCAAGCCTAACCCTAACCCTAGGCTACCCTTGACTGCTTCTGCCTCCAATAGATTTCCTAAGCACTAGTGTTTTAAGGAACAGCTTAAAAAGAGAATCCTAATGTGATTTCTTTATAATGGGTGTGTTCCTTATATTATCTTAGTGTCTAAGATCTTCTCCATGGATGGACCCCCAAATAATATGGCTTTACGTGCTACGGGGTATCTAGAGAGTGGGATAGGTTTAATAACTAACCTAACGCTAACGCGTACCCTAACCCTAACCCCTACCCTAACCCTAAGACGTACACTAATCCTAACCCGTACCCTAAACCGAGCCCTAACCCTAACACTAACCCTAACCCTAACCCTAACCCATACCCTACGCTGTACCCGAAGCCCTCCCCGAACCCGTACCCGAAGCCGTACCCTAAGCCTAACCCCAAGCCTAACCCTAACCCTAGGCTACCCTTGACTGCTTCTGCCTCCAATAGATTTCCTAAGCACTAGTGTTTTAAGGAACAGCTTGAAAAGAGAATCGTAATGTGATTTCTTTATAATGGGTGTGTTCCTTATATTATCTTAGTGTCTAAGATCTTCTCCATGGATGGACCCCCAAATAATATGGCTTTACGTGCTACGGGGTATCTAGAGAGTGGGATAGGTTTAATAACTACCCTAACCCTAACGCGTACCCTATCCCTAACCCCTACCCTAACCCTAAGACGTACACTAATCCTAACCCGTACCCTAAACCGAGCCCTAACCCTAACACTAACCCTAACCCTAACCCTAACCCATACCCTACGCTGTACCCGAAGCCCTCCCCGAACCCGTACCCTAAGCCGTACCCTAAGCCTAACCCTAAACCTACGCTACCCTTGACTGCTTCTGCCTCCAATAGATTTCCTCAGCACTAGTGTTTTAAGGAACAGCTTAAAAAGAGAATCCTAATGTGATTTCTTTATAATGGGTGTGTTCCTTATCTTATCCTAGTGTCTAAACTCTTCTCCATGGCTGGACCTCCAAATAATATTCCTTTACGTGCTAAGGGGTATCTAGAGAGTGGGATAGGTTTAATAACTACCCTAACACTAACGCGTACCCTAACCCTAACCCCTACCCTAACCCTAACATGTACCCTAATCCTAACACGTACCCTAAACCGAGCCCTAACCCTAACACTAACCCTAACCCTAACCCTAACCCATACCCTACGCCGTTCCCGAACCCCTCCCCGAACCCGTACCATAAGCCGTACCCTAAGCCAAACCCTAAGCCTAACCCTAGCCCTAGGCTACCCTTGACTGCTTCTGCCTCCAATAGATTTCCTAAGCACTAGTGTTTTAAGGAACAGCTTAAAAAGAGAATCCTAATGTGATTTCTTTATAATGGGTGTGTTCCTTATTTTATCCTAGTGTCTAAACTCTTCTCCATGGCTGGACCCCCAAATAATATTCCTTTACGTTCTAAGGGGTATCTAGAGAGTGGGATAGGTTTAATAACTACCCTAAACCTTATGCGTACCCTAACCCTAACCCCTACCCTAACCCTAATACGTAACCTAATCCTAACCCGTACCCTAAACGGAGCCCTAACCCTAACACTAACCCTAACCCTAACCCTAACCCATACCCTACGCCGTACCCGAACCCCTCCCCGAACCCGTACCCTAAGTCGTACCCTAATCCTAACCCTAAGCCTAACCCTAGCCCTAGGCTACCCTTGACTGCTTCTGCCTCCAATAGATTTCCTAAGCACAAGTGTTTTAAGGAACAGCTTAAAAAGAGAATCCTAATGTGATTTCTTTATAATGGGTGTGTTCCTTATATTATCTTAGTGTCTAAGATCTTCTCCATGGATGGACCCCCAAATAATATGGCTTTACGTGCTACGGGGTATCTAGAGAGTGGGATAGGTTTAATAACTACCCTAACCCTAACGCGTACCCTAACCCTAACCCCTACCCTAACCCTAAGACGTACACTAATCCTAACTCGTACCCTAAACCGAGCCCTAACCCTAACACTAACCCTAACCCTAAACCTAACCCATACCCTACGCTGTACCCCAACCCCTCCCCGAACCCGTACCCTAAGCCGTACCCTAAGCCTAACCCTAAGCCTAAGCCTAGCCCTAGGCTACCCTTGACTGCTTCTGCCTCCAATAGATTTCCTAAGCACTAGTGTTTTAAGGAACAGCTTAAAAAGAGAATCCTAATGTGATTTCTTTATAATGGGTGTGTTCCTTATCTTATCCTAGTGTCTAAACTCTTCTCCATGGCTGGACCACCAAATAATATTCCTTTACGTGCTAAGGGGTATCTAGAGAGTGGGATAGGTTTAATAACTACCCTAAACCTAATGCGTACCCTAACCCTAACCCCTACCCTAACCCTAATACGTAACCTGATCCTAAACCGTAACCTAAACGGAGCCCTAACCCTAACCCTAACCCATACCCTACGCCGTACCCGAACCCCTCCCCGAACCCGTACCCTAAGCCGTACCCTAAGCCTAACCCTAAGCCTAACCCTAGCCCTAGGCTACCCTTGACTGCTTCTGCCTCCAATAGATTTCCTAAGCACTAGTGTTTTAAGGAACAGCTAAAAAAGAGAATCCTAATGTGATTTCTTTATAATGGGTGTGTTCCTTATATTATCTTAGTGTCTAAGATCTTCTCCATGGATGGACCCCCAAATAATATGGCTTGACGTGTTACGGGGCATCTAGAGAGTGGGGTAGGTTTAATAACTACCCTAACCCTAACGCGTACCCTAACCCTAACCCCTACCCTAAAACTAAGACGTACACTAATCCTAACCCGTACCCTAAACCGAGCCCTAACCCTAACACTAACCCTAACCCTAACCCTAACCCATACCCTACGCCGTACCCGAAGCCCTCCCCGAACCCGTACCCTAAGCCGTACCCTAAGCCTAACCCTAAGCCTAACCGTAGCCCTAGGCTACCCTTGACTGCTTCTGCCTCCAATAGATTTCCTAAGCACTAGTGTTTTAAGGAACAGCTTAAAAAGAGAATCCTAATGTGATTCCTTTATAATAGGTGTGTTCCTTATCTTATCCTAGTGTCTAAACTCTTCTCCATGGCTGGACCCCCAAATAATATTCCTTTACGTGATAAGGGGTATCTAGAGAGTGGGATAGGTTTAATAACTACCCTAACCCTAATGCATACCCTAACCCTAAACCCTACCTTAACCCTAATACGTAACCTCATCCTAACCCGTACCCTAAACGGTGCCTTAACCCTAACACTAACCCTAACACTAACCCTAACCCATACCCTACGCCATACCCGAACCCCTCACCGAACCCGTACCCTAAGTCATACCCTAAGCCTAACCTCAAGCCTAACCCTAACCCTAGGCTACCCTTGACTGCTTCTGCCTCCAATAGATTTCCTAAGCACTAGTGTTTTAAGGAACAGCTTAAAAAGAGAATCCTAATGTGATTTCTTTATAATGGGTGTGTTCCTTATATTATCTTAGTGTCTAAGATCTTCTCCATGGATGGACCCCCAAATAATATGGCTTTACGTGCTACGGGGTATCTAGAGAGTGGGATAGGTTTAATAACTAACCTAACCCTAACGCGTACCCTAACCCTAACCCCTACCCTAACCCTAAGACGTACACTAATCCTAACCCGTACCCTAAACCGAGCCCTAACCCTAACACTAACCCTAACCCTAACCCTAACCCATACACTACGCTGTACCCGAAGCCCTCCCCGAACCCGTACCCGAAGCCGTACCCTAAGCCTAACCCCAAGCCTAACCCTAACCCTAGGCTACCCTTGACTGCTTCTGCCTCCAATAGATTTCCTAAGCACTAGTGTTTTAAGGAACAGCTTAAAACGAGAATCCTAATGTGATTTCTTTATAATGGGTGTGTTCCTTATATTATCTTAGTGTCTAAGATCTTCTCCATGGATGGACCTCCAAATAATATGGCTTTACGTGCTACGGGGTATCTAGAGAGTGGGATAGGTCTAATAACTACCCTAACCCTAACGCATACCCTAACCCTAACCCCTACCCTAACCCTAAGACGTACACTAATCCTAACCCGTACCCTAAACCGAGCCCTAACCCTAACACTAACCCTAACCCTAACCCTAACCCATACCCTACGCTGTACCCGAAGCCCTCCCCGAACCCGTACCCTAAGCCGTACCCTAAGCCTAACCCTAAGCCTAACCCTAGCCCTAGGCTACCCTTGACTGCTTCTGCCTCCAATAGATTTCCTAAGCACTAATGTTTTAAGGAACAGCTTAAAAAGAGAATTCTAATGTGATTTCTTTATAATGGGTGTGTTCCTTATCTTATCCTAGTGTCTAAACTCTTCTCCATGGCTGGACCCCCAAATAATATTCCTTTACGTGCTAAGGGGTATCTAGAGAGTGGGATAGGTTTAATAACTACCCTAACCCTAATGCGTACCCTAACCCTAACCCCTACCCTAACCCTAATACGTAACCTAATCCTAATCCGTACCCTAAATGGAGCCCTAACCCTAACACTAACCCTAACACTAACCCTAACCCATACCCTACGCCGTACCCGAACCCCTCACCGAACCCGTACCCTAAGTCGTACTCTAAGCATAACCTCAAGACTAACCCTAACCCTAGGCTACCCTTGACTGCTTCTGCCTCCAATAGATTTCCTAAGCACTAGTGTTATAAGGAACAGCTTAAAAAGATAATCCTAATGTGATTTCTTTATAATGGGTGTGTTCCTTATATTATCTTAGTGTCTAAGATCTTCTCCATGGATGGACCCCCAAATAATATGGCTTTACGTGCTACGGGGTATCTAGAGAGTGGGATAGTTTTAATAACTACCCTAACCCTAACGCGTACCCTAACCCTAACCCCTACCCTAACCCTAAGACGTACACTAATCCTAACTCGTACCCTAAAACGAGCCCTAACCCTAACACTAACCCTAACCCTAACCCTAACCCATACCCTACGCTGTACCCGAAGCCCTCCCCAAACCCGTACCCTAAGCCGTACCCTAAGCCTAACCCTAACCCTACGCTACCCTTGACTGCTTCTGCCTCCAATAGATTTCCTCAGCACTAGTGTTTTAAGGAACAGCTTAAAAAGAGAATCCTAATGTGATTTCTTTATAATGGGTGTGTTCCTTACCTTATCCTAGTGTCTAAACTCTTCTCCATGGCTGGACCTCCAAATAATATTCCTTTACGTGCTAAGGGGTATCTAGAGAGTGGGATAGGTTTAATAACTACGCTAACACTAACGCGTACCCTAACCCTAACCCCTACCCTAACCCTAACATGTACCCTAATCCTAACCCGTACCCTAAACCGAGCCCTAACCCTAACACTAACCCTAACCCTAACCCTAACCCATACCCTACGCCGTACCCGAACCCCTCCCCGAACCCGTACCCTAAGCCGTACCCTAAGCCTAACCCTAAGCCTAACCCTAGCCCTAGGCTACCCTTGACTGCTTCTGCCTCCAATAGATTTCCTAAGCACTAGTGTTTTAAGGAACAGCTTAAAAAGAGAATCCTAATGTGATTTCTTTATAATGAGTGTGTTCCTTATATTATCTTAGTGTCTAAGATCTTCTCCATGGATGGACCCCCAAATAATATGGCTTTACGTGTTACGGGGTATCTAGAGAGTGGGATAGGTTTAATAACTACCCTAACCCTAACGCGTACCCTAACCCTAACCCCTACCCTAAACCTAAGACGTACACTAATCCTAACCCATACCCTAAACCGAGCCCTAACCCTAACACTAACCCTAACACTAACCCTAACCCATACCCTACGCCGTACCCGAAGCCTTCCCCGAACCCGTACCCTAAGCCGTACCCTAAGCCGTACCCTAAGCCTAACCCTAACCCTACGCTACCCTTGACTGCTTCTGGCTCCAATAGATTTCCTAAGCACTAGTGTTTTAAGGAACAGCTTAAAAAGAGAATCCTAATGTGATTTCTTTATAATGGGTGTGTTCCTTATCTTATCCTAGTGTCTAAACTCTTCTCCATTGCTGGACCTCCAAATAATATTCCTTTACGTGCTAAGGGGTATCTAGAGAGTGGGTTAGGTTTAATAACTACCCTAACACTAACGCGTACCCTAACCCTAACCCCTACCCTAACACTAACACGTACCCTAATCCTAACCAATACCCTAAACCGAGCCCTAACCCTAACACTAACCCTAACCCTAACACATACCCTACGCCGTACCCGAAGCCCTCCCCGAACCCGTACCCTAAGCCGTACCCTAAGCCGTACCCTAAGCCTAACCCTAACCCTAGGCTACCCTTGACTGCTTCTGCCTCCAATAGATTTCCTAAGCACTAGTGTTTTAAGGAACAGCTTAAAAAGAGAATCCTAATGTGATTTCTTTATAATGGGTGTGTTCCTTATATTATCCTAGTGTCTAAGCTCTTCTCCATGGATGGACCCCCAAATAATATGGCTTTACGTGCTAAGGGGTATCTAGAGAATGGGATAGGTTTAATAACTACCCTAACCTTAACGCGTACCCTAACCCTAACCCCTACCCTAACCCTAAGACGTACCCTAATGCTAAACCGTACCCTAAACCGAGCCCTAACCCTAACACTAACCCTAACCCTAACCCTAACCCATACCCTACGCCATACCCGAAGCCCTCCCCGAACCCGTACCCTAAGCCGTACCCTAAGCCTAACCCTAAGCCTAACCCTAACCCTAGGCTACCCTTGACTGCTTCTGCCTCCAATAGATTTCCTAAGCACTAGTGTTTTAAGGAACAGCTTATAAAGAGAATCCTAATGTGATTTCTTTATAATACGTGTGTTCCTTATCTTATCCTGGTGTCTAAACTCTTCTGCATGGCTGGACCCCCAAATAATATTCCTTTACGTGCTAAGGGGTATCTAGAGAGTGGGATAGGTTTAATAACTACCCTAACCCTAACGCGTACCCTAACCCTAACCCCTACTCTAACCCTAACACGTACCCTAATCCTATCCCGTACCCTAAAAGGAGCCCTAACCCTAACATTAACCCAAACCCTAAACCTAACACATACCCTCCGCCGTACACGAACCCCTCCCCGAACCCGTACCCTAAGCCGTACCCTAAGCCGTACCCTAAGCCTAACCCTAACCCTAGGCTACCCTTGACTGCTTCTGCCTCCAATAGTTTTCCTAAGCACTAGTGTTTTAAGGAACAGCTTAAAAAGTGAATCCTAATGTGATTTCTTTATAATGGGTGTATTCCTTATCTAATCCTAGTGTCTAAACTCTTCTCCATGGCTGGACCCCCAAATAATATTCCTTTACGTGCTAAGGGGTATCTAGAGAGTGGGATAGGTTTAATAACTACCCTAACCCTAATGCGTACCCTAACCCTAACCCCTACCCTAACCCTAATACGTAACCTAATCCTAATCCGTACCCTAAACGGAGCCCTAACCCTAACACTAACCCTAACACTAGCCCTAACCCATACCCTACGCCGTACCCGAACCCCTCACCGAACCCGTAACCAAAGCCGTACCCTAAGCCTAACCCCAAGCCTAACCCTAACCCTAGGCTACCCTTGACTGCTTCTGCCTCCAATAGATTTCCTAAGCACTAGTGTTTTAAGGAACAGCTTAAAAAGAGAATCCTAATATGATTTCTTTATAATGGGTGTGTTCCTTATATTATCTTAGTGTCTAAGATCTTCTCCATGGATTGACCCCCAAATAATATGGCTTTACGTGCTACGGGGTATCTAGAGAGTGGGATAGGTTTAATAACTACCCTAACCCTAACGCGTACCCTAACCCTAACCCCTACCCTAACCCTAAGACGTACACTAATCCTAACCCGTACCCTAAACCGAGCCCTAACCCTAACACTAACCCTAACCCTAACCCTAACCCATACCCTACGCTGTACCCGAAGCCCTCCACCTACCCGTACCCTAAGCCGTACCCTAAGCCTAACCCTAAGCCTAACCCTAACCCTACGCTACCCTTGACTGCTTCTGCCTCCAATAGATTTCCTCAGCACTAGTGTTTTAAGGAACAGCTTAAAAAGAGAATCCTAATGTGATTTCTTTATAATGGGTGTGTTCCTTATCTTATCCTAGTGTCTAAACTCTTCTCCATGGCTGGACCTCCAAATAATATTCCTTTACGTGCTAAGGGGTATCTAGAGAGTGGGATAGGTTTAATAACTACCCTAACACTAACGCGTACCCTTACCCTAACCCCTACCCTAACCCTAACATGTACCCTAATCCTAACCCGTACCCTAAACCGAGCCGTAACCCTAACACTAACCCTAACCCTAACCCTAACCCATACCCTACGCCGTACCCGAACCCCTCCCCGAACCCGTACCCTAAGCCGTACCCTAAGCCTAACCCTAAGCCTAACCCTAGCCCTAGGCTACCCTTGACTGCTTCTGCCTCCAATAGATTTCCTAAGCACTAATGTTTTAAGGAACAGCTTAAAAAGAGAATTCTAATGTGATTTCTTTATAATGGGTGTGTTCCTTATCTTATCCTAGTGTCTAAACTCTTCTCCATGGCTGGACCCCCAAATAATATTCCTTTACGTGCTAAGGGGTATCTAGAGAGTGGGATAGGTTTAATAACTACCCTAACCCTAATGCGTACCCTAACCCTAACCCCTACCCTAACCCTAATACGTAACCTAATCCTAATCCGTACCCTAAATGGAGCCCTAACCCTAACACTAACCCTAACACTAACCCTAACCCATACCCTACGCCGTACCCGAACCCCTCACCGAACCCGTACCCTAAGTCGTACTCTAAGCATAACCTCAAGACTAACCCTAACCCTAGGCTACCCTTGACTGCTTCTGCCTCCAATAGATTTCCTAAGCACTAGTGTTATAAGGAACAGCTTAAAAAGATAATCCTAATGTGATTTCTTTATAATGGGTGTGTTCCTTATATTATCTTAGTGTCTAAGATCTTCTCCATGGATGGACCCCCAAATAATATGGCTTTACGTGCTACGGGGTATCTAGAGAGTGGGATAGTTTTAATAACTACCCTAACCCTAACGCGTACCCTAACCCTAACCCCTACCCTAACCCTAAGACGTACACTAATCCTAACTCGTACCCTAAAACGAGCCCTAACCCTAACACTAACCCTAACCCTAACCCTAACCCATACCCTACGCTGTACCCGAAGCCCTCCCCAAACCCGTACCCTAAGCCGTACCCTAAGCCTAACCCTAACCCTACGCTACCCTTGACTGCTTCTGCCTCCAATAGATTTCCTCAGCACTAGTGTTTTAAGGAACAGCTTAAAAAGAGAATCCTAATGTGATTTCTTTATAATGGGTGTGTTCCTTACCTTATCCTAGTGTCTAAACTCTTCTCCATGGCTGGACCTCCAAATAATATTCCTTTACGTGCTAAGGGGTATCTAGAGAGTGGGATAGGTTTAATAACTACGCTAACACTAACGCGTACCCTAACCCTAACCCCTACCCTAACCCTAACATGTACCCTAATCCTAACCCGTACCCTAAACCGAGCCCTAACCCTAACACTAACCCTAACCCTAACCCTAACCCATACACTACGCCGTACCCGAACCCCTCCCCGAACCCGTACCCTAAGCCGTACCCTAAGCCTAACCCTAAGCCTAAACCTAGCCCTAGGCTACCCTTGACTGCTTCTGCCTCCAATAGATTTCCTAAGCACTAGTGTTTTAAGGAACAGCTTAAAAAGAGAATCCTAATGTGATTTCTTTATAATGGGTGTGTTCCTTATCTTATCCTAGTGTCTAAACTCTTCTCCATGGCTGGACCACCAAATAATATTCCTTTACGTGCTAAGGGGTATCTAGAGAGTGGGATAGGTTTAATAACTACCCTAAACCTAATGCGTACCCTAACCCTAACCCCTACCCTAACCCTAATACGTAACCTAATCCTAAACCGTACCCTAAACGGAGCCCTAACCCTAACCCTACCCCATACCCTACGCCGTACCCGAACCCCTCCCCGAACACGTACCCTAAGCCGTACCCTAAGCCTAACCCTAAGCCTAACCCTAGCCCTAGGCTACCCTTGACTGCTTCTGCCTCCAATAGATTTCCTAAGCACTAGTGTTTTAAGGAACAGCTTAAAAAGAGAATCCTAATGTGATTTCTTTATAATGGGTGTGTTCCTTATATTATCTTAGTGTCTAAGATCTTCTCCATGGATGGACCCCCAAATAATATGGCTTTACGTGTTACGGGGTATCTAGAGAGTGGGATAGGTTTAATAACTACCCTAACCCTAACGCGTACCCTAACCCTAACCCCTACCCTAAACCTAAGACGTACACTAATCCTAACCCATACCCTAAACCGAGCCCTAACCCTAACACTAACCCTAACACTAACCCTAACCCATACCCTACGCCGTACCCGAAGCCTTCCCCGAACCCGTACCCTAAGCCGTACCCTAAGCCGTACCCTAAGCCTAACCCTAACCCTACGCTACCCTTGACTGCTTCTGGCTCCAATAGATTTCCTAAGCACTAGTGTTTTAAGGAACAGCTTAAAAAGAGAATCCTAATGTGATTTCTTTATAATGGGTGTGTTCCTTATCTTATCCTAGTGTCTAAACTCTTCTCCATTGCTGGACCTCCAAATAATATTCCTTTACGTGCTAAGGGGTATCTAGAGAGTGGGATAGGTTTAATAACTACCCTAACACTAACGCGTACCCTAACCCTAACCCCTACCCTAACACTAACACGTACCCTAATCCTAACCAATACCCTAAACCGAGCCCTAACCCTAACACTAACCCTAACCCTAACACATACCCTACGCCGTACCCGAAGCCCTCCCCGAACCCGTACCCTAAGCCGTACCCTAAGCCGTACCCTAAGCCTAACCCTAACCCTAGGCTACCCTTGACTGCTTCTGCCTCCAATAGATTTCCTAAGCACTAGTGTTTTAAGGAACAGCTTAAAAAGAGAATCCTAATGTGATTTCTTTATAATGGGTGTGTTCCTTATATTATCCTAGTGTCTAAGCTCTTCTCCATGGATGGACCCCCAAATAATATGGCTTTACGTGCTAAGGGGTATCTAGAGAATGGGATAGGTTTAATAACTACACTAACCTTAACGCGTACCCTAACCCTAACCCCTACCCTAACCCTAAGACGTACCCTAATGCTAAACCGTACCCTAAACCGAGCCCTAACCCTAACACTAACCCTAACCCTAACCCTAACCCATACCCTACGCCATACCCGAAGCCCTCCCCGAACCCGTACCCTAAGCCGTACCCTAAGCCTAACCCTAAGCCTAACCCTAACCCTAGGCTACCCTTGACTGCTTCTGCCTCCAATAGATTTCCTAAGCACTAGTGTTTTAAGGAACAGCTTATAAAGAGAATCCTAATGTGATTTCTTTATAATACGTGTGTTCCTTATCTTATCCTAGTGTCTAAACTCTTCTGCATGGCTGGACCCCCAAATAATATTCCTTTACGTGCTAAGGGGTATGTAGAGAGTGGGATAGGTTTAATAACTACCCTAACCCTAACGCGTACCCTAACCCTAACCCCTACTCTAACCCTAACACGTACCCTAATCCTATCCCGTACCCTAAAAGGAGCCCTAACCCTAACATTAACCCAAACCCTAAACCTAACACATACCCTCCGCCGTACACGAACCCCTCCCCGAACCCGTACCCTAAGCCGTACCCTAAGCCGTACCCTAAGCCTAACCCTAACCCTAGGCTACCCTTGACTGCTTCTGCCTCCAATAGTTTTCCTAAGCACTAGTGTTTTAAGGAACAGCTTAAAAAGTGAATCCTAATGTGATTTCTTTATAATGGGTGTATTCCTTATCTAATCCTAGTGTCTAAACTCTTCTCCATGGCTGGACCCCCAAATAATATTCCTTTACGTGCTAAGGGGTATCTAGAGAGTGGGATAGGTTTAATAACTACCCTAACCCTAATGCGTACCCTAACCCTAACCCCTACCCTAACCCTAATACGTAACCTAATCCTAACCCGTACCCTAAACGGAGCCCTAACCCTAACACTAACCCTAACACTAGCCCTAACCCATACCCTACGCCGTACCCGAACCCCTCACCGAACCCGTAACCAAAGCCGTACCCTAAGCCTAACCCCAAGCCTAACCCTAACCCTAGGCTACCCTTGACTGCTTCTGCCTCCAATAGATTTCCTAAGCACTAGTGTTTTAAGGAACAGCTTAAAAAGAGAATCCTAATATGATTTCTTTATAATGGGTGTGTTCCTTATATTATCTTAGTGTCTAAGATCTTCTCCATGGATGGACCCCCAAATAATATGGCTTTACGTGCTACGGGGTATCTAGAGAGTGGGTAGGTTTAATAACTAACCTAACCCTAACGCGTACCCTAACCCTAACCCCTACCCTAACCCTAAGACGTACACTAATCCTAACCCGTACCCTAAACGGAGCCCTAACCCTAACACTAACCCTAACCCTAACCCTAACCCATACCCTACGCCGTACCCGAACCCCTCACCGAACCCGTACCCTAAGTCGTACTCTAAGCGTAACCTCAAGCCTAACCCTAACCCTAGGCTACCCTTGACTGCTTCTGCCTCCAATAGATTTCCTAAGCACTAGTGTTATAAGGAACAGCTTAAAAAGAGAATCCTAATGTGATTTCTTTATAATGGGTGTGTTCCTTATATTATCTTAGTGTCTAAGATCTTCTCCATGGATTGACCCCCAAATAATATGGCTTTACGTGCTACGGGGTATCTAGAGAGTGGGATAGGTTTAATAACTACCCTAACCCTAACGCGTACCCTAACCCTAACCCCTACCCTAACCCTAAGACGTACACTAATCCTAACCCGTACCCTAAACCGAGCCCTAACCCTAACACTAACCCTAACCCTAACCCTAACCCATACCCTACGCTGTACCCGAAGCCCTCCACCAACCCGTACCCTAAGCCGTACCCTAAGCCTAACCCTAAGCCTAACCCTAACCCTACGCTACCCTTGACTGCTTCTGCCTCCAATAGATTTCCTCAGCACTAGTGTTTTAAGGAACAGCTTAAAAAGAGAATTCTAATGTGATTTCTTTATAATGGGTGTGTTCCTTATCTTATCCTAGTGTCTAAACTCTTCTCCATGGCTGGACCTCCAAATAATATTCCTTTACGTGCTAAGGGGTATCTAGAGAGTGGGATAGGTTTAATAACTACCCTAACACTAACGCGTACCCTAACCCTAACCCCTACCCTAACCCTAACATGTACCCTAATCCTAACCCGTACCCTAAACCGAGCCGTAACCCTAACACTAACCCTAACCATAACCCTAACCCATACCCTACGCCGTACCCGAACCCCTCCCCGAACCCGTACCCTAAGCCGTACCCTAAGCCTAACCCTAAGCCTAACCCTAGCCCTAGGCTACCCTTGACTGCTTCTGCCTCCAATAGATTTCCTAAGCACTAATGTTTTAAGGAACAGCTTAAAAAGAGAATTCTAATGTGATTTCTTTATAATGGGTGTGTTCCTTATCTTATCCTAGTGTCTAAACTCTTCTCCATGGCTGGACCCCCAAATAATATTCCTTTACGTGCTAAGGGGTATCTAGAGAGTGGGATAGGTTTAATAACTACCCTAACCCTAATGCGTACCCTAACCCTAACCCCTACCCTAACCCTAATACGTAACCTAATCCTAATCCGTACCCTAAATGGAGCCCTAACCCTAACACTAACCCTAACACTAACCCTAACCCATACCCTACGCCGTACCCGAACCCCTCACCGAACCCGTACCCTAAGTCGTACTCTAAGCATAACCTCAAGACTAACCCTAACCCTAGGCTACCCTTGACTGCTTCTGCCTCCAATAGATTTCCTAAGCACTAGTGTTATAAGGAACAGCTTAAAAAGATAATCCTAATGTGATTTCTTTATAATGGGTGTGTTCCTTATATTATCTTAGTGTCTAAGATCTTCTCCATGGATGGACCCCCAAATAATATGGCTTTACGTGCTACGGGGTATCTAGAGAGTGGGATAGTTTTAATAACTACCCTAACCCTAACGCGTACCCTAACCCTAACCCCTACCCTAACCCTAAGACGTACACTAATCCTAACTCGTACCCTAAAACGAGCCCTAACCCTAACACTAACCCTAACCCTAACCCTAACCCATACCCTACGCTGTACCCGAAGCCCTCCCCAAACCCGTACCCTAAGCCGTACCCTAAGCCTAACCCTAACCCTACGCTACCCTTGACTGCTTCTGCCTCCAATAGATTTCCTCAGCACTAGTGTTTTAAGGAACAGCTTAAAAAGAGAATCCTAATGTGATTTCTTTATAATGGGTGTGTTCCTTACCTTATCCTAGTGTCTAAACTCTTCTCCATGGCTGGACCTCCAAATAATATTCCTTTACGTGCTAAGGGGTATCTAGAGAGTGGGATAGGTTTAATAACTACGCTAACACTAACGCGTACCCTAACCCTAACCCCTACCCTAACCCTAACATGTACCCTAATCCTAACCCGTACCCTAAACCGAGCCCTAACCCTAACACTAACCCTAACCCTAACCCTAACCCATACCCTACGCCGTACCCGAACCCCTCCCCGAACCCGTACCCTAAGCCGTACCCTAAGCCTAACCCTAAGCCTAAACCTAGCCCTAGGCTACCCTTGACTGCTTCTGCCTCCAATAGATTTCCTAAGCACTAGTGTTTTAAGGAACAGCTTAAAAAGAGAATCCTAATGTGATTTCTTTATAATGGGTGTGTTCCTTATCTTATCCTAGTGTCTAAACTCTTCTCCATGGCTGGACCACCAAATAATATTCCTTTACGTGCTAAGGGGTATCTAGAGAGTGGGATAGGTTTAATAACTACCCTAAACCTAATGCGTACCCTAACCCTAACCCCTACCCTAACCCTAATACGTAACCTAATCCTAAACCGTACCCTAAACGGAGCCCTAACCCTAACCCTAACCCATACCCTACGCCGTACCCGAACCCCTCCCCGAACCCGTACCCTAATCCGTACCCTAAGCCTAACCCTAAGCCTAACCCTAGCCCTAGGCTACCCTTGACTGCTTCTGCCTCCAATAGATTTCCTAAGCACTAGTGTTTTAAGGAACAGCTTAAAAAGAGAATCCTAATGTGATTTCTTTATAATGGGTGTGTTCCTTATATTATCTTAGTGTCTAAGATCTTCTCCATGGATGGACCCCCAAATAATATGGCTTTACGTGTTACGGGGTATCTAGAGAGTGGGATAGGTTTAATAACTACCCTAACCCTAACGCGTACCCAAACCTAACCCCTACCCTAAACCTAAGACGTACACTAATCCTAACCCATACCCTAAACCGAGCCCTAACCCTAACACTAACCCTAACACTAACCCTAACCCATACCCTACGCCGTATCCGAAGCCTTCCCCGAACCCGTACCCTAAGCCGTACCCTAAGCCGTACCCTAAGCCTAACCCTAACCCTACGCTACCCTTGACTGCTTCTGGCTCCAATAGATTTCCTAAGCACTAGTGTTTTAAGGAACAGCTTAAAAAGAGAATCCTAATGTGATTTCTTTATAATGGGTGTGTTCCTTATCTTATCCTAGTGTCTAAACTCTTCTCCATTGCTGGACCTCCAAATAATATTCCTTTACGTGCTAAGGGGTATCTAGAGAGTGGGATAGGTTTAATAACTACCCTAACACTAACGCGTACCCTAACCCTAACCCCTACCCTAACACTAACACGTACCCTAATCCTAACCAATACCCTAAACCGAGCCCTAACCCTAACACTAACCCTAACCCTAACACATACCCTACGCCGTACCCGAAGCCCTCCCCGAACCCGTACCCTAAGCCGTACCCTAAGCCGTACCCTAAGCCTAACCCTAACCCTAGGCTACCCTTGACTGCTTCTGCCTCCAATAGATTTCCTAAGCACTAGTGTTTTAAGGAACAGCTTAAAAAGAGAATCCTAATGTGATTTCTTTATAATGGGTGTGTTCCTTATATTATCCTAGTGTCTAAGCTCTTCTCCATGGATGGACCCCCAAATAATATGGCTTTACGTGCTAAGGGGTATCTAGAGAATGGGATAGGTTTAATAACTACCCTAACCTTAACGCGTACCCTAACCCTAACCCCTACCCTAACCCTAAGACGTACCCTAATGCTAAACCGTACCCTAAACCGAGCCCTAACCCTAACACTAACCCTAACCCTAACCCTAACCCATACTCTACGCCATACCCGAAGCCCTCCCCGAACCCGTACCCTAAGCCGTACCCTAAGCCTAACCCTAAGCCTAACCCTAACCCTAGGCTACCCTTGACTGCTTCTGCCTCCAATAGATTTCCTAAGCACTAGTGTTTTAAGGAACAGCTTATAAAGAGAATCCTAATGTGATTTCTTTATAATACGTGTGTTCCTTATCTTATCCTAGTGTCTAAACTCTTCTGCATGGCTGGACCCCCAAATAATATTCCTTTACGTGCTAAGGGGTATGTAGAGAGTGGGATAGGTTTAATAACTACCCTAACCCTAACACGTACCCTAACCCTAACCCCTACTCTAACCCTAACACGTACCCTAATCCTATCCCGTACCCTAAAAGGAGCCCTAACCCTAACATTAACCCAAACCCTAAACCTAACACATACCCTCCGCCGTACACGAACCCCTCCCCGAACCCGTACCCTAAGCCGTACCCTAAGCCGTACCCTAAGCCTAACCCTAACCCTAGGCTACCCTTGACTGCTTCTGCCTCCAATAGTTTTCCTAAGCACTAGTGTTTTAAGGAACAGCTTAAAAAGTGAATCCTAATGTGATTTCTTTATAATGGGTGTATTCCTTATCTAATCCTAGTGTCTAAACTCTTCTCCATGGCTGGACCCCCAAATAATATTCCTTTACGTGCTAAGGGGTATCTAGAGAGTGGGATAGGTTTAATAACTACCCTAACCCTAATGCGTACCCTAACCCTAACCCCTACCCTAACCCTAATACGTAACCTAATCCTAACCCGTACCCTAAACGGAGCCCTAACCCTAACACTAACCCTAACACTAGCCCTAACCCATACCCTACGCCGTACCCGAACCCCTCACCGAACCCGTAACCAAAGCCGTACCCTAAGCCTAACCCCAAGCCTAACCCTAACCCTAGGCTACCCTTGACTGCTTCTGCCTCCAATAGATTTCCTAAGCACTAGTGTTTTAAGGAACAGCTTAAAAAGAGAATCCTAATATGATTTCTTTATAATGGGTGTGTTCCTTATATTATCTTAGTGTCTAAGATCTTCTCCATGGATGGACCCCCAAATAATATGGCTTTACGTGCTACGGGGTATCTAGAGAGTGGGTAGGTTTAATAACTAACCTAACCCTAACGCGTACCCTAACCCTAACCCCTACCCTAACCCTAAGACGTATACTAATCCTAACCCGTACCCTAAACGGAGCCCTAACCCTAACACTAACCCTAACCCTAACCCTAACCCATACCCTACGCCGTACCCGAACCCCTCACCGAACCCGTACCCTAAGTCGTACTCTAAGCGTAACCTCAAGCCTAACCCTAACCCTAGGCTACCCTTGACTGCTTCTGCCTCCAATAGATTTCCTAAGCACTAGTGTTATAAGGAACAGCTTAAAAAGAGAATCCTAATGTGATTTCTTTATAATGGGTGTGTTCCTTATATTATCTTAGTGTCTAAGATCTTCTCCATGGATTGACCCCCAAATAATATGGCTTTACGTGCTACGGGGTATCTAGAGAGTGGGATAGGTTTAATAACTACCCTAACCCTAACGCGTACCCTAACCCTAACCCCTACCCTAACCCTAAGACGTACACTAATCCTAACCCGTACCCTAAACCGAGCCCTAACCCTAACACTAACCCTAACCCTAACCCTAACCCATACCCTACGCTGTACCCGAAGCCCTCCACCAACCCGTACCCTAAGCCGTACCCTAAGCCTAACCCTAAGCCTAACCCTAACCCTACGCTACCCTTGACTGCTTCTGCCTCCAATAGATTTCCTCAGCACTAGTGTTTTAAGGAACAGCTTAAAAAGAGAATCCTAATGTGATTTCTTTATAATGGGTGTGTTCCTTATCTTATCCTAGTGTCTAAACTCTTCTCCATGGCTGGACCTCCAAATAATATTCCTTTACGTGCTAAGGGGTATCTAGAGAGTGGGATAGGTTTAATAACTACCCTAACACTAACGCGTACCCTAACCCTAACCCCTACCCTAACCCTAACATGTTCCCTAATCCTAACCCGTACCCTAAACCGAGCCGTAACCCTAACACTAACCCTAACCCTAACCCTAAGCCATACCCTACGCCGTACCCGAACCCCTCCCCGAACCCGTACCCTAAGCCGTACCCTAAGCCTAACCCTAAGCCTAAACCTAGCCCTAGGCTACCCTTGACTGCTTCTGCCTCCAATAGATTTCCTAAGCACTAGTGTTTTAAGGAACAGCTTAAAAAGAGAATCCTAATGTGATTTCTTTATAATGGGTGTGTTCCTTATCTTATCCTAGTGTCTAAACTCTTCTCCATGGCTGGACCACCAAATAATATTCCTTTACGTGCTAAGGGGTATCTAGAGAGTGGGATAGGTTTAATAACTACCCTAAACCTAATGCGTACCTTAACCGTAACCCCTACCCTAACCCTAATACGTAACCTAATCCTAAACCGTACCCTAAACGGAGCCCTAACCCTAACACTAACCCTAACACTAACCCTAACCCATACACTACGCCGTACCCGAAGCCCTCCCAGAACCCGTACCCTAAGCCGTACCCTAAGCCTAACCCCAAGCCTAACCCTAACCCTAGGCTACCCTTGACTGCTTCTGCCTCCAATAGATTTCCTAAGCACTAGTGTTTTAAGGAACAGCTTAAAAAGAGAATCCTAATGTGATTTCTTTATAATGGGTGTGTTCCTTATATTATCTTAGTGTCTAAGATCTTCTCCATGGATGGACCCCCAAATAATATGGCTTTACGTGCTACGGTGTATCTAGAGAGTGGGATAGGTTTAGTAACTACCCTAACCCTAACACGTACCCTAACCCTAACCCCTACCCTAACCCTAACACGTACACTACTCCTAACCCGTACCCTAAACCGAGCCCTAACCCTAACACTAACCCTAACCCTAACCCTAACACATACCCTACGCCGTACCCGAAGCCCTCCCCGAACCCGTACCCTAAGCTGTACCCTAAGCCGTACCCTAAGCCTAACCCTAACCCTACGCTACCCTTGACTGCTTCTGGCTCCAATAGATTTCCTAAGCACTAGTGTTTTAAGGAACAGCTTAAAAAGAGAATCCTAATGTGATTTCTTTATAATGGGTGTGTTCCTTATCTTATCCTAGTGTCTAAACTCTTCTCCATTGCTGGACCTCCAAATAATATTCCTTTACGTGCTAAGGGGTATCTAGAGAGTGGGATAGGTTTAATAACTACCCTAACACTAACGCGTACCCTAACCCTAACACCTACCCTAACACTAACACGTACCCTAATCCTAACCAATACCCTAAACCGAGCCGTAACCCTAACACTATCCCTAAACCTAACCCTAACCCATACGCTACGCCGTACCCGAAGCCCTCCCCGAACCCGTACCCTAAGCCGTACCCTAAGCCGTACCCTAAGCCTAACCCTAACCCTAGGCTACCCTTGACTGCTTCTGCCTCCAATAGATTTCCTAAGCACTAGTGTTTTAAGGAACAGCTTAAAAAGTGAATCCTAATGTGATTTCTTTATAATGGGTGTGTTCCTTATCTTATCCTAGTGTCTAAACTCTTCTCCATGGCTGGACCCCCAAATAATATTCCTTTACGTACTAAGGGGTATCTAGAGTGTGGGAGACGTTTAATAACTACCCAAACTCTAATGCGTACCCTAACCCTAACACGTAACCTAATCCTAACCCGTACCCTAAACGGAGGCCTAACCCTAACACTAACCCTAACACTAACACGTACCCTAATCCTAACCAATACCCTAAACCGAGCCCTAACCCTAACACTAACCCTAACCCTAACACATACCCTACGCCGTACCCGAAGCCCTCCCCGAACCCGTACCCTAAGCCGTACCCTAAGCCGTACCCTAAGCCTAACCCTAACCCTAGGCTACCCTTGACTGCTTCTGCCTCCAATAGATTTCCTAAGCACTAGTGTTTTAAGGAACAGCTTAAAAATAGAATCCTAATGTGATTTCTTTATAATGGGTGTGTTCCTTATCTTATCCTAGTGTCTAAACGCTTCTCCATGGCTGGACCCCCAAATAACGTTCCTTTACGTGCTAAGGGGTATCTAGAGAGTGGGAATGGTTTAATAACTACCCTCACCCTAATGCGTACCCTAACCCTAACCCCTACCCTAACCCTAACACGTAACCTAATCCTAACCCGTACCCTAAACGGAGCCCTAACCCTAACACTAACCCTAACCCTAACCCTAACCCATACCCTACGCCGTACACGAACCCCTCCCCGAACCCGTACCCTAAGCCGTACCCTAAGCCTTACCCCAAGCCTAACCCTAACCCTAGGCTACCCTTGACTGCTTCTGCCTCCAATAGATTTCCTAAGCAATAGTGTTTTAAGGAACAGCTTAAAAAGAGAATCCTAATGTGATTTCTTTATAATGGGTGTGTTCCTTATATTATCTTAGTGTCTAAGCTCTTCTCCATGGATGGACCCCCAAATAATATGGCTTTACGTGCTAAGGGGTATCTAGAGAATGGGATAGGTTTAATAACTACCCTAACCTTAACGCGTACCCTAACCCTAACCCCTACCCTAACCCTAAGACGTACCCTAATGCTAAACCGTACCCTAAACCGAGCCCTAACCCTAACACTAACCCTAACCCTAACCCTAACCCATACCCTACGCCATACCCGAAGCCCTCCCCGAACCCGTACCCTAAGCCGTACCCTAAGCCTAACCCTAAGCCTAACCCTAACCCTAGGCTACCCTTGACTGCTTCTGCCTCCAATAGATTTCCTAAGCACTAGTGTTTTAAGGAACAGCTTATAAAGAGAATCCTAATGTGATTTCTTTATAATACGTGTGTTCCTTATCTTATCCTAGTGTCTAAACTCTTCTCCATGGCTGGACCCCCAAATAATATTCCTTTACGTGCTAAGGGGTATCTAGAGAGTGGGATAGGTTTAATAACTACCCTAACCCTAACGCGTACCCTAACCCTAACCCCTACTCTAACCCTAACACGTACCCTAATCCTATCCCGTACCCTAAAAGGAGCCCTAACCCTAACATTAACCCAAACCCTAAACCTAACACATACCCTCCGCCGTACACGAACCCCTCCCCGAACCCGTACCCTAAGCCGTACCCTAAGCCGTACCCTAAGCCTAACCCTAACCCTAGGCTACCCTTGACTGCTTCTGCCTCCAATAGTTTTCCTAAGCACTAGTGTTTTAAGGAACAGCTTAAAAAGTGAATCCTAATGTGATTTCTTTATAATGGGTGTATTCCTTATCTTATCCTAGTGTCTAAACTCTTCTCCATGGCTGGACCCCCAAATAATATTCCTTTACGTGCTAAGGGGTATCTAGAGTGTGGGAGAGGTTTAATAACTACCCTAACTCTAATGCGTACCCTAACCCTAACCCCTACCCTAACCCTAACACGTAACCTAATCCTAACCCGTACCCTAAACGGAGCCCTAACCCTAACACTAACCCTAACACTAACCCTAACCCATACACTACGCCGTACCCGAAGCCCTCCCCGAACCCGTACCCTAAGCCGTACCCTAAGCCTAACCCCAAGCCTAACCCTAACCCTAGGCTACCCTTGACTGCTTCTGCCTCCAATAGATTTCCTAAGCACTAGTGTTTTAAGGAACAGCTTAAAAAGTGAATCCTAATGTGATTTCTTTATAATGGGTGTGTTCCTTATCTTATCCTAGTGTCTAAACTCTTCTCCATGGCTGGACCCCCAAATAATATTACTTTACGTGCTAAGGGGTATCTAGAGAGTGGGATAGGTTTAATAACTACCCTAACCCTAATGCGTACCCTAACCCTAACCCCTACCCTAACCCTAACACGTAACCTAATCCTAACCCGTACCCTAAACGGAGCCCTAACCCTAACACTAACCCAAACCCTAAACCTAACACATACCCTCCGCCGTACACAAACCCCTCCCCGAACCCGTACCCTAAGCCGTACCGTAAGCCGTACCCTAAGCCTAATCCTAACCCTAGGCTACCCTTGACTGCTTCTGCCTCCTATAGATTTCCTAAGCACTAGAGTTTTAAGGAACAGCTTAAAAAGTGAATCCTAATGTGATTTCTTTATAATGGGTGTGTTCCTTATATTATCTTAGTGTCTAAGATCTTCTCCATGGATGGACCCCCAAATAATATGGCTTTACGTGCTACGGGGTATCTAGAGAGTGGGATAGGTTTAATAACTACCCTAACCCTAACGCGTACCCTAACCCTAACCCCTACCCTAACCCTAACACGTACACTAATCCTAACCCGTACCCTAAACCGAGCCCTAACCCTAACACTAACCCTAACCCTAACCCTAACCCATACCCTACGCCGTACCCGAAGCCCTCCCCGAACCCGTAACCTAAGCCGTACCCTAAGCCGTACCCTAAGCCTAACCCTAACCCTACGCTACCCTTGACTGCTTCTGGCTCCAATAGATTTCCTAAGCACTAGTGTTTTAAGGAACAGCTTAAAAAGAGAATCCTAATGTGATTTCTTTATAATGGGTGTGTTCCTTATCTTATCCTAGTGTCTAAACTCTTCTCCACGGCTGGACCTCCATATAATATTCCTTTACGTGCTAAGGGGTATCTAGAGAGTGGGATAGGTTTAATAACTACCCTAACACTAACGCGTACCCTAACCCTAACCCCTACCCTAACACTAACACGTACCCTAATCCTAACCAATACCCTAAACCGAGCCCTAACCCTAACACTAACCCGAAACCTAACCCTAACCCATACCCTACGCCGTACCCGAAGCCCTCCCCGAACCCGTACCCTAAGCCGTACCCTAAGCCGTACCCTAAGCCTAACCCTAACCCTAGGCTACCCTTGACTGCTTCTGCCTCCAATAGATTTCCTAAGCACTAGTGTTTTAAGGAACAGCTTAAAAAGAGAATCCTAAAGTGGTTTCTTTATAATGGGTGTGTTCCTTATCTTATCCTAGTGTCTAAACTCTTCTCCATGGCTGGACCTCCAAATAATATTCCTTTACGTGCTAAGGGGTATCTAGAGAATGGGATAGGTTTAATAACTACCCTAACACTAACGCGTACCCTAACCCTAACCCCTACCCTAACCCTAACCCCTACCCTAACCCTAACATGTACCCTAATCCTAACCAATACCCTAAACCGAGCCCTAACCCTAACCCTAACCCTAACCCTAACCCTAACCCATACCCTACCCCGTACCCGAAGCTCTCCCCGAACCCGTACCCTAAGCCGTACCCTAAGCCGTACCCTAAGCCTAACCCTAACCCTAGGCTACCCTTGACTGCTTCTGCCTCCAATAGATTTCCTAAGCACTAGTGTTTTAAGGAACAGCTTAAAAAGAGAATCCTAATGTGATTTCTTTATAATGGGTGTGTTCCTTATATTATCTTAGTGTCTAAGATCTTCTCCATGGATGGACCCCCAAATAATATTCCTTTACGTGCTAAGGGGTATCTAGAGATTGGGATAGTTTTAATAACTACCTTAACTCTAACGCGTACCCTAACCCTAACCCCTACCCTAACCCTAATACGTAACCTAATCCTAACCCGTACCCTAAACG
Organism: Balaenoptera physalus; assembly: GCF_965194825.1. Taxonomy (NCBI): domain Eukaryota; kingdom Metazoa; phylum Chordata; class Mammalia; order Artiodactyla; family Balaenopteridae; genus Balaenoptera; species Balaenoptera physalus. The sequence continues at coordinate 713,510 of NW_028126404.1, forward strand.
GAGCCCTAACCCTAACACTAACACTAACACTAACCTTAACCCATACCCTACACCGTACCCGAACCCCTCACCGAACCCATACCCTAAGCCATACCCTAAGCCTAACCCCAAGTCTAACCCTAACCCTAGGCTACCCTTGACTGCTTCTGCCTCCAATAGATTTCCTTAGCACTAGTGTTTTAAGGAACAGCTTAAAAAGAGAATCCTAATGTGATTTCTTTATAATGTGTGTGTTCCGTATATTTTCTTAGTGTCTAAGATCTTCTCCATGGATGGACCCCCAAATAATATGGCTTTACGTGCTACGGGGTATCTAGAGATTGGGATAGGTTTAATAACTACCATAACCCTAATGCGTACCCTAACCCTAACCCCTAACCTAACACTAAGACGTACAGTAATCCTAACCCGTACCCTAAACCGAGCCCTAACCCTAACACTAACCCTAACCCTAACCCTAACCCATACCCTACGCCGTACCCGAAGCCCTCCCCGAACCCGTACCCTAAGCCGTACCCTAAGCCGTACCCTAAGCCTAACCCTAACCCTAGGCTACCCTTGACTGCTTCTGCCTCCAATAGATTTCTTAAGCACTAGTGTTTTAAGGAACATCTTATAAAGAGAATCCTAATGTGATTTCTTTATAATAGGTGTGTTCCTTATCTTATCCTAGTGTCTAAACTCTTCTCCATGGCTGGACCCCCAAATAATATTCCTTTTCCTGCTAAGGGGTATCTAGAGAGTTGGATAGGTTTAATAACTACCCTAACCCTAACGCGTACCCTAACCCTAACCCCTACTCTAACCCTAACACGTACCCTAATCCTATTCCGTACCCTAAACGGAGCCCTAACCCTAACACTAACCCAAACCCTAACCCTAACCCATACCCTCCGCCGTACACGAACCCCTCCCCGAAACCGTACCCTAATCCGTACCCTAAGCTTAACCCTAACCCTAAGCTACCCTTGACTGCTTCTGCCTCCAATAGATTTCCTAAGCACTAGTGTTTTAAGGAACAGCTTAAAAAGAGAATTCTAATGTGATTTCTTTATAATGGGTGTGTTCCTTATCTTATCCTAGTGTCTAAACTCTTCTCCATGGCTGGACCTCCAAATAATATTCCTTTACGTGCTAAGGGGTATCTAGAGAGTGGGATAGGTTTAATAACTACCCTAACACTAACGCGTACCCTAACCCTAACCCCTACCCTAACCCTAACACGTACCCTAATCCTAACCAATACCCTAAACTGAGCCCTAACCCTAACACTAACAGTAACCCTAACCCTAACCCATACCCTACGCCGTACCCGAAGCCCTCCACGAACCCGTACCCTAAGCCGTACCCTAAGCCGTACCCTAAGCCTAACCCTAACCCAAGGCTACCCTTGACTGCTTCTGCCTCCAATAGATTTCCTAAGCAATAGTGTTTTAAGGAACAGCTTAAAAAGAGAATCCTAATGTGATTTCTTTATAATGGGTGTGTTCCTTATCTTATCCTAGTGTCTAAACTCTTCTCCATGGCTGGACCCCCAAATAATATTCCTTTACGTGCTAAGGTGTATCTAGAGAGTGGGATAGGTTTAATAACTACCCTAACCCTAACGCGTACCCTAACCCTAACCCCTACTCTAACCCTAACACGTACCCTAATCCTATCCCGTACCCTAAAAGGAGCCCTAACCCTAACATTAACCCAAACCCTAAACCTAACACATACCCTCCGCCGTACACGAACCCCTCCCCGAACCCGTACCCTAAGCCGTACCCTAAGCCGTACCCTAAGCCTAACCCTAACCCTAGGCTACCCTTGACTGCTTCTGCCTCCAATAGTTTTCCTAAGCACTAGTGTTTTAAGGAACAGCTTAAAAAGTGAATCCTAATGTGATTTCTTTATAATGGGTGTATTCCTTATCTTATCCTAGTGTCTAAACGCTTCTCCATGGCTGGACCCCCAAATAATATTCCTTTACGTGCTAAGGGGTATCTAGAGTGTGGGAGAGGTTTAATAACTACCCTAACTCTAATGCGTACCCTAACCCTAACCCCTACCCTAACCCTAACACGTAACCTAATCCTAACCCGTACCCTAAACGGAGCCCTAACCCTAAGACTAACCCTAACACTAACCCTAACCCATACACTACGCCGTACCCGAAGCCCTCCCCGAACCCGTACCCTAAGCCGTACCCTAAGCCTAACCCCAAGCCTAACCCTAACCCTAGGCTACCCTTGACTGCTTCTGCCTCCAATAGATTTCCTAAGCACTAGTGTTTTAAGGAACAGCTTAAAAAGAGAATCCTAATGTGATTTCTTTATAATGGGTGTGTTCCTTATATTATCTTAGTGTCTAAGATCTTCTCCATGGATGGACCTCCAAATAATATGGCTTTACGTGCTACGGTGTATCTAGAGAGTGGGATAGGTTTAGTAACTACCCTAACCCTAACACGTACCCTAACCCTAACCCCTACCCTAACCCTAACACGTACACTACTCCTAACCCGTACCCTAAACCGAGACCTAACCCTAACACTAAGCCTAACCCTAACCCTAACACATACCCTACGCCGTACCCGAAGCCCTCCCCGAACCCGTACCCTAAGCTGTACCCTAAGCCGTACCCTAAGCCTAACCCTAACCCTACGCTACCCTTGACTGCTTCTGGCTCCAATAGATTTCCTAAGCACTAGTGTTTTAAGGAACAGCTTAAAAAGAGAATCCTAATGTGATTTCTTTATAATGGGTGTGTTCCTTATCTTATCCTAGTGTCTAAACTCTTCTCCATTGCTGGACCTCCAAATAATATTCCTTTACGTGCTAAGGGGTATCTAGAGAGTGGGATAGGTTTAATAACTACCCTAACACTAACGCGTACCCTAACCCTAACCCCTACCCTAACACTAACACGTACCCTAATCCTAACCAATACCCTAAACCGAGCCCTAACCCTAACACTATCCCTAAACCTAACCCTAACCCATACGCTACGCCGTACCCGAAGCCCTCCCCGAACCCGTACCCTAAGCCGTACCCTAAGCCGTACCCTAAGCCTAACCCTAACCCTAGGCTACCCTTGACTGCTTCTGCCTCCAATAGATTTCCTAAGCACTAGTGTTTTAAGGAACAGCTTAAAAAGAGAATCCTAATGTGATTTCTTTATAATGGGTGTGTTCCTTATCTTATCCTAGTGTCTAAACTCTTCTCCATGGCTGGACCCCCAAATAATATTCCTTTACGTGCTAAGGTGTATCTAGAGAGTGGGATAGGTTTAATAACTACCTTAACTCTAACGCCTACCCTAACCCTAACCCCTACCCTAAAACTAACACGTACACTAAACCGAGCCCTAACCCTAACACTAACCCTAACCCTAACCCTAACCCATACCCTACGCCGTACCCGAACCCCTCCCCGAACCCGTACCCTAAGCCGTACCCTAACCCTAACCCTAAGCCTAACCCTAACCCTAGGCTACCCGTGACTGCTTCTGCCTCCAATAGATTTCCTAAGCACTAGTGTGTTAAGGAACAGCTTAAAAAGGGAATCCTAATGTGATTGCTTTATAATGGGTGTGTTCCTTATCTTATCCTAGTGTCTAAACTCTTCTCCATGGCTAGACCTCCAAATAATATTCCTTTACGTGCTAAGGGGTATCTAGAGAGTGGGATAGGTTTAATAACTACCCTAACACTAATGCGTACCCTAACCCTAACCCCTACCCTAACCCTAATTCGTACCCTAATCCTAACCAATATCCTAAACCGAGCCCTAACCCTAACACTAACCCTAACCCTAACCCTAACCCATACCCTACGCCGTACCCAAACCCCTCCCCGAACCCGTACCCTAAGCCGTACCCTAAGCCTAATCCTAAGCCTAACCTTAACCCTAGGCTACCCTTGACTGCTTCTGCCTCCAATAGATTTCCTAAGCACTAGTGTTTTAAGGAACAGCTTAAAAAGTGAATCCTAATGTGATTTCTTTATAATGGGTGTGTTCCTTATCTTATCCTAGTGTCTAAACTCTTCTCCATGGCTGGACCCCCAAATAATATTACTTTACGTGCTAAGGGGTATCTAGAGAGTGGGATAGGTTTAATAACTACCCTAACCCTAATGCGTACCCTAACCCTAACCCCTACCCTAACCCTAACACGTAACCTAATCCTAACCCTTACCCAAACGGAGCCCTAACCCTAACACTAACCCAAACCCTAAACCTAACACATACCCTCCGCCGTACACAAACCCCTCCCCGAACCCGTACCCTAAGCCGTACCGTAAGCCGTACCCTAAGCCTAATCCTAACCCTAGGCTACCCTTGACTGCTTCTGCCTCCAATAGATTTCCTAAGCACTAGAGTTTTAAGGAACAGCTTAAAAAGTGAATCCTAATGTGATTTCTTTATAATGGGTGTGTTCCTTATATTATCTTAGTGTCTAAGATCTTCTCCATGGATGGACCCCCAAATAATTTGGCTTTACGTGCTACGGGGTATCTAGAGAGTGGGATAGGTTTAATAACTACCCTAACCCTAACGCGTACCCTAACCCTAACCCCTACCCTAACCCTAACACGTACACTAATCCTAACCCGTACCCTAAACCGAGCCCTAACCCTAACACTAACCCTAACCCTCACCCTAACCCATACCCTACGCCGTACCCGAAGCCCTCCCCGAACCCGTAACCTAAGCCGTACCCTAAGCCGTACCCTAAGCCTAACTCTAAACCTACGCTACCCTTGAATGCTTCTGGCTCCAATAGATTTCCTAAGCACTAGTGTTTTAAGGAACAGCTTAAAAAGAGAATCCTAATGTGATTTCTTTATAATGGGTGTGTTCCTTATCTTATCCTAGTGTCTAAACTCTTCTCCATGGCTGGACCTCCATATAATATTCCTTTACGTGCTAAGGGGTATCTAGAGAGTGGGATAGGTTTAATAACTACCCTAACACTAACGCGTACCCTAACCCTAACCCCTACCCTAACACTAACACGTACCCTAATCCTAACCAATACCCTAAACCGAGCCCTAACCCTAACACTAACCCTAACCCTAACCCTAACCCATACCATACGCCGTACCCGAAGCCCTCCCCGAACCCGTACCCTAAGCCGTACCCTAAGCCGTACCCTAAGCCTAACCCTAACCCTAGGCTACCCTTGACTGCTTCTGCCTCCAATAGATTTCCTAAGCACTAGTGTTTTAAGGAACAGCTTAAAAAGAGAATCCTAATGTGATTTCTTTATAATGGGTGTGTTCCTTATCTTATCCTAGTGTCTAAACCCTTCTCCATGGCTGGACCTCCAAATAATATTCCTTTACGTGCTAAGGGGTATCTAGAGAGTTTGATAGGTTTAATAACTACCCTAACACTAACGCGTACCCTAACCCTAACCCCTACCCTAACACTAACACATACCCTAATCCTAAACAATACCCTAAACCGAGCCCTAACCCTAACACTAACCCTAACCCTAACCCATACCCTACGCCGTACCCGAAGCCCTCCCCGAACCCGTACCCTAAGCCGTACCCTAAGCCGTACCCTAAGCCTAACCCTAACCCTAGGCTACCCTTGACTGCTTCTGCCTCCAATAGATTTCCTAAGCACTAGTGTTTTAAGGAACAGCTTAAAAAGAGAATCCTAATGTGGTTTCTTTATAATGGGTGTGTTCCTTATCTTATCCTAGTGTCTAAACTCTTCTCCATGGCTGGACCTCCAAATAATATTCCTTTACGTGCAAAGGGGTATCTAGAGAATGGGATAGGTTTAATAACTACCCTAACACTAACGCGTACCCTAACCCTAACCCCTACTCTAACCCTAACACGTACACTAAACCGAGCACTAACCCTAACACTAACCCTAACCATAACCCTAACCCATACCCTACACCGTACCCGAACCCCTCCCTGAACCCGTACCCTAAGCCGTAACCTAAGCCTAATCCTAAGCCTAACCCTAACCCTAGGCTACCCTTGACTGCTTCTGCCTCGAATAGATTTCCTAAGCACTAGTGTTTTAAGGAACAGCTTAAAAAGTGAATCCTAATGTAATTTCTTTATAATGGGTGTGTTCCTTATCTTATCCTAGTGTCTAAACTCTTCTCCATGGCTGGACCGCCAAATAATATTCCTTTACGTGCTAAGGGGTATCTAGAGAGTGGGATAGGTTTAATAACTACCCTAACCCTAATGCGTACCCTAACCCTAACCCCTACCCTAACCCTAACACGTAACCTAATCCTAACCCGTACCCTAAACGGAGCCCTAACCCTAACACTAACCCTAACACTAACCCTAAACCATACCCTACGCCGTACCCGAAACCCTCCCCGATCCCGTACCCTAAGCTGTACCCTAAGCCTTACCCCAAGCCTAACCCTAACCCTAGGCTACCCTTGACTGCTTCTGCCTCCAATAGATTTCCTAAGCACTAGTGTTTTAAGGAACAGCTTAAAAAGAGAATCCTAATGTGATTTCTTTATAATGGGTGTGTTCCTTATATTATCTTAGTGTCTAAGCTCTTCTCCATGGATGGACCCCCAAATAATATGGCTTTACGTGCTAAGGGGTATCTAGAGAGTGGGGTAGGTTTAATAACTACCCTAACCTTAACGCGTACCCTAACCCTAACCCCTACCCTAACCCTAAGACGTACCCTAATCCTAAACCGTACCATAAACCGAGCCCTAACCCTAACACTAACCCTAACCCTAACCCTAACACATACCCTACGCCATACCCGAAGCCCTCCCCGAACCCGTACCGTAAGCCGTACCCTAAGCCTAACCCTAAGCCTAACCCTAACCCTAGGCTACCCTTGACTGCTTCTGCCTCCAGTAGATTTCCTAAGCACTAGTGTTTTAAGGAACAGCTTATAAAGAGAATCCTAATGTGATTTCTTTATAATAGGTGTGTTCCTTATCTTATCCTAGTGTCTAAACTCTTCTCCATAGCTGGACCCCCAAATAATATTCCTTTACGTGCTAAGGGTTATCTAGAGAGTGGGATAGGTTTAATAACTACCCTAACCCTAACCCGTAACCTAACCCTAACCCCTACTCTAACCCTAACACGTACCCTAATCCTATCCCGTACCCTAAAAGGAGCCCTAACCATAACACTAACCCAAACCCTAAACCTAACACATACCCTCCGCCGTACACGAACCCCTCCCCGAACCCGTACACTAAGCTGTACCCTAAGCCGTACCCTAAGCCTAACCCTAACCCTAGGCTACCCTTGACTGATTCTGCCTCCAATAGATTTCCTAAGCACTAGTGTTTTAAGGAACAGCTTAAAAAGTGAATCCTAATGTGATTTCTTTATAATGGGTGTGTTCCTTATCTTATCCTAGTGTCTAAACTCTTCTCCATGGCTGGACCCCCAAATAATATTCCTTTACGTACTAAGGGGTATCTAGAGTGTGGGAGACGTTTAATAACTACCCAAACTCTAATGCGTACCCTAACCCTAACACGTAACCTAATCCTAACCCGTACCCTAAACGGAGCCCTAACCCTAACACTAACCCTAACACTAACACGTACCCTAATCCTAACCAATACCCTAAACCGAGCCCTAACCCTAACACTAACCCTAACCCTAACACATACCCTACGCCGTACCCGAAGCCCTCCCCGAACCCGTACCCTAAGCCGTACCCTAAGCCGTACCCTAAGCCTAACCCTAACCCTAGGCTACCCTTGACTGCTTCTGCCTCCAATAGATTTCCTAAGCACTAGTGTTTTAAGGAACAGCTTAAAAAGAGAATCCTAATGTGATTTCTTTATAATGGGTGTGTTCCTTATCTTATCCTAGTGTCTAAACTCTTCTCCATGGCTGGACCCCCAAATAACATTCCTTTACGTGCTAAGGGGTATCTAGAGACTGGGAATGGTTTAATAACTACCCTCACCCTAATGCGTACCCTAACCCTAACCCCTACCCTAACCCTAACACGTAACCTAATCCTAACCCGTACCCTAAACGGAGCCCTAACCCTAACACTAACCCTAACCCTAACCCTAACCCATACCCTACGCCGTACACGAACCCCTCCCCGAACCCGTACCCTAAGCCGTACCCTAAGCCTTACCCCAAGCCTAACCCTAACCCTAGGCTACCCTTGACTGCTTCTGCCTCCAATAGATTTCCTAAGCAATAGTGTTTTAAGGAACAGCTTAAAAAGAGAATCCTAATGTGATTTCTTTATAATGGGTGTGTTCCTTATATTATCTTAGTGTCTAAGCTCTTCTCCATGGATGGACCCCCAAATAATATGGCTTTACGTGCTAAGGGGTATCTAGAGAATGGGATAGGTTTAATAACTACCCTAACCTTAACGCGTACCCTAACCCTAACCCCTACCCTAACCCTAAGACGTACCCTAATGCTAAACCGTACCCTAAACCGAGCCCTAACCCTAACACTAACCCTAACCCTAACCCTAACCCATACCCTACGCCATACCCGAAGCCCTCCCCGAACCCGTACCCTAAGCCGTACCCTAAGCCTAACCCTAAGCCTAACCCTAACCCTAGGCTACCTTTGACTGCTTCTGCCTCCAATAGATTTCCTAAGCACTAGTGTTTTAAGGAACAGCTTATAAAGAGAATCCTAATGTGATTTCTTTATAATACGTGTGTTCCTTATCTTATCCTAGTGTCTAAACTCTTCTCCATGGCTGGACCCCCAAATAATATTCCTTTACGTGCTAAGGGGTATCTAGAGAGTGGGATAGGTTTAATAACTACCCTAACCCTAACGCGTACCCTAACCCTAACCCCTACTCTAACCCTAACACGTACCCTAATCCTATCCCGTACCCTAAAAGGAGCCCTAACCCTAACATTAACCCAAACCCTAAACCTAACACATACCCTCCGCCGTACACGAACCCCTCCCCGAACCCGTACCCTAAGCCGTACCCTAAGCCGTACCCTAAGCCTAACCCTAACCCTAGGCTACCCTTGACTGCTTCTGCCTCCAATAGTTTTCCTAAGCACTAGTGTTTTAAGGAACAGCTTAAAAAGTGAATCCTAATGTGATTTCTTTATAATGGGTGTATTCCTTATCTTATCCTAGTGTCTAAACTCTTCTCCATGGCTGGACCCCCAAATAATATTCCTTTACGTGCTAAGGGGTATCTAGAGTGTGGGAGAGGTTTAATAACTACCCTAACTCTAATGCGTACCCTAACCCTAACCCCTACCCTAACCCTAACACGTAACCTAATCCTAACCCGTACCCTAAACGGAGCCCTAACCCTAACACTAACCCTAACACTAACCCTAACCCATACACTACGCCGTACCCGAAGCCCTCCCAGAACCCGTACCCTAAGCCGTACCCTAAGCCTAACCCCAAGCCTAACCCTAACCCTAGGCTACCCTTGACTGCTTCTGCCTCCAATAGATTTCCTAAGCACTAGTGTTTTAAGGAACAGCTTAAAAAGAGAATCCTAATGTGATTTCTTTATAATGGGTGTGTTCCTTATATTATCTTAGTGTCTAAGATCTTCTCCATGGATGGACCCCCAAATAATATGGCTTTACGTGCTACGGTGTATCTAGAGAGTGGGATAGGTTTAGTAACTACCCTAACCCTAACACGTACCCTAACCCTAACCCCTACCCTAACCCTAACACGTACACTACTCCTAACCCGTACCCTAAACCGAGCCCTAACCCTAACACTAACCCTAACCCTAACCCTAACACATACCCTACGCCGTACCCGAAGCCCTCCCCGAACCCGTACCCTAAGCTGTACCCTAAGCCGTACCCTAAGCCTAACCCTAACCCTACGCTACCCTTGACTGCTTCTGGCTCCAATAGATTTCCTAAGCACTAGTGTTTTAAGGAACAGCTTAAAAAGAGAATCCTAATGTGATTTCTTTATAATGGGTGTGTTCCTTATCTTATCCTAGTGTCTAAACTCTTCTCCATTGCTGGACCTCCAAATAATATTCCTTTACGTGCTAAGGGGTATCTAGAGAGTGGGATAGGTTTAATAACTACCCTAACACTAACGCGTACCCTAACCCTAACCCCTACCCTAACACTAACAGGTACCCTAATCCTAACCAATACCCTAAACCGAGCCCTAACCCTAACACTATCCCTAAACCTAACCCTAACCCATACGCAACGCCGTACCCGAAGCCCTCCCCGAACCCGTACCCTAAGCCGTACCCTAAGCCGTACCCTAAGCCTAACCCTAACCCTAGGCTACCCTTGACTGCTTCTGCCTCCAATAGATTTCCTAAGCACTAGTGTTTTAAGGAACAGCTTAAAAAGTGAATCCTAATGTGATTTCTTTATAATGGGTGTGTTCCTTATCTTATCCTAGTGTCTAAACTCTTCTCCATGGCTGGACCCCCAAATAATATTCCTTTACGTACTAAGGGGTATCTAGAGTGTGGGAGACGTTTAATAACTACCCAAACTCTAATGCGTACCCTAACCCTAACACGTAACCTAATCCTAAGCCGTACCCTAAACGGAGCCCTAACCCTAACACTAACCCTAACACTAACACGTACCCTAATCCTAACCAATACCCTAAACCGAGCCCTAACCCTAACACTAACCCTAACCCTAACACATACCCTACGCCGTACCCGAAGCCCTCCCCGAACCCGTACCCTAAGCCGTACCCTAAGCCGTACCCTAAGCCTAACCCTAACCCTAGGCTACCCTTGACTGCTTCTGCCTCCAATAGATTTCCTAAGCACTAGTGTTTTAAGGAACAGCTTAAAAAGAGAATCCTAATGTGATTTCTTTATAATGGGTGTGTTCCTTATCTTATCCTAGTGTCTAAACGCTTCTCCATTGCTGGACCCCCAAATAACGTTCCTTTACGTGCTAAGGGGTATCTAGAGAGTGGGAATGGTTTAATAACTACCCTCACCCTAATGCGTACCCTAACCCTAACCCCTACCCTAACCCTAACACGTAACCTAATCCTAACCCGTACCCTAAACGGAGCCCTAACCCTAACACTAACCCTAACCCTAACCCTAACCCATACCCTACGCCGTACACGAACCCCTCCCCGAACCCGTACCCTAAGCCGTACCCTAAGCCTTACCCCAAGCCTAACCCTAACCCTAGGCTACCCTTGACTGCTTCTGCCTCCAATAGATTTCCTAAGCAATAGTGTTTTAAGGAACAGCTTAAAAAGAGAATCCTAATGTGATTTCTTTATAATGGGTGTGTTCCTTATATTATCTTAGTGTCTAAGCTCTTCTCCATGGATGGACCCCCAAATAATATGGCTTTACGTGCTAAGGGGTATCTAGAGAATGGGATAGGTTTAATAACTACCCTAACCTTAACGCGTACCCTAACCCTAACCCCTACCCTAACCCTAAGACGTACCCTAATGCTAAACCGTACCCTAAACCGAGCCCTAACCCTAACACTAACCCTAACCCTAACCCTAACCCATACCCTACGCCATACCCGAAGCCCTCCCCGAACCCGTACCCTAAGCCGTACCCTAAGCCTAACCCTAAGCCTAACCCTAACCCTAGGCTACCCTTGACTGCTTCTGCCTCCAATAGATTTCCTAAGCACTAGTGTTTTAAGGAACAGCTTATAAAGAGAATCCTAATGTGATTTCTTTATAATACGTGTGTTCCTTATCTTATCCTAGTGTCTAAACTCTTCTCCATGGCTGGACCCCCAAATAATATTCCTTTACGTGCTAAGGGGTATCTAGAGAGTGGGATAGGTTTAATAACTACCCTAACCCTAACGCGTACCCTAACCCTAACCCCTACTCTAACCCTAACACGTACCCTAATCCTATCCCGTACCCTAAAAGGAGCCCTAACCCTAACATTAACCCAAACACTAAACCTAACACATACCCTCCGCCGTACACGAACCCCTCCCCGAACCCGTACCCTAAGCCGTACCCTAAGCCGTACCCTAAGCCTAACCCTAACCCTAGGCTACCCTTGACTGCTTCTGCCTCCAATAGTTTTCCTAAGCACTAGTGTTTTAAGGAACAGCTTAAAAAGTGAATCCTAATGTGATTTCTTTATAATGGGTGTATTCCTTATCTTATCCTAGTGTCTAAACTCTTCTCCATGGCTGGACCCCCAAATAATATTCCTTTACGTGCTAAGGGGTATCTAGAGTGTGGGAGAGGTTTAATAACTACCCTAACTCTAATGCGTACCCTAACCCTAACCCCTACCCTAACCCTAACACGTAACCTAATCCTAACCCGTACCCTAAACGGAGCCCTAACCCTAACACTAACCCTAACACTAACCCTAACCCATACACTACGCCGTACCCGAAGCCCTCCCCGAACCCGTACCCTAAGCCGTACCCTAAGCCTAACCCCAAGCCTAACCCTAACCCTAGGCTACCCTTGACTGCTTCTGCCTCCAATAGATTTCCTAAGCACTAGTGTTTTAAGGAACAGCTTAAAAAGAGAATCCTAATGTGATTTCTTTATAATGGGTGTGTTCCTTATATTATCTTAGTGTCTAAGATCTTCTCCATGGATGGACCCCCAAATAATATGGCTTTACGTGCTACGGTGTATCTAGAGAGTGGGATAGGTTTAGTAACTACCCTAACCCTAACACGTACCCTAACCCTAACCCCTACCCTAACCCTAACACGTACACTACTCCTAACCCGTACCCTAAACCGAGCCCTAACCCTAACACTAACCCTAACCCTAACCCTAACCCATACCCTACGCCGTACCCGAACCCCTCCCCGAACCCGTACCCTAAGCCGTACCCTAACCCTAACCCTAAGCCTAACCCTAACCCTAGGCTACCCGTGACTGCTTCTGCCTCCAATAGATTTCCTAAGCACTAGTGTGTTAAGGAACAGCTTAAAAAGCGAATCCTAATGTGATTGCTTTATAATGGGTGTGTTCCTTATCTTATCCTAGTGTCTAAACTCTTCTCCATGGCTAGACCTCCAAATAATATTCCTTTACGTGCTAAGGGGTATCTAGAGAGTGGGATAGGTTTAATAACTAACCTAACACTAATGCGTACCCTAACCCTAACCCCTACCCTAACCCTAATTCGTACCCTAATCCTAACCAATATCCTAAACCGAGCCCTAACCCTAACACTAACCCTAACCCTAACCCTAACCCATACCCTACGCCGTACCCAAACCCCTCCCCGAACCCGTACCCTAAGCCGTACCCTAAGCCTAATCCTAAGCCTAACCCTAACCCTAGGCTACCCTTGACTGCTTCTGCCTCCAATAGATTTCCTAAGCACTAGTGTTTTAAGGAACAGCTTAAAAAGTGAATCCTAATGTGATTTCTTTATAATGGGTGTGTTCCTTATCTTATCCTAGTGTCTAAACTCTTCTCCATGGCTGGACCCCCAAATAATATTACTTTACGTGCTAAGGGGTATCTAGAGAGTGGGATAGGTTTAATAACTACCCTAACCCTAATGCGTACCCTAACCCTAACCCCTACCCTAACCCTAACACGTAACCTAATCCTAACCCGTACCCTAAACGGAGCCCTAACCCTAACACTAACCCAAACCCTAAACCTAACACATACCCTCCGTCGTACACAAACCCCTCCCCGAACCCGTACCCTAAGCCGTACCGTAAGCCGTACCCTAAGCCTAATCCTAACCCTAGGCTACCCTTGACTGCTTCTGCCTCCAATAGATTTCCTAAGCACTAGAGTTTTAAGGAACAGCTTAAAAAGTGAATCCTAATGTGATTTCTTTATAATGGGTGTGTTCCTTATATTATCTTAGTGTCTAAGATCTTCTCCATGGATGGACCCCCAAATAATATGGCTTTACGTGCTACGGGGTATCTAGAGAGTGGGATAGGTTTAATAACTACCCTAACCCTAACGCGTACCCTAACCCTAACCCCTACCCTAACCCTAACACGTACACTAATCCTAACCCGTACCCTAAACCGAGCCCTAACCCTAACACTAACCCTAACCCTAACCCTAACCCATACCCTACGCCGTACCCGAAGCCCTCCCCGAACCCGTAACCTAAGCCGTACCCTAAGCCGTACCCTAAGCCTAACCCTAACCCTACGCTACCCTTGACTGCTTCTGGCTCCAATAGATTTCCTAAGCACTAGTGTTTTAAGGAACAGCTTAAAAAGAGAATCCTAATGTGATTTCTTTATAATGGGTGTGTTCCTTATCTTATCCTAGTGTCTAAACTCTTCTCCACGGCTGGACCTCCATATAATATTCCTTTACGTGCTAAGGGGTATCTAGAGAGTGGGATAGGTTTAATAACTACCCTAACACTAACGCGTACCCTAACCCTAACCCCTACCCTAACACTAACACGTACCCTAATCATAACCAATACCCTAAACCGAGCCCTAACCCTAACACTAACCCGAAACCTAACCCTAACCCATACCCTACGCCGTACCCGAAGCCCTCCCCGAACCCGTACCCTAAGCCGTACCCTAAGCCGTACCCTAAGCCTAACCCTAACCCTAGGCTACCCTTGACTGCTTCTGCCTCCAATAGATTTCCTAAGCACTAGTGTTTTAAGGAACAGCTTAAAAAGAGAATCCTAAAGTGGTTTCTTTATAATGGGTGTGTTCCTTATCTTATCCTAGTGTCTAAACTCTTCTCCATGGCTGGACCTCCAAATAATATTCCTTTACGTGCTAAGGGGTATCTAGAGAATGGGATAGGTTTAATAACTATCCTAACACTAACGCGTACCCTAACCCTAACCCCTACCCTAACCCTAACCCCTACCCTAACCCTAACATGTACCCTAATCCTAACCAATACCCTAAACCGAGCCCTAACCCTAACCCTAACCCTAACCCTAACCCTAACCCATACCCTACCCCGTACCCGAAGCTCTCCCCGAACCCGTACCCTAAGCCGTACCCTAAGCCGTACCCTAAGCCTAACCCTAACCCTAGGCTACCCTTGACTGCTTCTGCCTCCAATAGATTTCCTAAGCACTAGTGTTTTAAGGAACAGCTTAAAAAGAGAATCCTAATGTGATTTCTTTATAATGGGTGTGTTCCTTATATTATCTTAGTGTCTAAGATCTTCTCCATGGATGGACCCCCAAATAATATTCCTTTACGTGCTAAGGGGTATCTAGAGAGTGGGATAGGTTTAATAACTACCTTAACTCTAACGCGTACCCTAACCCTAACCCCTACCCTAACCCTAATACGTAACCTAATCCTAACCCGTACCCTAAACGGAGCCCTAACCCTAACACTAACACTAACACTAACCTTAACCCATACCCTACACCGTACCCGAACCCCTCACCGAACCCATACCCTAAGCCATACCCTAAGCCTAACCCCAAGTCTAACCCTAACCCTAGGCTACCCTTGATTGCTTCTGCCTCCAATAGATTTCCTTAGCACTAGTGTTTTAAGGAACAGCTTAAAAAGAGAATCCTAATGTGATTTCTTTATAATGTGTGTGTTCCGTATATTTTCTTAGTGTCTAAGATCTTCTCCATGGATGGACCCCCAAATAATATGGCTTTACGTGCTACGGGGTATCTAGAGAGTGGGATAGGTTTAATAACTACCATAACCCTAATGCGTACCCTAACCCTAACCCCTAACCTAACACTAAGACGTACACTAATCCTAACCCGTACCCTAAACCGAGCCCTAACCCTAACACTAACCCTAACCCTAACCCTAACCCATACCCTACGCCGTACCCGAAGCCCTCCCCGAACCCGTACCCTAAGCCGTACCCTAAGCCGTACCCTAAGCCTAACCCTAACCCTAGGCTACCCTTGACTGCTTCTGCCTCCAATAGATTTCTTAAGCACTAGTGTTTTAAGGAACATCTTATAAAGAGAATCCTAATGTGATTTCTTTATAATAGGTGTGTTCCTTATCTTATCCTAGTGTCTAAACTCTTCTCCATGGCTGGACCCCCAAATAATATTCCTTTTCGTGCTAAGGGGTATCTAGAGAGTTGGATAGGTTTAATAACTACCCTAACCCTAACGCGTACCCTAACCCTAACCCCTACTCTAACCCTAACACGTACCCTAATCCTATTCCGTACCCTAAACGGAGCCCTAACCCTAACACTAACCCAAACCCTAACCCTAACCCATACCCTCCGCCGTACACGAACCCCTCCCCGAAACCGTACCCTAATCCGTACCCTAAGCTTAACCCTAACCCTAAGCTACCCTTGACTGCTTCTGCCTCCAATAGATTTCCTAAGCACTAGTGTTTTAAGGAACAGCTTAAAAAGAGAATTCTAATGTGATTTCTTTATAATGGGTGTGTTCCTTATCTTATCCTAGTGTCTAAACTCTTCTCCATGGCTGGACCTCCAAATAATATTCCTTTACGTGCTAAGGGGTATCTAGAGAGTGGGATAGGTTTAATAACTACCCTAACACTAACGCGTACCCTAACCCTAACCCCTACCCTAACCCTAACACGTACCCTAATCCTAACCAATACCCTAAACTGAGCCCTAACCCTAACACTAACACTAACCCTAACCCTAACCCATACCCTACGCCGTACCCGAAGCCCTCCACGAACCCGTACCCTAAGCCGTACCCTAAGCCGTACCCTAAGCCTAACCCTAACCCAAGGCTACCCTTGACTGCTTCTGCCTCCAATAGATTTCCTAAGCAATAGTGTTTTAAGGAACAGCTTAAAAAGAGAATCCTAATGTGATTTCTTTATAATGGGTGTGTTCCTTATCTTATCCTAGTGTCTAAACTCTTCTCCATGGCTGGACCCCCAAATAATATTCCTTTACGTGCTAAGGTGTATCTAGAGAGTGGGATAGGTTTAATAACTACCCTAACCCTAACGCGTACCCTAACCCTAACCCCTACTCTAACCCTAACACGTACCCTAATCCTATCCCGTACCCTAAAAGGAGCCCTAACCCTAACATTAACCCAAACCCTAAACCTAACACATACCCTCCGCCGTACACGAACCCCTCCCCGAACCCGTACCCTAAGCCGTACCCTAAGCCGTACCCTAAGCCTAACCCTAACCCTAGGCTACCCTTGACTGCTTCTGCCTCCAATAGTTTTCCTAAGCACTAGTGTTTTAAGGAACAGCTTAAAAAGTGAATCCTAATGTGATTTCTTTATAATGGGTGTATTCCTTATCTTATCCTAGTGTCTAAACTCTTCTCCATGGCTGGACCCCCAAATAATATTCCTTTACGTGCTAAGGGGTATCTAGAGTGTGGGAGAGGTTTAATAACTACCCTAACTCTAATGCGTACCATAACCCTAACCCCTACCCTAACCCTAACACGTAACCTAATCCTAACCCGTACCCTAAACGGAGCCCTAACCCTAAGACTAACCCTAACACTAACCCTAACCCATACACTACGCCGTACCCGAAGCCCTCCCCGAACCCGTACCCTAAGCCGTACCCTAAGCCTAACCCCAAGCCTAACCCTAACCCTAGGCTACCCTTGACTGCTTCTGCCTCCAATAGATTTCCTAAGCACTAGTGTTTTAAGGAACAGCTTAAAAAGAGAATCCTAATGTGATTTCTTTATAATGGGTGTGTTCCTTATATTATCTTAGTGTCTAAGATCTTCTCCATGGATGGACCCCCAAATAATATGGCTTTACGTGCTACGGTGTATCTAGAGAGTGGGATAGGTTTAGTAACTACCCTAACCCTAACACGTACCCTAACCCTAACCCCTACCCTAACCCTAACACGTACACTACTCCTAACCCGTACCCTAAACCGAGACCTAACCCTAACACTAACCCTAACCCTAACCCTAACACATACCCTACGCCGTACCCGAAGCCCTCCCCGAACCCGTACCCTAAGCTGTACCCTAAGCCGTACCCTAAGCCTAACCCTAACCCTACGCTACCCTTGACTGCTTCTGGCTCCAATAGATTTCCTAAGCACTAGTGTTTTAAGGAACAGCTTAAAAAGAGAATCCTAATGTGATTTCTTTATAATGGGTGTGTTCCTTATCTTATCCTAGTGTCTAAACTCTTCTCCATTGCTGGACCTCCAAATAATATTCCTTTACGTGCTAAGGGGTATCTAGAGAGTGGGATAGGTTTAATAACTACCCTAACACTAACGCGTACCCTAACCCTAACCCCTACCCTAACACTAACACGTACCCTAATCCTAACCAATACCCTAAACCGAGCCCTAACCCTAACACTATCCCTAAACCTAACCCTAACCCATACGCTACGCCGTACCCGAAGCCCTCCCCGAACCCGTACCCTAAGCCGTACCCTAAGCCGTACCCTAAGCCTAACCCTAACCCTAGGCTACCCTTGACTGCTTCTGCCTCCAATAGATTTCCTAAGCACTAGTGTTTTAAGGAACAGCTTAAAAAGAGAATCCTAATGTGATTTCTTTATAATGGGTGTGTTCCTTATCTTATCCTAGTGTCTAAACTCTTCTCCATGGCTGGACCCCCAAATAATATTCCTTTACGTGCTAAGGTGTATCTAGAGAGTGTGATAGGTTTAATAACTACCTTAACTCTAACGCCTACCCTAACCCTAACCCCTACCCTAAAACTAACACGTACACTAAACCGAGCCCTAACCCTAACACTAACCCTAACCCTAACCCTAACCCATACCCTACGCCGTACCCGAACCCCTCCCCGAACCCGTACCCTAAGCCGTACCCTAACCCTAACCCTAAGCCTAACCCTAACCCTAGGCTACCCGTGACTGCTTCTGCCTCCAATAGATTTCCTAAGCACTAGTGTGTTAAGGAACAGCTTAAAAAGGGAATCCTAATGTGATTGCTTTATAATGGGTGTGTTCCTTATCTTATCCTAGTGTCTAAACTCTTCTCCATGGCTAGACCTCCAAATAATATTCCTTTACGTGCTAAGGGGTATCTAGAGAGTGGGATAGGTTTAATAACTAACCTAACACTAATGCGTACCCTAACCCTAACCCCTACCCTAACCCTAATTCGTACCCTAATCCTAACCAATATCCTAAACCGAGCCCTAACCCTAACACTAACCCTAACCCTAACCCTAACCCATACCCTACGCCGTACCGAAACCCCTCCCCGAACCCGTACCCTAAGCCGTACCCTAAGCCTAATCCTAAGCCTAACCTTAACCCTAGGCTACCCTTGACTGCTTCTGCCTCCAATAGATTTCCTAAGCACTAGTGTTTTAAGGAACAGCTTAAAAAGTGAATCCTAATGTGATTTCTTTATAATGGGTGTGTTCCTTATCTTATCCTAGTGTCTAAACTCTTCTCCATGGCTGGACCCCCAAATAATATTACTTTACGTGCTAAGGGGTATCTAGAGAGTGGGATAGGTTTAATAACTACCCTAACCCTAATGCGTACCCTAACCCTAACCCCTACCCTAACCCTAACACGTAACCTAATCCTAACCCTTACCCAAACGGAGCCCTAACCCTAACACTAACCCAAACCCTAAACCTAACACATACCCTCCGCCGTACACAAACCCCTCCCCGAACCCGTACCCTAAGCCGTACCGTAAGCCGTACCCTAAGCCTAATCCTAACCCTAGGCTACCCTTGACTGCTTCTGCCTCCAATAGATTTCCTAAGCACTAGAGTTTTAAGGAACAGCTTAAAAAGTGAATCCTAATGTGATTTCTTTATAATGGGTGTGTTCCTTATATTATCTTAGTGTCTAAGATCTTCTCCATGGATGGACCCCCAAATAATATGGCTTTACGTGCTACGGGGTATCTAGAGAGTGGGATAGGTTTAATAACTACCCTAACCCTAACGCGTACCCTAACCCTAACCCCTACCCTAACCCTAACACGTACACTAATCCTAACCCGTACCCTAAACCGAGCCCTAACCCTAAAACTAACCCTAACCCTAACCCTAACCCATACCCTACGCCGTACCCGAAGCCCTCCCCGAACCCGTAACCTAAGCCGTACCCTAAGCCGTACCCTAAGCCTAACCCTAACCCTACGCTACCCTTGACTGCTTCTGGCTCCAATAGATTTCCTAAGCACTAGTGTTTTAAGGAAGAGCTTAAAAAGAGAATCCTAATGTGATTTCTTTATAATGGGTGTGTTCCTTATCTTATCCTAGTGTCTAAACTCTTCTCCATGGCTGGACCTCCATATAATATTCCTTTACGTGCTAAGGGGTATCTAGAGAGTGGGATAGGTTTAATAACTACCCTAACACTAACGCGTACCCTAACCCTAACCCCTACCGTAACACTAACACGTACCCTAATCCTAACCAATACCCTAAACCGAGCCCTAACCCTAACACTAACCCGAAACCTAACCCTAACCCATACCCTACGCCGTACCCGAAGCCCTCCCCGAAACCGTACCCTAAGCCGTACCCTAAGCCGTACCCTAAGCCTAACCCTAACCCTAGGCTACCCTTGACTGCTTCTGCCTCCAATAGATTTCCTAAGCACTAGTGTTTTAAGGAACAGCTTAAAAAGAGAATCCTAAAGTGGTTTCTTTATAATGGGAGTGTTCCTTATCTTATCCTAGTGTCTAAACTCTTCTCCATGGCTGGACCTCCAAATAATATTCCTTTACGTGCTAAGGGGTATCTAGAGAATGGGATAGGTTTAATAACTACCCTAACACTAACGCGTACCCTAACCCTAACCCCTACCCTAACCCTAACCCCTACCCTAACCCTAATACGTAACCTAATCCTAACCCGTACCCTAAACGGAGCCCTAACCCTAACACTAACACTAACACTAACCTTAACCCATACCCTACACCGTACCCGAACCCCTCAGCGAACCCATACCCTAAGCCATACCCTAAGCCTAACCCCAAGTCTAACCCTAACCCTCGGCTACCCTTGACTGCTTCTGCCTCCAATAGATTTCCTTAGCACTAGTGTTTTAAGGAACAGCTTAAAAAGAGAATCCTAATGTGATTTCTTTATAATGTGTGTGTTCCGTATATTTTCTTAGTGTCTAAGATCTTCTCCATGGATGGACCCCCAAATAATATGGCTTTACGTGCTACGGGGTATCTAGAGAGTGGGATAGGTTTAATAACTACCATAACCCTAATGCGTACCCTAACCCTAACCCCTACTCTAACCCTAACACGTACCCTAATCCTATCCCGTACCCTAAAAGGAGCACTAACCATAACACTAACCCAAACCCTAAACCTAACACATACCCTCCGCCGTACACGAACCCCTCCCCGAACCCGTACCCTAAGCTGTACCCTAAGCCGTACCCTAAGCCTAACCCTAACCCTAGGCTACCCTTGACTGATTCTGCCTCCAATAGATTTCCTAAGCACTAGTGTTTTAAGGAACAGCTTAAAAAGTGAATCCTAATGTGATTTCTTTATAATGGGTGTGTTCCTTATCTTATCCTACTGTCTAAACTCTTCTCCATGGCTGGACCCCCAAATAATATTCCTTTACGTACTAAGGGGTATCTAGAGTGTGGGAGAGGTTTAATAACTACCCTAACTCTAATGCGTACCCTAACCCTAACACGTAACCTAATCCTAACCCGTACCCTAAACGGAGCCCTAACCCTAACACTAACCCTAACACTAACCCTAACCCATACCCTACGCCGTACCCGAAGCCCTCCCCGAACCCGTACTCTAAGCCGTACCCTAAGCCGTACCCTAAGCGTAAACCTAACCCTACGCTACCCTTGACTGCTTCTGGCTCCAATAGATTTCCTAAGCACTAGTGTTTTAAGGAACAGCTTAAAAAGAGAATCCTAATGTGATTTCTTTATAATGGGTGTGTTCCTTATCTTATCCTAGTGTCTAAACTCTTCTCCATTGCTGGACCTCCAAATAATATTCCTTTACGTGCTAAGGGGTATCTAGAGAGTGGGATAGGTTTAATAACTACCCTAACACTAACGCGTACCCTAACCCTAACCCCTACCCTAACACTAACACGTACCCTAATCCTAAACAATACCCTAAACCGAGCCCTAACCCTAACACTAACACTAACCCTAACACATACCCTCCGCCGTACCCGAAGCCCTCCCCGAACCCGTACCCTAAGCCATACCCTAAGCCGTACCCTAAGCCTAACCCTAACCCTAGGCTACCCTTGACTGCTTCTGCCTCCAATAGATTTCCTAAGCACTAGTGTTTTAAGGAACAGCTTAAAAGGAGAATCCTAATGTGATTTCTTTATAATGGGTGTGTTCCTTATCTTATGCTAGTGTCTAAACTCTTCTCCATGGCTGGACCCCCAAATAATATTCCTTTACGTGCTGAGGGGTATCTAGAGAGTGGGAATGGTTTAATAACTACCCTCACCCTAATGCGTACCCTAATCCTAACCCCTACCCTAACCCTAACACGTAACCTAATCCTAACCCGTACCCTAAACGGAGCCCTAACCCTAACACTAACCCTAACCCTAACCCTAACCCATACCCTACGCCGTACCCGAACCCCTCCCCGAACCCGTACCCTAAGCCGTACCCTAAGCCTTACCCCAAGCCTAACCCTAACCCTAGGCTACCCTTGACTGCTTCTGCCTCCAATAGATTTCCTAAGCACTAGTGTTTTAAGGAACAGCTTAAAAAGAGAATCCTAATGTGATTTCTTTATAATGGGTGTGTTCCTTATATTATCTTAGTGTCTAAGCTCTTCTCCATGGATGGACCCCCAAATAATATGGCTTTACGTGCTAAGGGGTATCTAGAGAGTGGGGTAGGTTTAATAACTACCCTAACCTTAACGCGTACCCTAACCCTAACCCCTACCCTAACCCTAAGACGTACCCTAATCCTAAACCGTACCATAAACCGAGCCCTAACCCTAACACTAACCCTAACCCTAACCCTAACCCATACCCTACGCCATAGCCGAATCCCTCCCCGAACCCGTACCGTAAGCCGTACCCTAAGCCTAACCCTAAGCCTAACCCTAACCCTAGGCTACCCTTGACTGCTTCTGCCTCCAATAGATTTCCTAAGCACTAGTGTTTTAAGGAACAGCTTAAAAAGAGAATCCTAATGTGATTTCTTTATAATGTGTGTGTTCCTTATATTATCTTAGTGTCTAAACTCTTCTCCATGGATGGACCCCCAAATAATATTGCTTTACGTGCTAAGGGGTATCTAGAGAGTGGGATAGGTTTAATAACTACCCTAACCCTAACGCGTACCCTAACCCTAACCCCTACCCTAACCCTAAGACGTACCCTAATCCTAAACCGTACCATAAACCGAGCCCTAACCCTAACACTAACCCTAACCCTAACCCTAACCCATACCCTACGCCATACCCGAAGCCCTCCCCGTACCCGTACCGTAAGCCGTACCCTAAGCCTAACCCTAAGCCTAACCCTAACCCTAGGCTACCCTTGACTGCTTCTGCCTCCAGTAGATTACCTAAGCACTAGTGTTTTAAGGAACAGCTTATAAAGAGAATCCTAATGTGATTTCTTTATAATAGGTGTGTTCCTTATCTTATCCTAGTGTCTAAACACTTCTCCATAGGTGGACCCCCAAATAATATTCCTTTACGTGCTAAGGGTTATCTAGAGAGTGGGATAGGTTTAATAACTACCCTAACCCTAACCCGTACCCTAACCCTAACCCCTACTCTAACCCTAACACGTACCCTAATCCTATCCCGTACCCTAAAAGGAGCCCTAACCATAACACTAACCCAAACCCTAAACCTAACACATACCCTCCGCCGTACACGAACCCCTCCCCGAACCCGTACCCTAAGCTGTACCCTAAGCCGTACCCTAAGCCTAACCCTAACCCTAGGCTACCCTTGACTGATTCTGCCTCCAATAGATTTCCTAAGCACTAGTGTTTTAAGGAACAGCTTAAAAAGTGAATCCTAATGTGATTTCTTTATAATGGGTGTGTTCCTTATCTTATCCTAGTGTCTAAACTCTTCTCCATGGCTGGACCCCCAAATAATATTCCTTTACGTACTAAGGGGTATCTAGAGTGTGGGAGAGGTTTAATAACTACCCTAACTCTAAAGCGTACCCTAACCCTAACACGTAACCTAATCCTAACCCGTACCCTAAACGGAGCCCTAACCCTAACACTAACCCTAACACTAACCCTAACCCATACCCTACGCCGTACCCGAAGCCCTCCCCGAACCCGTACCCTAAGCCGTACCCTAAGCCGTACCCTAAGCATAACCCTAACCCTACGCTACCCTTGACTGCTTCTGGCTCCAATAGATTTCCTAAGCACTAGTGTTTTAAGGAACAGCTTAAAAAGAGAATCCTAATGTGATTTCTTTATAATGGGTGTGTTCCTTATCTTATCCTAGTGTCTAAACTCTTCTCCATTGCTGGACCTCCAAATAATATTCCTTTACGTGCTAAGGTGTATCTAGAGAGTGGGATAGGTTTAATAACTACCTTAACTCTAACGCGTACCCTAACCCTAACCCCTACCCTAACCCTAACACGTACACTAAACCGAGCCCTAACCCTA
This sequence comes from Balaenoptera physalus, assembly GCF_965194825.1. NCBI lineage: Eukaryota > Metazoa > Chordata > Mammalia > Artiodactyla > Balaenopteridae > Balaenoptera > Balaenoptera physalus. Next base: position 737,974 of record NW_028126404.1, read on the forward strand.
ACACTAACCCTAACCATAACCCTAACCCATACCCTACACCGTACCCGAACCCCTCCCTGAACCCGTACCGTAAGCCGTAACCTAAGCCTAATCCTAAGCCTAACCCTAACCCTAGGCTACCCTTGACTGCTTCTGCCTCCAATAGATTTCCTAAGCACTAGTGTTTTAAGGAACAGCTTAAAAAGTGAATCCTAATGTAATTTCTTTATAATGGGTGTGTTCCTTATCTTATCCTAGTGTCTAAACTCTTCTACATGGCTGGACCCCCAAATAATATTCCTTTACGTGCTAAGGGGTATCTAGAGAGTGGGATAGGTTTAATAACTACCCTAACCCTAATGCGTACCCTAACCCTAACCCCTACCCTAACCCTAACACGTAACCTAATCCTAACCCGTACCCTAAACGGAGCTCTAACCCTAACACTAACCCTAACCCTAACCCTAACCCATACCCTACGCCGTACCCGAACCCCTCCCCGAACCCGTACCCTAAGCCGTACCCTAAGCCTTACCCCAAGCCTAACCCTAACCCTAGGCTACCCTTGACTGCTTCTGCCTCCAATAGATTTCCTAAGCACTAGTGTTTTAAGGAACAGCTTAAAAAGAGAATCCTAATGTGATTTCTTTATAATGTGTGTGTTCCTTATATTATCTTAGTGTCTAAACTCTTCTCCATGGATGGACCCCCAAATAATATTGCTTTACTTGCTACGGTGTATCTAGAGAGTGGGATAGGTTTAGTAACTACCCTAACCCTAACACGTACCCTAACCCTAACCCCTACCCTAACCCTAACACGTACACTACTCCTAACCCGTACCCTAAACCGAGCCCTAACCCTAACACTAACCCTAACCCTAACCCTAACACATACCCTACGCCGTACCCGAAGCCCTCCCCGAACCCGTACCCTAAGCTGTACCCTAAGCCGTACCCTAAGCCTAACCCTAACCCTACGCTACCCTTGACTGCTTCTGGCTCCAATAGATTTCCTAAGCACTAGTGTTTTAAGGAACAGCTTAAAAAGAGAATCCTAATGTGATTTCTTTATAATGGGTGTGTTCCTTATCTTATCCTAGTGTCTAAACTCTTCTCCATTGCTGGACCTCCAAATAATATTCCTTTACGTGCTAAGGGGTATCTAGAGAGTGGGATAGGTTTAATAACTACCCTAACACTAACGCGTACCCTAACCCTAACCCCTACCCTAACACTAACACGTACCCTAATCCTAACCAATACCCTAAACCGAGCCCTAACCCTAACACTATCCCTAAACCTAACCCTAACCCATACGCTACGCCGTACCCGAAGCCCTCCCCGAACCCGTACCCTAAGCCGTACCCTAAGCCGTACCCTAAGCCTAACCCTAACCCTAGGCTACCCTTGACTGCTTCTGCCTCCAATAGATTTCCTAAGCACTAGTGTTTTAAGGAACAGCTTAAAAAGTGAATCCTAATGTGATTTCTTTATAATGGGTGTGTTCCTTATCTTATCCTAGTGTCTAAACTCTTCTCCATGGCTGGACCCCCAAATAATATTCCTTTACGTACTAAGGGGTATCTAGAGTGTGGGAGACGTTTAATAACTACCCAAACTCTAATGCGTACCCTAATCCTAACACGTAACCTAATCCTAACCCGTACCCTAAACGGAGCCCTAACCCTAACACTAACCCTAACACTAACACGTACCCTAATCCTAACCAATACCCTAAACCGAGCCCTAACCCTAACACTAACCCTAACCCTAACACATACCCTACGCCGTACCCGAAGCCCTCCCCGAACCCGTACCCTAAGCCGTACCCTAAGCCGTACCCTAAGCCTAACCCTAACCCTAGGCTACCCTTGACTGCTTCTGCCTCCAATAGATTTCCTAAGCACTTGTGTTTTAAGGAACAGCTTAAAAAGAGAATCCTAATGTGATTTCTTTATAATGGGTGTGTTCCTTATCTTATCCTAGTGTCTAAACTCTTCTCCATGGCTGGACCCCCAAATAACATTCCTTTACGTGCTAAGGGGTATCTAGAGAGTGGGAATGGTTTAATAACTACCCTCACCCTAATGCGTACCCTAACCCTAACCCCTACCCTAACCCTAACACGTAACCTAATCCTAACCCGTACCCTAAACGGAGCCCTAACCCTAACACTAACCCTAACCCTAACCCTAACCCATACCCTACGCCGTACACGAACCCCTCCCCGAACCCGTACCCTAAGCCGTACCCTAAGCCTTACCCCAAGCCTAACCCTAACCCTAGGCTACCCTTGACTGCTTCTGCCTCCAATAGATTTCCTAAGCAATAGTGTTTTAAGGAACAGCTTAAAAAGAGAATCCTAATGTGATTTCTTTATAATGGGTGTGTTCCTTATATTATCTTAGTGTCTAAGCTCTTCTCCATGGATGGACCCCCAAATAATATGGCTTTACGTGCTAAGGGGTATCTAGAGAATGGGATAGGTTTAATAACTACCCTAACCTTAACGCGTACCCTAACCCTAACCCCTACCCTAACCCTAAGACGTACCCTAATGCTAAACCGTACCCTAAACCGAGCCCTAACCCTAACACTAACCCTAACCCTAACCCTAACCCATACCCTACGCCATACCCGAAGCCCTCCCCGAACCCGTACCCTAAGCCGTACCCTAAGCCTAACCCTAAGCCTAACCCTAACCCTAGGCTACCCTTGACTGCTTCTGCCTCCAATAGATTTCCTAAGCACTAGTGTTTTAAGGAACAGCTTATAAAGAGAATCCTAATGTGATTTCTTTATAATACGTGTGTTCCTTATCTTATCCTAGTGTCTAAACTCTTCTCCATGGCTGGACCCCCAAATAATATTCCTTTACGTGCTAAGGGGTATCTAGAGAGTGGGATAGGTTTAATAACTACCCTAACCCTAACGCGTACCCTAACCCTAACCCCTACTCTAACCCTAACACGTACCCTAATCCTATCCCGTACCCTAAAAGGAGCCCTAACCCTAACATTAACCCAAACCCTAAACCTAACACATACCCTCCGCCGTACCCGAAGCCCTCCCCGAACCCGTACCCTAAGCCGTACCCTAAGCCGTACCCTAAGCCTAACCCTAACCCTAGGCTACCCTTGACTGCTTCTGCCTCCAATAGATTTCCTAAGCACTAGTGTTTTAAGGAACAGCTTAAAAAGAGAATCCTAATGTGATTTCTTTATAATGGGTGTGTTCCTTATCTTATCCTAGTGTCTAAACTCTTCTCCATGGCTGGACCCCCAAATAATATTCCTTTACGTGCTAAGGTGTATCTAGAGAGTGGGATAGGTTTAATAACTACCTTAACTCTAACGCCTACCCTAACCCTAACCCCTACCCTAAAACTAACACGTACACTAAACCGAGCCCTAACCCTAACACTAACCCTAACCCTAACCCTAACCCATACCCTACGCCGTACCCGAACCCCTCCCCGAACCCGTACCCTAAGCCGTACCCTAACCCAAACCCTAAGCCTAACCCTAACCCTAGGCTACCCGTGACTGCTTCTGCCTCCAATAGATTTCCTAAGCACTAGTGTGTTAAGGAACAGCTTAAAAAGCGAATTCTAATGTGGTTGCTTTATAATGGGTGTGTTCCTTATCTTATCCTAGTGTCTAAACTCTTCTCCATGGCTAGACCTCCAAATAATATTCCTTTACGTGCTAAGGGGTATCTAGAGAGTGGGATAGGTTTAATAACTAACCTAACACTAATGCGTACCCTAACCCTAACCCCTACCCTAACCCTAATTCGTACCCTAATCCTAACCAATATCCTAAACCGAGCCCTAACCCTAACACTAACCCTAACCCTAACCCTAACCCATACCCTACGCCGTACCCAAACCCCTCCCCGAACCCGTACCCTAAGCCGTACCCTAAGCCTAATCCTAAGCCTAACCCTAACCCTAGGCTACCCTTGATTGCTTCTGCCTCCAATAGATTTCCTAAGCACTAGTGTTTTAAGGAACAGCTTAAAAAGTGAATCCTAATGTGATTTCTTTATAATGGGTGTGTTCCTTATCTTATCCTAGTGTCTAAACTCTTCTCCATGGCTGGACCCCCAAATAATATTACTTTACGTGCTAAGGGGTATCTAGAGAGTGGGATAGGTTTAATAACTACCCTAACCCTAATGCGTACCCTAACCCTAACCCCTACCCTAACCCTAACACGTAACCTAATCCTAACCCGTACCCTAAACGGAGCCCTAACCCTAACACTAACCCAAACCCTAAACCTAACACATACCCTCCGCCGTACACAAACCCCTCCCCGAACCCGTACCCTAAGCCGTACCGTAAGCCGTACCCTAAGCCTAATCCTAACCCTAGGCTACCCTTGACTGCTTCTGCCTCCAATAGATTTCCTAAGCACTAGAGTTTTAAGGAACAGCTTAAAAAGTGAATCCTAATGTGATTTCTTTATAATGGGTGTGTTCCTTATATTATCTTAGTGTCTAAGATCTTCTCCATGGATGGACCCCCAAATAATATGGCTTTACGTGCTACGGGGTATCTAGAGAGTGGGATAGGTTTAATAACTACCCTAACCCTAACGCGTACCCTAACCCTAACCCCTACCCTAACCCTAACACGTACACTAATCCTAACCCGTAACCTAAACCGAGCCCTAACCCTAACACTAACCCTAACCCTAACCCTAACCCATACCCTACGCCGTACCCGAAGCCCTCCCCGAACCCGTAACCTAAGCCGTACCCTAAGCCGTACCCTAAGCCTAACCCTAACCCTACGCTACCCTTGACTGCTTCTGGCTCCAATAGATTTCCTAAGCACTAGTGTTTTAAGGAACAGCTTAAAAAGAGAATCCTAATGTGATTTCTTTATAATGGGTGTGTTCCTTATCTTATCCTAGTGTCTAAACTCTTCTCCATGGCTGGACCTCCATATAATATTCCTTTACGTGCTAAGGGGTATCTAGAGAGTGGGATAGGTTTAATAACTACCCTAACACTAACGCGTACCCTAACCCTAACCCCTACCCTAACACTAACACGTACCCTAATCCTAACCAATACCCTAAACCGAGCCCTAACCCTAACACTAACCCGAAACCTAACCCTAACCCATACCCTACGCCGTACCCGAAGCCCTCCCCGAACCCGTACCCTAAGCCGTACCCTAAGCCGTACCCTAAGCCTAACCCTAACCCTAGGCTACCCTTGACTGCTTCTGCCTCCAATAGATTTCCTAAGCACTAGTGTTTTAAGGAACAGCTTAAAAAGAGAATCCTAAAGTGGTTTCTTTATAATGGGTGTGTTCCTTATCTTATCCTAGTGTCTAAACTCTTCTCCATGGCTGGACCTCCAAATAATATTCCTTTACGTGCTAAGGGGTATCTAGAGAATGGGATAGGTTTAATAACTATCCTAACACTAACGCGTACCCTAACCCTAACCCCTACCCTAACCCTAACCCCTACCCTAACCCTAACATGTACCCTAATCCTAACCAATACCCTAAACCGAGCCCTAACCCTAACACTAACCCTAACCCTAACCCTAACCCATACCCTACCCCGTACCCGAAGCTCTCCCCGAACCCGTACCCTAAGCCGTACCCTAAGCCGTACCCTAAGCCTAACCCTAACCCTAGGCTACCCTTGACTGCTTCTGCCTCCAATAGATTTCCTAAGCACTAGTGTTTTAAGGAACAGCTTAAAAAGAGAATCCTAATGTGATTTCTTTATAATGGGTGTGTTCCTTATATTATCTTAGTGTCTAAGATCTTCTCCATGGATGGACCCCCAAATAATATTCCTTTACGTGCTAAGGGGTATCTAGAGAGTGGGATAGGTTTAATAACTACCTTAACTCTAACGCGTACCCTAACCCTAACCCCTACCCTAACCCTAATACGTAACCTAATCCTAACCCGTACCCTAAACGGAGCCCTAACCCTAACACTAACACTAACACTAACCTTAACCCATACCCTACACCGTACCCGAACCCCTCACCGAACCCATACCCTAAGCCATACCCTAAGCCTAACCCCAAGTCTAACCCTAACCCTAGGCTACCCTTGACTGCTTCTGCCTCCAATAGATTTCCTTAGCACTAGTGTTTTAAGGAACAGCTTAAAAAGAGAATCCTAATGTGATTTCTTTATAATGTGTGTGTTCCGTATATTTTCTTAGTGTCTAAGATCTTCTCCATGGATGGACCCCCAAATAATATGGCTTTACGTGCTACGGGGTATCTAGAGAGTGAGATAGGTTTAATAACTACCATAACCCTAATGCGTACCCTAACCCTAACCCCTAACCTAACACTAAGACGTACACTAATCCTAACCCGTACCCTAAACCGAGCCCTAACCCTAACACTAACCCTAACCCTAACCCTAACCCATACCCTACGCCGTACCCGAAGCCCTCCCCGAACCCGTACCCTAAGCCGTACCCTAAGCCGTACCCTAAGCCTAACCCTAACCCTAGGCTACCCTTGACTGCTTCTGCCTCCAATAGATTTCTTAAGCACTAGTGTTTTAAGGAACATCTTATAAAGAGAATCCTAATGTGATTTCTTTATAATAGGTGTGTTCCTTATCTTATCCTAGTGTCTAAACTCTTCTCCATGGCTGGACCCCCAAATAATATTCCTTTTCGTGCTAAGGGGTATCTAGAGAGTTGGATAGGTTTAATAACTACCCTAACCCTAACGCGTACCCTAACCCTAACCCCTACTCTAACCCTAACACGTACCCTAATCCTATTCCGTACCCTAAACGGAGCCCTAACCCTAACACTAACCCAAACCCTAACCCTAACCTATACCCTCCGCCGTACACGAACCCCTCCCCGAAACCGTACCCTAATCCGTACCCTAAGCCTAACCCTAACCCTAAGCTACCCTTGACTGCTTCTGCCTCCAATAGATTTCCTAAGCACTAGTGTTTTAAGGAACAGCTTAAAAAGTGAATCCTAATGTAATTTCTTTATAATGGGTGTGTTCCTTATCTTATCTTAGTGTCTAAACTCTTCTCCATGGCTGGACCCCCAAATAATATTCCTTTACGTGCTAAGGGGTATCTAGAGAGTGGGATAGGTTTAATAACTACCCTAACCCTAATGCGTACCCTAACCCTAACCCCTACCCTAACCCTAACACGTAACCTAATCCTAACCCGTACCCTAAACGGAGCCCTAACCCTAACACTAACCCTAACCCTAACCCTAACCCATACCCTACGCCGTACCCGAACCCCTCCCCGAACCCGTACCCTAAGCCGTACCCTAAGCCTTACCCCAAGCCTAACCCTAACCCTAGGCTACCCTTGACTGCTTCTGCCTCCAATAGATTTCCTAAGCACTAGTGTTTTAAGGAACAGCTTAAAAAGAGAATCCTAATGTGATTTCTTTATAATGTGTGTGTTCCTTATATTATCTTAGTGTCTAAACTCTTCTCCATGGATGGACCCCCAAATAATATTGCTTTACGTGCTAAGGGGTATCTAGAGAGTGGGATAGGTTTAATAACTACCCTATCCCTAACGCGTACCCTAACCCTAACCCCTACCCTAACCCTAAGACGTACCCTAATCCTAAACCGTACCATAAACCGAGCCCTAACCCTAACACTAACCCTAACCCTAACCCTAACCCATACCCTACGCCATACCCGAAGCCCTCCCCGAACCCGTACCGTAAGCCGTACCCTAAGCCTAACCCTAAGCCTAACCCTAACCCTAGGCTACCCTTGACTGCTTCTGCATCCAGTAGATTTCCTAAGCACTAGTGTTTTAAGGAACAGCGTATAAAGAGAATCCTAATGTGATTTCTTTATAATAGGTGTGTTCCTTATCTTATCCTAGTGTCTAAACTCTTCTCCATAGCTGGACCCCCAAATAATATTCCTTTACGTGCTAAGGGTTATCTAGAGAGTGGGATAGGTTTAATAACTACCCTAACCCTAACCCGTACCCTAACCCTAACCCCTACTCTAACCCTAACACGTACCCTAATCCTATCCCGTACCCTAAAAGGAGCCCTAACCATAACACTAACCCAAACCCTAAACCTAACACATACCCTCCGCCGTACACGAACCCCTCCCCGAACCCGTACCCTAAGCTGTACCCTAAGCCGTACCCTAAGCCTAACCCTAACCCTAGGCTACCCTTGACTGATTCTGCCTCCAATAGATTTCCTAAGCACTAGTGTTTTAAGGAACAGCTTAAAAAGTGAATCCTAATGTGATTTCTTTATAATGGGTGTGTTCCTTATCTTATCCTACTGTCTAAACTCTTCTCCATGGCTGGACCCCCAAATAATATTCCTTTACGTACTAAGGGGTATCTAGAGTGTGGGAGAGGTTTAATAACTACCCTAACTCTAATGCGTACCCTAACCCTAACACGTAACCTAATCCTAACCCGTACCCTAAACGGAGCCCTAACCCTAACACTAACCCTTACACTAACCCTAACCCATACCCTACGCCGTACCCGAAGCCCTCCCCGAACCCGTACCCTAAGCCGTACCCTAAGCCGTACCCTAAGCGTAAACCTAACCCTACGCTACCCTTGACTGCTTCTGGCTCCAATAGATTTCCTAAGCACTAGTGTTTTAAGGAACAGCTTAAAAAGAGAATCCTAATGTGATTTCTTTATAATGGGTGTGTTCCTTATCTTATCCTAGTGTCTAAACTCTTCTCCATTGCTGGACCTCCAAATAATATTCCTTTACGTGCTAAGGGGTATCTAGAGAGTGGGATAGGTTTAATAACTACCCTAACACTAACGCGTACCCTAACCCTAACCCCTACCCTAACACTAACACGTTCCCTAATCCTAAACAATACCCTAAACCGAGCCCTAACCCTAACACTAACACTAACCCTAACACATACCCTACGCCGTACCCGAAGCCCTCCCCGAACCCGTACCCTAAGCCATACCCTAAGCCGTACCCTAAGCCTAACCCTAACCCTAGGCTACCCTTGACTGCTTCTGCCTCCAATAGATTTCCTAAGCACTAGTGTTTTAAGGAACAGCTTAAAAGGAGAATCCTAATGTGATTTCTTTATAATGGGTGTGTTCCTTATCTTATCCTAGTGTCTAAACTCTTCTCCATGGCTGGACCCCCAAATAATATTCCTTTACGTGCTAAGGGGTATCTAGAGAGTGGGAATGGTTTAATAACTACCCTCACCCTAATGCGTACCCTAATCCTAACCCCTACCCTAACCCTAACACGTAACCTAATCCTAACCCGTACCCTAAACGGAGCCCTAACCGTAACACTAACCCTAACCCTAACCCTAACCCATACCCTACGCCGTACCCGAACCCCTCCTCGAACCCGTACCCTAAGCCGTACCCTAAGCCTAATCCTAAGCCTAACCCTAACCCTAGGCTACCCTTGACTGCTTCTGCCTCCAATAGATTTCCTAAGCACTAGTGTTTTAAGGAACAGCTTAAAAAGTGAATCCTAATGTGATTTCTTTATAATGGGTGTGTTCCTTATCTTATCCTAGTGTCTAAACTCTTCTCCATGGCTGGACCCCCAAATAATATTCCTTTACGTGCTAAGGGGTATCTAGAGAGTGGGATAGGTTTAATAACTACCCTAACCCTAATGCGTACCCTAACCCTAACCCCTACCCTAACCCTAACACGTAACCTAATCCTAACCCGTACCCTAAACGGAGCCCTAACCCTAACACTAACCCTAACCCTAACCCTAACCCATACCCTACGCCGTACCCGAACCCCTCCCCGAACCCGTACCCTAAGCCGTACCCTAAGCCTTACCCCAAGCCTAACCCTAACCCTAGGCTACCCTTGACTGCTTCTGCCTCCAATAGATTTCCTAAGCACTAGTGTTTTAAGGAACAGCTTAAAAAGAGAATCCTAATGTGATTTCTTTATAATGTGTGTGTTCCTTATATTATCTTAGTGTCTAAACTCTTCTCCATGGATGGACCCCCAAATAATATTGCTTTACGTGCTAAGGGGTATCTAGAGAGTGGGATAGGTTTAATAACTACCCTAACCCTAACGCGTACCCTAACCCTAACCCCTACCCTAACCCTAAGACGTACCCTAATCCTAAACCGTACCATAAACCGAGCCCTAACCCTAACACTAACCCTAACCCTAACCCTAACCCATACCCTACGCCATACCCGAAGCCCTCCCCGAACCCGTACCGTAAGCCGTACCCTAAGCCTAACCCTAAGCCTAACCCTAACCCTAGGCTACCCTTGACTGCTTCTGCCTCCAGTAGATTTCCTAAGCACTAGTGTTTTAAGGAACAGCGTATAAAGAGAATCCTAATGTGATTTCTTTATAATAGGTGTGTTCCTTATCTTATCCTAGTGTCTAAACTCTTCTCCATAGCTGGACCCCCAAATAATATTCCTTTACGTGCTAAGGGTTATCTAGAGAGTGGGATAGGTTTAATAACTACCCTAACCCTAACCCGTACCCTAACCCTAACCCCTACTCTAACCCTAACACGTACCCTAATCCTATCCCGTACCCTAAAAGGAGCCCTAACCATAACACTAACCCAAACCCTAAACCTAACACATACCCTCCGCCGTACACGAACCCCTCCCCGAACCCGTACCCTAAGCTGTACCCTAAGCCGTACCCTAAGCCTAACCCTAACCCTAGGCTACCCTTGACTGATTCTGCCTCCAATAGATTTCCTAAGCACTAGTGTTTTAAGGAACAGCTTAAAAAGTGAATCCTAATGTGATTTCTTTATAATGGGTGTGTTCCTTATCTTATCCTACTGTCTAAACTCTTCTCCATGGCTGGACCCCCAAAGAATATTCCTTTACGTACTAAGGGGTATCTAGAGTGTGGGAGAGGTTTAATAACTACCCTAACTCTAATGCGTACCCTAACCCTAACACGTAACCTAATCCTAACCCGTACCCTAAACGGAGCCCTAACCCTAACACTAACCCTAACACTAACCCTAACCCATACCCTACGCCGTACCCGAAGCCCTCCCCGAACCCGTACCCTAAGCCGTACCCTAAGCCGTACCCTAAGCGTAAACCTAACCCTACGCTACCCTTGACTGCTTCTGGCTCCAATAGATTTCCTAAGCACTAGTGTTTTAAGGAACAGCTTAAAAAGAGAATCCTAATGTGATTTCTTTATAATGGGTGTGTTCCTTATCTTATCCTAGTGTCTAAACTCTTCTCCATTGCTGGACCTCCAAATAATATTCCTTTACGTGCTAAGGGGTATCTAGAGAGTGGGATAGGTTTAATAACTACCCTAACACTAACGCGTACCCTAACCCTAACCCCTACCCTAACACTAACACGTACCCTAATCCTAAACAATACCCTAAACCGAGCCCTAACCCTAACACTAACACTAACCCTAACACATACCCTACGCCGTACCCGAAGCCCTCCCCGAACCCGTACCCTAAGCCATACCCTAAGCCGTACCCAAAGCCTAACCCTAACCCTAGGCTACCCTTGACTGCTTCTGCCTCCAATAGATTTCCTAAGCACTAGTGTTTTAAGGAACAGCTTAAAAGGAGAATCCTAATGTGATTTCTTTATAATGGGTGTGTTCCTTATCTTATCCTAGTGTCTAAACTCTTCTCCATGGCTGGACCCCCAAATAATATTCCTTTACGTGCTAAGGGGTATCTAGAGAGTGGGAATGGTTTAATAACTACCCTCACCCTAATGCGTACCCTAATCCTAACCCCTACCCTAACCCTAACACGTAACCTAATCCTAACCCGTACCCTAAACGGAGCCCTAACCGTAACACTAACCCTAACCCTAACCCTAACCCATACCCTACGCCGTACCCGAACCCCTCCTCGAACCCGTACCCTAAGCCGTACCCTAAGCCTAATCCTAAGCCTAACCCTAACCCTAGGCTACCCTTGACTGCTTCTGCCTCCAATAGATTTCCTAAGCACTAGTGTTTTAAGGAACAGCTTAAAAAGTGAATCCTAATGTGATTTCTTTATAATGGGTGTGTTCCTTATCTTATCCTAGTGTCTAAACTCTTCTCCATGGCTGGACCCCCAAATAATATTCCTTTACGTGCTAAGGGGTATCTAGAGAGTGGGATAGGTTTAATAACTACCCTCACCCTAATGCGTACCCTAATCCTAACCCCTACCCTAACACTAACACGTAACCTAATCCTAACCCGTACCCTAAACGGAGCCCTAACCCTAACACTAACCCTAACCCTAACCCTAACCCATACCCTACGCCGTACCCGAACCCCTCCCCGAACCCGTACCCTAAGCCGTACCCTAAGCCTTACCCCAAGCCTAACCCTAACCCTAGGCTACCCTTGACTGCTTCTGCCTCCAATAGATTTCCTAAGCACTAGTGTTTTAAGGAACAGCTTAAAAAGAGAATCCTAATGTGATTTCTTTATAATGGGTGTGTTCCTTATATTATCTTAGTGTCTAAGCTCTTCTCCATGGATGGAACCCCAAATAATATGGCTTTACGTGCTAAGGGGTATCTAGAGAGTGGGTTAGGTTTAATAACTACCCTAACCTTAACGCGTACCCTAACCCTAACCCCTACCCTAACCCTAAGACGTACCCTAATCCTAAACCGTACCATAAACCGAGCCCTAACCCTAACACTAACCCTAACCCTAACCCTAACCCATACCCTACGCCATAGCCGAATCCCTCCCCGAACCCGTACCGTAAGCCGTACCCTAAGCCTAACCCTAAGCCTAACCCTAACCCTAGGCTACCCTTGACTGCTTCTGCCTCCAATAGATTTCCTAAGCACTAGTGTTTTAAGGAACAGCTTAAAAAGAGAATCCTAATGTGATTTCTTTATAATGTGTGTGTTCCTTATATTATCTTAGTGTCTAAACTCTTCTCCATGGATGGACCCCCAAATAATATTGCTTTACGTGCTAAGGGGTATCTAGAGAGTGGGATAGGTTTAATAACTACCCTAACCCTAACGCGTACCCTAACCCTAACCCCTACCCTAACCCTAAGACGTACCCTAATCCTAAACCGTACCATAAACCGAGCCCTAACCCTAACACTAACCCTAACCCTAACCCTAACCCATACCCTACGCCATACCCGAAGCCCTCCCCGTACCCGTACCGTAAGCCGTACCCTAAGCCTAACCCTAAGCCTAACCCTAACCCTAGGCTACCCTTGACTGCTTCTGCCTCCAGTAGATTACCTAAGCACTAGTGTTTTAAGGAACAGCTTATAAAGAGAATCCTAATGTGATTTCTTTATAATAGGTGTGTTCCTTATCTTATCCTAGTGTCTAAACACTTCTCCATAGCTGGACCCCCAAATAATATTCCTTTACGTGCTAAGGGTTATCTAGAGAGTGGGATAGGTTTAATAACTACCCTAACCCTAACCCGTACCCTAACCCTAACCCCTACTCTAACCCTAACACGTACCCTAATCCTATCCCGTACCCTAAAAGGAGCCCTAACCATAACACTAACCCAAACCCTAAACCTAACACATACCCTCCGCCGTACACGAACCCCTCCCCGAACCCGTACCCTAAGCTGTACCCTAAGCCGTACCCTAAGCCTAACCCTAACCCTAGGCTACCCTTGACTGATTCTGCCTCCAATAGATTTCCTAAGCACTAGTGTTTTAAGGAACAGCTTAAAAAGTGAATCCTAATGTGATTTCTTTATAATGGGTGTGTTCCTTATCTTATCCTAGTGTCTAAACTCTTCTCCATGGCTGGACCCCCAAATAATATTCCTTTACGTACTAAGGGGTATCTAGAGTGTGGGAGAGGTTTAATAACTACCCTAACTCTAATGCGTACCCTAACCCTAACACGTAACCTAATCCTAACCCGTACCCTAAACGGAGCCCTAACCCTAACACTAACCCTAACACTAACCCTAACCCATACCCTACGCCGTACCCGAAGCCCTCCCCGAACCCGTACCCTAAGCCGTACCCTAAGCCGTACCCTAAGCATAACCCTAACCCTACGCTACCCTTGACTGCTTCTGGCTCCAATAGATTTCCTAAGCACTAGTGTTTTAAGGAACAGCTTAAAAAGAGAATCCTAATGTGATTTCTTTATAATGGGTGTGTTCCTTATCTTATCCTAGTGTCTAAACTCTTCTCCATCGCTGGACCTCCAAATAATATTCCTTTACGTGCTAAGGGGTATCTAGAGAGTGGGATAGGTTTAATAACTACCCTAACACTAACGCGTACCCTAACCCTAACCCCTACCCTAACACTAACACGTACCCTAATCCTAACCAATACCGTAAACCGAGCCCTAACCCTAACACTAACCCTAACCCTAACACATACCCTACGCCGTACCCGAAGCCCTCCCCGAACCCGTACCCTAAGCCGTACCCTAAGCCGTACCCTAAGCCTAACCCTAACCCTAGGCTACCCTTGACTGCTTCTGCCTCCAATAGATTTCTTAAGCACTAGTGTTTTAAGGAACAGCTTAAAAAGAGAATCCTAATGTGATTTCTTTATAATGGGTGTGTTCCTTATCTTATCCTAGTGTCTAAACTCTTCTCCATGGCTGGACCCCCAAATAATATTCCTTTACGTGCTAAGGGGTATCTAGAGAGTGGGAATGGTTTAATAACTACCCTCACCCTAATGCGTACCCTAATCCTAACCCCTACCCTAACCCTAACTCGTAACCTAATCCTAACCCGTATCCTAAACGGAGCCCTAACCCTAACACTAACCCTAACCCTAACCCTAACCCATACCCTACGCCGTACCCGAACCCCTCCCCGAACCCGTACCCTAAGCCGTACCCTAAGCCTAATCCTAAGCCTAACCCTAACCCTAGGCTACCCTTGACTGCTTCTGCCTCCAATAGATTTCCTAAGCACTAGTGTTTTAAGGAACAGCTTAAAAAGTGAATCCTAATGTGATTTCTTTATAATGGGTGTGTTCCTTATCTTATCCTAGTGTCTAAACTCTTCTCCATGGCTGGACCCCCAAATAATATTCCTTTACGTGCTAAGGGGTATCTAGAGAGTGGGATAGGTTTAATAACTACCCTCACCCTAATGCGTACCCTAATCCTAACCCCTACCCTAACCCTAACACGTAACCTAATCCTAACCCGTACCCTAAACGGAGCCCTAACCCTAACACTAACCCTAACCCTAACCCTAACCCATACCCTACGCCGTACCCGAACCCCTCCCCGAACCCGTACCCTAAGCCGTACCCTAAGCCGTACCCTAAGCCTAACCCTAACCCTACGCTACCCTTGACTGCTTCTGGCTCCAATAGATTTCCTAAGCACTAGTGTTTTAAGGAACAGGTTAAAAAGAGAATCCTAATGTGATTTCTTTATAATGGGTGTGTTCCTTATCTTATCCTAGTGTCTAAACTCTTCTCCATTGCTGGACCTCCAAATAATATTCCTTTACGTGCTAAGGGGTATCTAGAGAGTGGGATAGGTTTAATAACTACCCTAACACTAACGTGTACCCTAACCCTAACCCCTACCCTAACACTAACACGTACCCTAATCCTAACCAATACCCTAAACCGAGCCCTAACCCTAACACTATCCCTAAACCTAACCCTAACCCATACGCTACGCCGTACCCGAAGCCCTCCCCGAACCCGTACCCTAAGCCGTACCCTAAGCCGTACCCTAAGCCTAACCCTAACCCTAGGCTACCCTTGACTGCTTCTGCCTCCAATAGATTTCCTAAGCACTAGTGTTTTAAGGAACAGCTTAAAAAGAGAATCCTAATGTGATTTCTTTATAATGGGTGTGTTCCTTATCTTATCCTAGTGTCTAAACTCTTCTCCATGGCTGGACCCCCAAATAATATTCCTTTACGTGCTAAGGTGTATCTAGAGAGTGGGATAGGTTTAATAACTACCTTAACTCTAACGCCTACCCTAACCCTAACCCCTACCCTAAAACTAACACGTACACTAAACCGAGCCCTAACCCTAACACTAACCCTAACCCTAACCCTAACCCATACCCTACGCCGTACCCGAACCCCTCCCCGAACCCGTACCCTAAGCCGTACCCTAACCCAAACCCTAAGCCTAACCCTAACCCTAGGCTACCCGTGACTGCTTCTGCCTCCAATAGATTTCCTAAGCACTAGTGTGTTAAGGAACAGCTTAAAAAGCGAATCCTAATGTGGTTGCTTTATAATGGGTGTGTTCCTTATCTTATCCTAGTGTCTAAACTCTTCTCCATGGCTAGACCTCCAAATAATATTCCTTTACGTGCTAAGGGGTATCTAGAGAGTGGGATAGGTTTAATAACTAACCTAACACTAATGCGTACCCTAACCCTAACCCCTACCCTAACCCTAATTCGTACCCTAATCCTAACCAATATCCTAAACCGAGCCCTAACCCTAACACTAACCCTAACCCTAACCCTAACCCATACCCTACGCCATACCCGAAGCCCTCCCCGAACCCGTACCCTAAGCCGTACCCTAAGCCTAACCCTAAGCCTAACCCTAACCCTAGGCTACCCTTGACTGCTTCTGCCTCCAATAGATTTCCTAAGCACTAGTGTTTTAAGGAACAGCTTATAAAGAGAATCCTAATGTGATTTCTTTATAATACGTGTGTTCCTTATCTTATCCTAGTGTCTAAACTCTTCTCCATGGCTGGACCCCCAAATAATATTCCTTTACGTGCTAAGGGGTATCTAGAGAGTGGGATAGGTTTAATAACTACCCTAACCCTAACGCGTACCCTAACCCTAACCCCTACTCTAACCCTAACACGTACCCTAATCCTATCCCGTACCCAAAAGGAGCCCGAACCCTAACACTAACCCAAACCCTAAACCTAACACATACCCTCCGCCGTACACGAACCCCTCCCCGAACCCGTACCCTAAGCCGTACCCTAAGCCGTACCCTAAGCCTAACCCTAACCCTAGGCTACCCTTGACTGCTTCTGCCTCCAATAGATTTCCTAAGCACTAGTGTTTTAAGGAACAGCTTAAAAAGTGAATCCTAATGTGATTTCTTTATAATGGGTGTATTCCTTATCTTATCCTAGTGTCTAAACTCTTCTCCATGGCTGGACCCCCAAATAATATTCCTTTACGTGCTAAGGGGTATCTAGAGTGTGGGAGAGGTTTAATAACTACCCTAACTCTAATGCGTACCCTAACCCTAACCCCTACCCTAACCCTAACACGTAACCTAATCCTAACCCGTACCCTAAACGGAGCCCTAACACTAACACTAACCCTAACACTAACCCTAACCCATACACTACGCCGTACCCGAAGCCTTCCCCGAACCTGTACCCTACGCCGTACCCTAAGCCTAACCCCAAGCCTAACCCTAACCCTAGGCTACCCTTGACTGCTTCTGCCTCCAATAGATTTCCTAAGCACTAGTGTTTTAAGGAACAGCTTAAAAAGAGAATCCTAATGTGATTTCTTTATAATGGGTGTGTTCCTTATATTATCTTAGTGTCTAAGATCTTCTCCATGGATGGACCCCCAAATAATATGGCTTTACGTGCTACGGTGTATCTAGAGAGTGGGATAGGTTTAGTAACTACCCTAACCCTAACACGTACCCTAACCCTAACCCCTACCCTAACCCTAACACGTACACTACTCCTAACCCGTACCCTAAACCGAGCCCTAACCCTAACACTAACCCTAACCCTAACCCTAACACATACCCTACGCCGTACCTGAAGCCCTCCCCGAACCCGTACCCTAAGCCGTACCCTAAGCCGTACCCTAAGCCTAACCCTAACCCTACGCTACCCTTGACTGCTTCTGGCTCCAATAGATTTCCTAAGCACTAGTGTTTTAAGGAACAGGTTAAAAAGAGAATCCTAATGTGATTTCTTTATAATGGGTGTGTTCCTTATCTTATCCTAGTGTCTAAACTCTTCTCCATTGCTGGACCTCCAAATAATATTCCTTTACGTGCTAAGGGGTATCTAGAGAGTGGGATAGGTTTAATAACTACCCTAACACTAACGTGTACCCTAACCCTAACCCCTACCCTAACACTAACACGTACCCTAATCCTAACCAATACCCTAAACCGAGCCCTAACCCTAACACTATCCCTAAACCTAACCCTAACCCATACGCTACGCCGTACCCGAAGCCCTCCCCGAACCCGTACCCTAAGCCGTACCCTAAGCCGTACCCTAAGCCTAACCCTAACCCTAGGCTACCCTTGACTGCTTCTGCCTCCAATAGATTTCCTAAGCACTAGTGTTTTAAGGAACAGCTTAAAAAGAGAATCCTAATGTGATTTCTTTATAATGGGTGTGTTCCTTATCTTATCCTTGTGTCTAAACTCTTCTCCATGGCTGGACCCCCAAATAATATTCCTTTACGTGCTAAGGTGTATCTAGAGAGTGGGATAGGTTTAATAACTACCTTAACTCTAACGCCTACCCTAACCCTAACCCCTCCCCTAAAACTAACACGTACACTAAACCGAGCCCTAACCCTAACACTAACACTAACCCTAACCCTAACCCATACCCTACGCCGTACCCGAACCCCTCCCCGAACCCGTACCCTAAGCCGTACCCTAACCCAAACCCTAAGCCTAACCCTAACCCTAGGCTACCCGTGACTGCTTCTGCCTCCAATAGATTTCCTAAGCACTAGTGTGTTAAGGAACAGCTTAAAAAGCGAATCCTAATGTGATTGCTTTATAATGGGTGTGTTCCTTATCTTATCCTAGTGTCTAAACTCTTCTCCATGGCTAGACCTCCAAATAATATTCCTTTACGTGCTAAGGGGTATCTAGAGAGTGAGATACGTTTAATAACTAACCTAACACTAATGCGTACCCTAACCCTAACCCCTACCCTAACCCTAATTCGTACCCTAATCCTAACCAATATCCTAAACCGAGCCCTAACCCTAACACTAACCCTAACCCTAACCCTAACCCATACCCTACGCCGTACCCGAACCCCTCCCCGAACCCGTACCCTAAGCCGTAGCCTAAGCCTAATCCTAAGCCTAACCCTAACCCTAGGCTACCCTTGACTGCTTCTGCCTCCAATAGATTTCCTAAGCACTAGTGTTTTAAGGAACAGTTTAAAAAGTGAATCCTAATGTGATTTCTTTATAATGGGTGTGTTCCTTATGTTATCCTAGTGTCTAAACTCGTCTCCATGGCTGGACCCCCAAATAATATTACTTTACGTGCTAAGGGGTATCTAGAGAGTGGGATAGGTTTAATAACTACCCTAACCCTAATGCGTACCCTAACCCTAACCCCTACCCTAACCCTAACACGTAACCTAAACCTAACCCGTACCCTAAACGGAGCCCTAACACTAACACTAACCCAAACCCTAAACCTAACACATACCCTCCGCCGTACACAAACCCCTCCCCGAACCCGTACCCTAAGCCGTACCGTAAGCCGTACCCTAAGCCTAATCCTAACCCTAGGCTACCCTTGACTGCTTCTGCCTCCAATAGATTTCCTAAGCACTAGAGTTTTAAGGAACAGCTTAAAAAGTGAATCCTAATGTGATTTCTTTATAATGGGTGTGTTCCTTATATTATCTTAGTGTCTAAGATCTTCTCCATGGATGGACCCCCAAATAATATGGCTTTACGTGCTACGGGGTATCTAGAGAGTGGGATAGGTTTAATAACTACCCTAACCCTAATGCGTACCCTAACCCTAACCCCTACCCTAACCCTAACACGTACACTAATCCTAACCCGTACCCTAAACCGAGCCCTAACCCTAACACTAACCGTAACCCTAACCCTATCCCATAACCTACGCCGTACCCGAACCCCTCCCCGAAACCGTACCCTAAGCCGTACCCTAAGCCTTACCCCAAGCCTAACCCTAACCCTAGGCTACCCTTGACTGCTTCTGCCTCCAATAGATTTCCTAAGCACTAGTGTTTTAAGGAACAGCTTAAAAAGTGAATCCTAATGTGATTTCTTTATAATGGGTGTGTTCCTTATCTTATCCTAGTGTCTAAACTCTTCTCCATGGCTGGACCCCCAAATAATATTCCTTTACGTACTAAGGGGTATCTAGAGTGTGGGAGAGGTTTAATAACTACCCTAACTCTAATGCGTACCCTAACCCTAACACGTAACCTAATCCTAACCCGTACCCTAAACGGAGCCCTAACCCTAACAATAACCCTAACACTAACCCTAACCCATACCCTACGCCGTATCCGAAGCCCTCCCCGAACCCGTACCCTAAGCCGTACCCTAAGCCGTACCCTAAGCCTAACCCTAACCCTACGCTACCCTTGACTGCTTCTGGCTCCAATAGATTTCCTAAGCACTAGTGTTTTAAGGAACAGCTTAAAAAGAGAATCCTAATGTGATTTCTTTATAATGGGTGTGTTCCTTATCTTATCCTAGTGTCTAAACTCTTCTCCATGGCTGGACCCCCAAATAATATTCCTTTACGTGCTAAGGTGTATCTAGAGAGTGGGATAGGTTTAATAACTACCTTAACTCTAACGCCTACCCTAACCCTAACCCCTACCCTAAAACTAACACGTACACTAAACCGAGCCCAGCCCTAACACTAACACTAACCCTAACCCTAACCCATACCCTACGCCGTACCCGAACCCCTCCCCGAACCCGTACCCTAAGCCGTACCCTAAGCCTTACCCCAAGCCTAACCCTAACACGTACCCTAATCCTATCCCGTACCCTAAAAGGAGCCCTAACCATAACACTAACCCAAACCCTAAACCTAACACATACCCTCCGCCGTACACGAACCCCTCCCCGAACCCGTACCCTAAGCTGTACCCTAAGCCGTACCCTAAGCCTAACCCTAACCCTAGGCTACCCTTGACTGATTCTGCCTCCAATAGATTTCCTAAGCACTAGTGTTTTAAGGAACAGCTTAAAAAGTGAATCCTAATGTGATTTCTTTATAATGGGTGTGTTCCTTATCTTATCCTACTGTCTAAACTCTTCTCCATGGCTGGACCCCCAAATAATATTCCTTTACGTACTAAGGGGTATCTAGAGTGTGGGAGAGGTTTAATAACTACCCTAACTCTAATGCGTACCCTAACCCTAACACGTAACCTAATCCTAACCCGTACCCTAAACGGAGCCCTAACCCTAACACTAACCCTAACACTAACCCTAACCCATACCCTACGCCGTACCCGAAGCCCTCCCCGAACCCGTACCCTAAGCCGTACCCTAAGCCGTACCCTAAGCGTAAACCTAACCCTACGCTACCCTTGACTGCTTCTGGCTCCAATAGATTTCCTAAGCACTAGTGTTTTAAGGAACAGCTTAAAAAGAGAATCCTAATGTGATTTCTTTATAATGGGTGTGTTCCTTATCTTATCCTAGTGTCTAAACTCTTCTCCATTGCTGGACCTCCAAATAATATTCCTTTACGTGCTAAGGGGTATCTAGAGAGTGGGATAGGTTTAATAACTACCCTAACACTAACGCGTACCCTAACCCTAACCCCTACCCTAACACTAACACGTTCCCTAATCCTAAACAATACCCTAAACCGAGCCCTAACCCTAACACTAACACTAACCCTAACACATACCCTACGCCGTACCCGAAGCCCTCCCCGAACCCGTACCCTAAGCCATACCCTAAGCCGTACCCTAAGCCTAACCCTAACCCTAGGCTACCCTTGACTGCTTCTGCCTCCAATAGATTTCCTAAGCACTAGTGTTTTAAGGAACAGCTTAAAAGGAGAATCCTAATGTGATTTCTTTATAATGGGTGTGTTCCTTATCTTATCCTAGTGTCTAAACTCTTCTCCATGGCTGGACCCCCAAATAATATTCCTTTACGTGCTAAGGGGTATCTAGAGAGTGGGAATGGTTTAATAACTACCCTCACCCTAATGCGTACCCTAATCCTAACCCCTACCCTAACCCTAACACGTAACCTAATCCTAACCCGTACCCTAAACGGAGCCCTAACCGTAACACTAACCCTAACCCTAACCCTAACCCATACCCTACGCCGTACCCGAACCCCTCCTCGAACCCGTACCCTAAGCCGTACCCTAAGCCTAATCCTAAGCCTAACCCTAACCCTAGGCTACCCTTGACTGCTTCTGCCTCCAATAGATTTCCTAAGCACTAGTGTTTTAAGGAACAGCTTAAAAAGTGAATCCTAATGTGATTTCTTTATAATGGGTGTGTTCCTTATCTTATCCTAGTGTCTAAACTCTTCTCCATGGCTGGACCCCCAAATAATATTCCTTTACGTGCTAAGGGGTATCTAGAGAGTGGGATAGGTTTAATAACTACCCTAACCCTAATGCGTACCCTAACCCTAACCCCTACCCTAACCCTAACACGTAACCTAATCCTAACCCGTACCCTAAACGGAGCCCTAACCCTAACACTAACCCTAACCCTAACCCTAACCCATACCCTACGCCGTACCCGAACCCCTCCCCGAACCCGTACCCTAAGCCGTACCCTAAGCCTTACCCCAAGCCTAACCCTAACCCTAGGCTACCCTTGACTGCTTCTGCCTCCAATAGATTTCCTAAGCACTAGTGTTTTAAGGAACAGCTTAAAAAGAGAATCCTAATGTGATTTCTTTATAATGTGTGTGTTCCTTATATTATCTTAGTGTCTAAACTCTTCTCCATGGATGGACCCCCAAATAATATTGCTTTACGTGCTAAGGGGTATCTAGAGAGTGGGATAGGTTTAATAACTACCCTAACCCTAACGCGTACCCTAACCCTAACCCCTACCCTAACCCTAAGACGTACCCTAATCCTAAACCGTACCATAAACCGAGCCCTAACCCTAACACTAACCCTAACCCTAACCCTAACCCATACCCTACGCCATACCCGAAGCCCTCCCCGAACCCGTACCGTAAGCCGTACCCTAAGCCTAACCCTAAGCCTAACCCTAACCCTAGGCTACCCTTGACTGCTTCTGCCTCCAGTAGATTTCCTAAGCACTAGTGTTTTAAGGAACAGCGTATAAAGAGAATCCTAATGTGATTTCTTTATAATAGGTGTGTTCCTTATCTTATCCTAGTGTCTAAACTCTTCTCCATAGCTGGACCCCCAAATAATATTCCTTTACGTGCTAAGGGTTATCTAGAGAGTGGGATAGGTTTAATAACTACCCTAACCCTAACCCGTACCCTAACCCTAACCCCTACTCTAACCCTAACACGTACCCTAATCCTATCCCGTACCCTAAAAGGAGCCCTAACCATAACACTAACCCAAACCCTAAACCTAACACATACCCTCCGCCGTACACGAACCCCTCCCCGAACCCGTACCCTAAGCTGTACCCTAAGCCGTACCCTAAGCCTAACCCTAACCCTAGGCTACCCTTGACTGATTCTGCCTCCAATAGATTTCCTAAGCACTAGTGTTTTAAGGAACAGCTTAAAAAGTGAATCCTAATGTGATTTCTTTATAATGGGTGTGTTCCTTATCTTATCCTACTGTCTAAACTCTTCTCCATGGCTGGACCCCCAAAGAATATTCCTTTACGTACTAAGGGGTATCTAGAGTGTGGGAGAGGTTTAATAACTACCCTAACTCTAATGCCTACCCTAACCCTAACACGTAACCTAATCCTAACCCGTACCCTAAACGGAGCCCTAACCCTAACACTAACCCTAACACTAACCCTAACCCATACCCTACGCCGTACCCGAAGCCCTCCCCGAACCCGTACCCTAAGCCGTACCCTAAGCCGTACCCTAAGCGTAAACCTAACCCTACGCTACCCTTGACTGCTTCTGGCTCCAATAGATTTCCTAAGCACTAGTGTTTTAAGGAACAGCTTAAAAAGAGAATCCTAATGTGATTTCTTTATAATGGGTGTGTTCCTTATCTTATCCTAGTGTCTAAACTCTTCTCCATTGCTGGACCTCCAAATAATATTCCTTTACGTGCTAAGGGGTATCTAGAGAGTGGGATAGGTTTAATAACTACCCTAACACTAACGCGTACCCTAACCCTAACCCCTACCCTAACACTAACACGTACCCTAATCCTAAACAATACCCTAAACCGAGCCCTAACCCTAACACTAACACTAACCCTAACACATACCCTACGCTGTACCCGAAGCCCTCCCCGAACCCGTACCCTAAGCCATACCCTAAGCCGTACCCAAAGCCTAACCCTAACCCTAGGCTACCCTTGACTGCTTCTGCCTCCAATAGATTTCCTAAGCACTAGTGTTTTAAGGAACAGCTTAAAAGGAGAATCCTAATGTGATTTCTTTATAATGGGTGTGTTCCTTATCTTATCCTAGTGTCTAAACTCTTCTCCATGGCTGGACCCCCAAATAATATTCCTTTACGTGCTAAGGGGTATCTAGAGAGTGGGAATGGTTTAATAACTACCCTCACCCTAATGCGTACCCTAATCCTAACCCCTACCCTAACCCTAACACGTAACCTAATCCTAACCCGTACCCTAAACGGAGCCCTAACCGTAACACTAACCCTAACCCTAACCCTAACCCATACCCTACGCCGTACCCGAACCCCTCCTCGAACCCGTACCCTAAGCCGTACCCTAAGCCTAATCCTAAGCCTAACCCTAACCCTAGGCTACCCTTGACTGCTTCTGCCTCCAATAGATTTCCTAAGCACTAGTGTTTTAAGGAACAGCTTAAAAAGTGAATCCTAATGTGATTTCTTTATAATGGGTGTGTTCCTTATCTTATCCTAGTGTCTAAACTCTTCTCCATGGCTGGACCCCCAAATAATATTCCTTTACGTGCTAAGGGGTATCTAGAGAGTGGGATAGGTTTAATAACTACCCTCACCCTAATGCGTACCCTAATCCTAACCCCTACCCTAACCCTAACTCGTAACCTAATCCTAACCCGTATCCTAAACGGAGCCCTAACCCTAACACTAACCCTAACCCTAACCCTAACCCATACCCTACGCCGTACCCGAACCCCTCCCCGAACCCGTACCCTAAGCCGTACCCTAAGCCTAATCCTAAGCCTAACCCTAACCCTAGGCTACCCTTGACTGCTTCTGCCTCCAATAGATTTCCTAAGCACTAGTGTTTTAAGGAACAGCTTAAAAAGTGAATCCTAATGTGATTTCTTTATAATGGGTGTGTTCCTTATCTTATCCTAGTGTCTAAACTCTTCTCCATGGCTGGACCCCCAAATAATATTCCTTTACGTGCTAAGGGGTATCTAGAGAGTGGGATAGGTTTAATAACTACCCTCACCCTAATGCGTACCCTAATCCTAACCCCTACCCTAACCCTAACACGTAACCTAATCCTAACCCGTACCCTAAACGGAGCCCTAACCCTAACACTAACCCTAACCCTAACCCTAACCCATACCCTACGCCGTACCCGAACCCCTCCCCGAACCCGTACCCTAAGCCGTACCCTAAGCCGTACCCTAAGCCTAACCCTAACCCTACGCTACCCTTGACTGCTTCTCGCTCCAATAGATTTCCTAAGCACTAGTGTTTTAAGGAACAGGTTAAAAAGAGAATCCTAATGTGATTTCTTTATAATGGGTGTGTTCCTTATCTTATCCTAGTGTCTAAACCCTTCTCCATTGCTGGACCTCCAAATAATATTCCTTTACGTGCTAAGGGGTATCTAGAGAGTGGGATAGGTTTAATAACTACCCTAACACTAACGTGTACCCTAACCCTAACCCCTACCCTAACACTAACACGTACCCTAATCCTAACCAATACCCTAAACCGAGCCCTAACCCTAACACTATCCCTAAACCTAACCCTAACCCATATGCTACGCCGTACCCGAAGCCCTCCCCGAACCCGTACCCTAAGCCGTACCCTAAGCCGTACCCTAAGCCTAACCCTAACCCTAGGCTACCCTTGACTGCTTCTGCCTCCAATAGATTTCCTAAGCACTAGTGTTTTAAGGAACAGCTTAAAAAGAGAATCCTAATGTGATTTCTTTATAATGGGTGTGTTCCTTATCTTATCCTAGTGTCTAAACTCTTCTCCATGGCTGGACCCCCAAATGATATTCCTTTACGTGCTAAGGTGTATCTAGAGAGTGGGATAGGTTTAATAACTACCTTAACTCTAACGCCTACCCTAACCCTAACCCCTACCCTAAAACTAACACGTACACTAAACCGAGCCCTAACCCTAACACTAACCCTAACCCTAACCCTAACCCATACCCTACGCCGTACCCGAACCCCTCCCCGAACCCGTACCCTAAGCCGTACCCTAACCCAAACCCTAAGCCTAACCCTAACCCTAGGCTACCCGTGACTGCTTCTGCCTCCAATAGATTTCCTAAGCACTAGTGTGTTAAGGAACAGCTTAAAAAGCGAATCCTAATGTGGTTGCTTTATAATGGGTGTGTTCCTTATCTTATCCTAGTGTCTAAACTCTTCTCCATGGCTAGACCTCCAAATAATATTCCTTTACGTGCTAAGGGGTATCTAGAGAGTGGGATAGGTTTAATAACTAACCTAACACTAATGCGTACCCTAACCCTAACCCCTACTCTAACCCTAATTCGTACCCTAATCCTAACCAATATCCTAAACCGAGCCCTAACCCTAACACTAACCCTAACCCTAACCCTAACCCATACCCTACGCCATACCCGAAGCCCTCCCCGAACCCGTACCCTAAGCCGTACCCTAAGCCTAACCCTAAGCCTAACCCTAACCCTAGGCTACCCTTGACTGCTTCTGCCTCCAATAGATTTCCTAAGCACTAGTGTTTTAAGGAACAGCTTATAAAGAGAATCCTAATGTGATTTCTTTATAATACGTGTGTTCCTTATCTTATCCTAGTGTCTAAACTCTTCTCCATGGCTGGACCCCCAAATAATATTCCTTTACGTGCTAAGGGGTATCTAGAGAGTGGGATAGGTTTAATAACTACCCTAACCCTAACGCGTACCCTAACCCTAACCCCTACTCTAACCCTAACACGTACCCTAATCCTATCCCGTACCCTAAAAGGAGCCCGAACCCTAACACTAACCCAAATCCTAAACCTAACACATACCCTCCGCCGTACACGAACCCCTCCCCGAACCCGTACCCTAAGCCGTACCCTAAGCCGTACCCTAAGCCTAACCCTAACCCTAGGCTACCCTTGACTGCTTCTGCCTCCAATAGATTTCCTAAGCACTAGTGTTTTAAGGAACAGCTTAAAAAGTGAATCCTAATGTGATTTCTTTATAATGGGTGTATTCCTTATCTTATCCTAGTGTCTAAACTCTTCTCCATGGCTGGACCCCCAAATAATATTCCTTTACGTGCTAAGGGGTATCTAGAGTGTGGGAGAGGTTTAATAACTACCCTAACTCTAATGCGTACCCTAACCCTAACCCCTACCCTAACCCTAACACGTAACCTAATCCTAACCCGTACCCTAAACGGAGCCCTAACCCTAACACTAACCCTAACACTAACCCTAACCCATACACTACGCCGTACCCGAAGCCCTCCCCGAACCTGTACCCTACGCCGTACCCTAAGCCTAACCCCAAGCCTAACCCTAACCCTAGGCTACCCTTGACTGCTTCTGCCTCCAATAGATTTCCTAAGCACTAGTGTTTTAAGGAACAGCTTAAAAAGAGAATCCTAATGTGATTTCTTTATAATGGGTGTGTTCCTTATATTATCTTAGTGTCTAAGATCTTCTCCATGGATGGACCCCCAAATAATATGGCTTTACGTGCTACGGTGTATCTAGAGAGTGGGATAGGTTTAGTAACTACCTTAACCCTAACACGTACCCTAACCCTAACCCCTACCCTAACCCTAACACGTACACTACTCCTAACCCGTACCCTAAACCGAGCCCTAACCCTAACACTAACCCTAACCCTAACCCTAACACATACCCTACGCCGTACCTGAAGCCCTCCCCGAACCCGTACCCTAAGCCGTACCCTAAGCCGTACCCTAAGCCTAACCCTAACCCTACGCTACCCTTGACTGCTTCTGGCTCCAATAGATTTCCTAAGCACTAGTGTTTTAAGGAACAGGTTAAAAAGAGAATCCTAATGTGATTTCTTTATAATGGGTGTGTTCCTTATCTTATCCTAGTGTCTAAACTCTTCTCCATTGCTGGACCTCCAAATAATATTCCTTTACGTTCCAAGGGGTATCTAGAGAGTGGGATAGGTTTAATAACTACCCTAACACTAACGTGTACCCTAACCCTAACCCCTACCCTAACACTAACACGTACCCTAATCCTAACCAATACCCTAAACCGAGCCCTAACCCTAACACTATCCCTAAACCTAACCCTAACCCATACGCTACGCCGTACCCGAAGCCCTCCCCGAACCCGTACCCTAAGCCGTACCCTAAGCCGTACCCTAAGCCTAACCCTAACCCTAGGCTACCCTTGACTGCTTCTGCCTCCAATAGATTTCCTAAGCACTAGTGTTTTAAGGAACAGCTTAAAAAGAGAATCCTAATGTGATTTCTTTATAATGGGTGTGTTCCTTATCTTATCCTTGTGTCTAAACTCTTCTCCATGGCTGGACCCCCAAATAATATTCCTTTACGTGCTAAGGTGTATCTAGAGAGTGGGATAGGTTTAATAACTACCTTAACTCTAACGCCTACCCTAACCCTAACCCCTACCCTAAAACTAACACGTACACTAAACCGAGCCCTAACCCTAACACTAACACTAACCCTAACCCTAACCCATACCCTACGCCGTACCCGAACCCCTCCCCGAACCCGTACCCTAAGCCGTACCCTAACCCAAACCCTAAGCCTAACCCTAACCCTAGGCTACCCGTGACTGCTTCTGCCTCCAATAGATTTCCTAAGCACTAGTGTGTTAAGGAACAGCTTAAAAAGCGAATCCTAATGTGATTGCTTTATAATGGGTGTGTTCCTTATCTTATCCTAGTGTCTAAACTCTTCTCCATGGCTAGACCTCCAAATAATATTCCTTTACGTGCTAAGGGGTATCTAGAGAGTGAGATACGTTTAATAACTAACCTAACACTAATGCGTACCCTAACCCTAACCCCTACCCTAACCCTAATTCGTACCCTAATCCTAACCAATATCCTAAACCGAGCCCTAACCCTAACACTAACCCTAACCCTAACCCTAACCCATACCCTACGCCGTACCCGAACCCCTCCCCGAACCCGTACCCTAAGCCGTAGCCTAAGCCTAATCCTAAGCCTAACCCTAACCCTAGGCTACCCTTGACTGCTTCTGCCTCCAATAGATTTCCTAAGCACTAGTGTTTTAAGGAACAGTTTAAAAAGTGAATCCTAATGTGATTTCTTTATAATGGGTGTGTTCCTTATGTTATCCTAGTGTCTAAACTCGTCTCCATGGCTGGACCCCCAAATCATATTACTTTACGTGCTAAGGGGTATCTAGAGAGTGGGATAGGTTTAATAACTACCCTAACCCTAATGCGTACCCTAACCCTAACCCCTACCCTAACCCTAACACGTAACCTAATCCTAACCCGTACCCTAAACGGAGCCCTAACACTAACACTAACCCAAACCCTAAACCTAACACATACCCTCCGCCGTACACAAACCCCTCCCCGAACCCGTACCCTAAGCCGTACCGTAAGCCGTACCCTAAGCCTAATCCTAACCCTAGGCTACCCTTGACTGCTTCTGCCTCCAATAGATTTCCTAAGCACTAGAGTTTTAAGGAACAGCTTAAAAAGTGAATCCTAATGTGATTTCTTTATAATGGGTGTGTTCCTTATATTATCTTAGTGTCTAAGATCTTCTCCATGGATGGACCCCCAAATAATATGGCTTTACGTGCTACGGGGTATCTAGAGAGTGGGATAGGTTTAATAACTACCCTAACCCTAATGCGTACCCTAACCCTAACCCCTACCCTAACCCTAACACGTACACTAATCCTAACCCGTACCCTAAACCGAGCCCTAACCCTAACACTAACCGTAACCCTAACCCTATCCCATAACCTACGCCGTACCCGAACCCCTCCCCGAAACCGTACCCTAAGCCGTACCCTAAGCCTTACCCCAAGCCTAACCCTAACCCTAGGCTACCCTTGACTGCTTCTGCCTCCAATAGATTTCCTAAGCACTAGTGTTTTAAGGAACAGCTTAAAAAGTGAATCCTAATGTGATTTCTTTATAATGGGTGTGTTCCTTATCTTATCCTAGTGTCTAAACTCTTCTCCATGGCTGGACCCCCAAATAATATTCCTTTACGTACTAAGGGGTATCTAGAGTGTGGGAGAGGTTTAATAACTACCCTAACTCTAATGCGTACCCTAACCCTAACACGTAACCTAATCCTAACCCGTACCCTAAACGGAGCCCTAACCCTAACAATAACCCTAACACTAACCCTAACCCATACCCTACGCCGTATCCGAAGCCCTCCCCGAACCCGTACCCTAAGCCGTACCCTAAGCCGTACCCTAAGCCTAACCCTAACCCTACGCTACCCTTGACTGCTTCTGGCTCCAATAGATTTCCTAAGCACTAGTGTTTTAAGGAACAGCTTAAAAAGAGAATCCTAATGTGATTTCTTTATAATGGGTGTGTTCCTTATCTTATCCTAGTGTCTAAACTCTTCTCCATGGCTGGACCCCCAAATAATATTCCTTTACGTGCTAAGGTGTATCTAGAGTGTGGGATAGGTTTAATAACTACCTTAACTCTAACGCCTACCCTAACCCTAACCCCTACCCTAAAACTAACACGTACACTAAACCGAGCCCAGCCCTAACACTAACACTAACCCTAACCCTAACCCATACCCTACGCCGTACCCGAACCCCTCCCCGAACCCGTACCCTAAGCCGTACCCTAAGCCTTACCCCAAGCCTAACCCTAACACGTACCCTAATCCTATCCCGTACCCTAAAAGGAGCCCTAACCATAACACTAACCCAAACCCTAAACCTAACACATACCCTCCGCCGTACACGAACCCCTCCCCGAACCCGTACCCTAAGCTGTACCCTAAGCCGTACCCTAAGCCTAACCCTAACCCTAGGCTACCCTTGACTGATTCT
Source organism: Balaenoptera physalus (assembly GCF_965194825.1). NCBI lineage: Eukaryota > Metazoa > Chordata > Mammalia > Artiodactyla > Balaenopteridae > Balaenoptera > Balaenoptera physalus. The sequence continues at coordinate 768,989 of NW_028126404.1, forward strand.
GCCTCCAATAGATTTCCTAAGCACTAGTGTTTTAAGGAACAGCTTAAAAAGTGAATCCTAATGTGATTTCTTTATAATGGGTGTGTTCCTTATCTTATCCTACTGTCTAAACTCTTCTCCATGGCTGGACCCCCAAATAATATTCCTTTACGTACTAAGGGGTATCTAGAGTGTGGGAGAGGTTTAATAACTACCCTAACTCTAATGCGTACCCTAACCCTAACACGTAACCTAATCCTAACCCGTACCCTAAACGGAGCCCTAACCCTAACACTAACCCTAACACTAACCCTAACCCATACCCTACGCCGTACCCGAAGCCCTCCCCGAACCCGTACCCTAAGCCGTACCCTAAGCCGTACCCTAAGCGTAAACCTAACCCTACGCTACCCTTGACTGCTTCTGGCTCCAATAGATTTCCTAAGCACTAGTGTTTTAAGGAACAGCTTAAAAAGAGAATCCTAATGTGATTTCTTTATAATGGGTGTGTTCCTTATCTTATCCTAGTGTCTAAACTCTTCTCCATTGCTGGACCTCCAAATAATATTCCTTTACGTGCTAAGGGGTATCTAGAGAGTGGGATAGGTTTAATAACTACCCTAACACTAACGCGTACCCTAACCCTAACCCCTACCCTAACACTAACACGTTCCCTAATCCTAAACAATACCCTAAACCGAGCCCTAACCCTAACACTAACACTAACCCTAACACATACCCTACGCCGTACCCGAAGCCCTCCCCGAACCCGTACCCTAAGCCATACCCTAAGCCGTACCCTAAGCCTAACCCTAACCCTAGGCTACCCTTGACTGCTTCTGCCTCCAATAGATTTCCTAAGCACTAGTGTTTTAAGGAACAGCTTAAAAGGAGAATCCTAATGTGATTTCTTTATAATGGGTGTGTTCCTTATCTTATCCTAGTGTCTAAACTCTTCTCCATGGCTGGACACCCAAATAATATTCCTTTACGTGCTAAGGGGTATCTAGAGAGTGGGAATGGTTTAATAACTACCCTCACCCTAATGCGTACCCTAATCCTAACCCCTACCCTAACCCTAACACGTAACCTAATCCTAACCCGTACCCTAAACGGAGCCCTAACCGTAACACTAACCCTAACCCTAACCCTAACCCATACCCTACGCCGTACCCGAACCCCTCCTCGAACCCGTACCCTAAGCCGTACCCTAAGCCTAATCCTAAGCCTAACCCTAACCCTAGGCTACCCTTGACTGCTTCTGCCTCCAATAGATTTCCTAAGCACTAGTGTTTTAAGGAACAGCTTAAAAAGTGAATCCTAATGTGATTTCTTTATAATGGGTGTGTTCCTTATCTTATCCTAGTGTCTAAACTCTTCTCCATGGCTGGACCCCCAAATAATATTCCTTTACGTGCTAAGGGGTATCTAGAGAGTGGGATAGGTTTAATAACTACCCTAACCCTAATGCGTACACTAACCCTAACCCCTACCCTAACCCTAACACGTAACCTAATCCTAACCCGTACCCTAAACGGAGCCCTAACCCTAACACTAACCCTAACCCTAACCCTAACCCATACCCTACGCCGTACCCGAACCCCTCCCCGAACCCGTACCCTAAGCCGTACCCTAAGCCTTACCCCAAGCCTAACCCTAACCCTAGGCTACCCTTGACTGCTTCTGCCTCCAATAGATTTCCTAAGCACTAGTGTTTTAAGGAACAGCTTAAAAAGAGAATCCTAATGTGATTTCTTTATAATGTGTGTGTTCCTTATATTATCTTAGTGTCTAAACTCTTCTCCATGGATGGACCCCCAAATAATATTGCTTTACGTGCTAAGGGGTATCTAGAGAGTGGGATAGGTTTAATAACTACCCTAACCCTAACGCGTACCCTAACCCTAACCCCTACCCTAACCCTAAGACGTACCCTAATCCTAAACCGTACCATAAACCGAGCCCTAACCCTAACACTAACCCTAACCCTAACCCTAACCCATACCCTACGCCATACCCGAAGCCCTCCCCGAACCCGTACCGTAAGCCGTACCCTAAGCCTAACCCTAAGCCTAACCCTAACCCTAGGCTACCCTTGACTGCTTCTGCCTCCAGTAGATTTCCTAAGCACTAGTGTTTTAAGGAACAGCGTATAAAGAGAATCCTAATGTGATTTCTTTATAATAGGTGTGTTCCTTATCTTATCCTAGTGTCTAAACTCTTCTCCATAGCTGGACCCCCAAATAATATTCCTTTACGTGCTAAGGGTTATCTAGAGAGTGGGATAGGTTTAATAACTACCCTAACCCTAACCCGTACCCTAACCCTAACCCCTACTCTAACCCTAACACGTACCCTAATCCTATCCCGTACCCTAAAAGGAGCCCTAACCATAACACTAACCCAAACCCTAAACCTAACACATACCCTCCGCCGTACACGAACCCCTCCCCGAACCCGTACCCTAAGCTGTACCCTAAGCCGTACCCTAAGCCTAACCCTAACCCTAGGCTACCCTTGACTGATTCTGCCTCCAATAGATTTCCTAAGCACTAGTGTTTTAAGGAACAGCTTAAAAAGTGAATCCTAATGTGATTTCTTTATAATGGGTGTGTTCCTTATCTTATCCTACTGTCTAAACTCTTCTCCATGGCTGGACCCCCAAAGAATATTCCTTTACGTACTAAGGGGTATCTAGAGTGTGGGAGAGGTTTAATAACTACCCTAACTCTAATGCCTACCCTAACCCTAACACGTAACCTAATCCTAACCCGTACCCTAAACGGAGCCCTAACCCTAACACTAACCCTAACACTAACCCTAACCCATACCCTACGCCGTACCCGAAGCCCTCCCCGAACCCGTACCCTAAGCCGTACCCTAAGCCGTACCCTAAGCGTAAACCTAACCCTACGCTACCCTTGACTGCTTCTGGCTCCAATAGATTTCCTAAGCACTAGTGTTTTAAGGAACAGCTTAAAAAGAGAATCCTAATGTGATTTCTTTATAATGGGTGTGTTCCTTATCTTATCCTAGTGTCTAAACTCTTCTCCATTGCTGGACCTCCAAATAATATTCCTTTACGTGCTAAGGGGTATCTAGAGAGTGGGATAGGTTTAATAACTACCCTAACACTAACGCGTACCCTAACCCTAACCCCTACCCTAACACTAACACGTACCCTAATCCTAAACAATACCCTAAACCTAGCCCTAACCCTAACACTAACACTAACCCTAACACATACCCTACGCCGTACCCGAAGCCCTCCCCGAACCCGTACCCTAAGCCATACCCTAAGCCGTACCCAAAGCCTAACCCTAACCCTAGGCTACCCTTGACTGCTTCTGCCTCCAATAGATTTCCTAAGCACTAGTGTTTTAAGGAACAGCTTAAAAGGAGAATCCTAATGTGATTTCTTTATAATGGGTGTGTTCCTTATCTTATCCTAGTGTCTAAACTCTTCTCCATGGCTGGACCCCCAAATAATATTCCTTTACGTGCTAAGGGGTATCTAGAGAGTGGGAATGGTTTAATAACTACCCTCACCCTAATGCGTACCCTAATCCTAACCCCTACCCTAACCCTAACACGTAACCTAATCCTAACCCGTACCCTAAACGGAGCCCTAACCGTAACACTAACCCTAACCCTAACCCTAACCCATACCCTACGCCGTACCCGAACCCCTCCTCGAACCCGTACCCTAAGCCGTACCCTAAGCCTAATCCTAAGCCTAACCCTAACCCTAGGCTACCCTTGACTGCTTCTGCCTCCAATAGATTTCCTAAGCACTAGTGTTTTAAGGAACAGCTTAAAAAGTGAATCCTAATGTGATTTCTTTATAATGGGTGTGTTCCTTATCTTATCCTAGTGTCTAAACTCTTCTCCATGGCTGGACCCCCAAATAATATTCCTTTACGTGCTAAGGGGTATCTAGAGAGTGGGATAGGTTTAATAACTACCCTCACCCTAATGCGTACCCTAATCCTAACCCCTACCCTAACCCTAACACGTAACCTAATCCTAACCCGTACCCTAAACGGAGCCCTAACCCTAACACTAACCCTAACCCTAACCCTAACCCATACCCTACGCCGTACCCGAACCCCTCCCCGAACCCGTACCCTAAGCCGTACCCTAAGCCTTACCCCAAGCCTAACCCTAACCCTAGGCTACCCTTGACTGCTTCTGCCTCCAATAGATTTCCTAAGCACTAGTGTTTTAAGGAACAGCTTAAAAAGAGAATCCTAATGTGATTTCTTTATAATGGGTGTGTTCCTTATATTATCTTAGTGTCTAAGCTCTTCTCCATGGATGGAACCCCAAATAATATGGCTTTACGTGCTAAGGGGTATCTAGAGAGTGGGTTAGGTTTAATAACTACCCTAACCTTAACGCGTACCCTAACCCTAACCCCTACCCTAACCCTAAGACGTACCCTAATCCTAAACCGTACCATAAACCGAGCCCTAACCCTAACACTAACCCTAACCCTAACCCTAACCCATACCCTACGCCATAGCCGAATCCCTCCCCGAACCCGTACCGTAAGCCGTACCCTAAGCCTAACCCTAAGCCTAACCCTAACCCTAGGCTACCCTTGACTGCTTCTGCCTCCAATAGATTTCCTAAGCACTAGTGTTTTAAGGAACAGCTTAAAAAGAGAATCCTAATGTGATTTCTTTATAATGTGTGTGTTCCTTATATTATCTTAGTGTCTAAACTCTTCTCCATGGATGGACCCCCAAATAATATTGCTTTACGTGCTAAGGGGTATCTAGAGAGTGGGATAGGTTTAATAACTACCCTAACCCTAACGCGTACCCTAACCCTAACCCCTACCCTAACCCTAAGACGTACCCTAATCCTAAACCGTACCATAAACCGAGCCCTAACCCTAACACTAACCCTAACCCTAACCCTAACCCATACCCTACACCATACCCGAAGCCCTCCCCGTACCCGTACCGTAAGCCGTACCCTAAGCCTAACCCTAAGCCTAACCCTAACCCTAGGCTACCCTTGACTGCTTCTGCCTCCAGTAGATTACCTAAGCACTAGTGTTTTAAGGAACAGCTTATAAAGAGAATCCTAATGTGATTTCTTTATAATAGGTGTGTTCCTTATCTTATCCTAGTGTCTAAACACTTCTCCATAGCTGGACCCCCAAATAATATTCCTTTACGTGCTAAGGGTTATCTAGAGACTGGGATAGGTTTAATAACTACCCTAACCCTAACCCGTACCCTAACCCTAACCCCTACTCTAACCCTAACACGTACCCTAATCCTATCCCGTACCCTAAAAGGAGCCCTAACCATAACACTAACCCAAACCCTAAACCTAACACATACCCTCCGCCGTACACGAACCCCTCCCCGAACCCGTACCCTAAGCTGTACCCTAAGCCGTACCCTAAGCCTAACCCTAACCCTAGGCTACCCTTGACTGATTCTGCCTCCAATAGATTTCCTAAGCACTAGTGTTTTAAGGAACAGCTTAAAAAGTGAATCCTAATGTGATTTCTTTATAATGGGTGTGTTCCTTATCTTATCCTAGTGTCTAAACTCTTCTCCATGGCTGGACCCCCAAATAATATTCCTTTACGTACTAAGGGGTATCTAGAGTGTGGGAGAGGTTTAATAACTACCCTAACTCTAATGCGTACCCTAACCCTAACACGTAACCTAATCCTAACCCGTACCCTAAACGGAGCCCTAACCCTAACACTAACCCTAACACTAACCCTAACCCATACCCTACGCCGTACCCGAAGCCCTCCCCGAACCCGTACCCTAAGCCGTACCCTAAGCCGTACCCTAAGCATAACCCTAACCCTACGCTACCCTTGACTGCTTCTGGCTCCAATTGATTTCCTAAGCACTAGTGTTTTAAGGAACAGCTTAAAAAGAGAATCCTAATGTGATTTCTTTATAATGGGTGTGTTCCTTATCTTATCCTAGTGTCTAAACTCTTCTCCATTGCTGGACCTCCAAATAATATTCCTTTACGTGCTAAGGGGTATCTAGAGAGTGGGATAGGTTTAATAACTACCCTAACACTAACGCGTACCCTAACCCTAACCCCTACCCTAACACTAACACGTACCCTAATCCTAACCAATACCGTAAACCGAGCCCTAACCCTAACACTAACCCTAACCCTAACACATACCCTACGCCGTACCCGAAGCCCTCCCCGAACCCGTACCCTAAGCCGTACCCTAAGCCGTACCCTAAGCCTAACCCTAACCCTAGGCTACCCTTGACTGCTTCTGCCTCCAATAGATTTCTTAAGCACTAGTGTTTTAAGGAACAGCTTAAAAAGAGAATCCTAATGTGATTTCTTTATAATGGGTGTGTTCCTTATCTTATCCTAGTGTCTAAACTCTTCTCCATGGCTGGACCCCCAAATAATATTCCTTTACGTGCTAAGGGGTATCTAGAGAGTGGGAATGGTTTAATAACTACCCTCACCCTAATGCGTACCCTAATCCTAACCCCTACCCTAACCCTAACACGTAACCTAATCCTAACCCGTATCCTAAACGGAGCCCTAACCCTAACACTAACCCTAACCCTAACCCTAACCCATACCCTACGCCGTACCCGAACCCCTCCCCGAACCCGTACCCTAAGCCGTACCCTAAGCCTAATCCTAAGCCTAACCCTAACCCTAGGCTACCCTTGACTGCTTCTGCCTCCAATAGATTTCCTAAGCACTAGTGTTTTAAGGAACAGCTTAAAAAGTGAATCCTAATGTGATTTCTTTATAATGGGTGTGTTCCTTATCTTATCCTAGTGTCTAAACTCTTCTCCATGGCTGGACGCCCAAATAATATTCCTTTACGTGCTAAGGGGTATCTAGAGAGTGGGATAGGTTTAATAACTACCCTCACCCTAATGCGTACCCTAATCCTAACCCCTACCCTAACCCTAACACGTAACCTAACCCTAACCCGTACCCTAAACGGAGCCCTAACCCTAACACTAACCCTAACCCTAACCCTAACCCATACCCTACGCCGTACCCGAACCCCTCCCCGAACCCGTACCCTAAGCCGTACCCTAAGCCGTACCCTAAGCCTAACCCTAACCCTACGCTACCCTTGACTGCTTCTGGCTCCAATAGATTTCCTAAGCACTAGTGTTTTAAGGAACAGGTTAAAAAGAGAATCCTAATGTGATTTCTTTATAATGGGTGTGTTCCTTATCTTATCCTAGTGTCTAAACTCTTCTCCATTGCTGGACCTCCAAATAATATTCCTTTACGTGCTAAGGGGTATCTAGAGAGTGGGATAGGTTTAATAACTACCCTAACACTAACGTGTACCCTAACCCTAACCCCTACCCTAACACTAACACGTACCCTAATCCTAACCAATACCCTAAACCGAGCCCTAACCCTAACACTATCCCTAAACCTAACCCTAACCCATACGCTACGCCGTACCCGAAGCCCTCCCCGAACCCGTACCCTAAGCCGTACCCTAAGCCGTACCCTAAGCCTAACCCTAACCCTAGGCTACCCTTGACTGCTTCTGCCTCCAATAGATTTCCTAAGCACTAGTGTTTTAAGGAACAGCTTAAAAAGAGAATCCTAATGTGATTTCTTTATAATGGTTGTGTTCCTTATCTTATCCTAGTGTCTAAACTCTTCTCCATGGCTGGACCCCCAAATAATATTCCTTTACGTGCTAAGGTGTATCTAGAGAGTGGGATAGGTTTAATAACTACCTTAACTCTAACGCCTACCCTAACCCTAACCCCTACCCTAAAACTAACACGTACACTAAACCGAGCCCTAACCCTAACACTAACCCTAACCCTAACCCTAACCCATACCCTACGCCGTACCCGAACCCCTCCCCGAACCCGTACCCTAAGCCGTACCCTAACCCAAACCCTAAGCCTAACCCTAACCCTAGGCTACCCGTGACTGCTTCTGCCTCCAATAGATTTCCTAAGCACTAGTGTGTTAAGGAACAGCTTAAAAAGCGAATCCTAATGTGGTTGCTTTATAATGGGTGTGTTCCTTATCTTATCCTAGTGTCTAAACTCTTCTCCATGGCTAGACCTCCAAATAATATTCCTTTACGTGCTAAGGGGTATCTAGAGAGTGGGATAGGTTTAATAACTAACCTAACACTAATGCGTACCCTAACCCTAACCCCTACCCTAACCCTAATTCGTACCCTAATCCTAACCAATATCCTAAACCGAGCCCTAACCCTAACACTAACCCTAACCCTAACCCTAACCCATACCCTACGCCATACCCGAAGCCCTCCCCGAACCCGTACCCTAAGCCGTACCCTAAGCCTAACCCTAAGCCTAACCCTAACCCTAGGCTACCCTTGACTGCTTCTGCCTCCAATAGATTTCCTAAGCACTAGTATTTTAAGGAACAGCTTATAAAGAGAATCCTAATGTGATTTCTTTATAATACGTGTGTTCCTTATCTTATCCTAGTGTCTAAACTCTTCTCCATGGCTGGACCCCCAAATAATATTCCTTTACGTGCTAAGGGGTATCTAGAGAGTGGGATAGGTTTAATAACTACCCTAACCCTAACGCGTACCCTAACCCTAACCCCTACTCTAACCCTAACACGTACCCTAATCCTATCCCGTACCCTAAAAGGAGCCCGAACCCTAACACTAACCCAAACCCTAAACCTAACACATACCCTCCGCCGTACACGAACCCCTCCCCGAACCCGTACCCTAAGCCGTACCCTAAGCCGTACCCTAAGCCTAACCCTAACCCTAGGCTACCCTTGACTGCTTCTGCCTCCAATAGATTTCCTAAGCACTAGTGTTTTAAGGAACAGCTTAAAAAGTGAATCCTAATGTGATTTCTTTATAATGGGTGTGTTCCTTATATTATCTTAGTGTCTAAGATCTTCTCCATGGATGGACCCCCAAATAATATGGCTTTACGTGCTACGGGGTATCTAGAGAGTGGGATAGGTTTAATAACTACCCTAACCCTAATGCGTACCCTAACCCTAACCCCTACCCTAACCCTAACACGTACACTAATCCTAACCCGTACCCTAAACCGAGCCCTAACCCTAACACTAACCGTAACCCTAACCCTATCCCATAACCTACGCCGTACCCGAACCCCTCCCCGAAACCGTACCCTAAGCCGTACCCTAAGCCTTACCCCAAGCCTAACCCTAACCCTAGGCTACCCTTGACTGCTTCTGCCTCCAATAGATTTCCTAAGCACTAGTGTTTTAAGGAACAGCTTAAAAAGTGAATCCTAATGTGATTTCTTTATAATGGGTGTGTTCCTTATCTTATCCTAGTGTCTAAACTCTTCTCCATGGCTGGACCCCCAAATAATATTCCTTTACGTACTAAGGGGTATCTAGAGTGTGGGAGAGGTTTAATAACTACCCTAACTCTAATGCGTACCCTAACCCTAACACGTAACCTAATCCTAACCCGTACCCTAAACGGAGCCCTAACCCTAACAATAACCCTAACACTAACCCTAACCCATACCCTACGCCGTATCCGAAGCCCTCCCCGAACCCGTACCCTAAGCCGTACCCTAAGCCGTACCCTAAGCCTAACCCTAACCCTACGCTACCCTTGACTGCTTCTGGCTCCAATAGATTTCCTAAGCACTAGTGTTTTAAGGAACAGCTTAAAAAGAGAATCCTAATGTGATTTCTTTATAATGGGTGTGTTCCTTATCTTATCCTAGTGTCTAAACTCTTCTCCATGGCTGGACCCCCAAATAATATTCCTTTACGTGCTAAGGTGTATCTAGAGAGTGGGATAGGTTTAATAACTACCTTAACTCTAACGCCTACCCTAACCCTAACCCCTACCCTAAAACTAACACGTACACTAAACCGAGCCCAGCCCTAACACTAACACTAACCCTAACCCTAACCCATACCCTACGCCGTACCCGAACCCCTCCCCGAACCCGTACCCTAACCCAAACCCTAAGCCTAACCCTAACCCTAGGCTACCCGTGACTGCTTCTGCCTCCAATAGATTTCCTAAGCACTAGTGTGTTAAGGAACAGCTTAAAAAGCGAATCCTAATGTGATTGCTTTATAATGGGTGTGTTCCTTATCTTATCCTAGTGTCTAAACTCTTCTCCATGGCTAGACCTCCAAATAATATTCCTTTACGTGCTAAGGGGTATCTAGAGAGTGAGATACGTTTAATAACTAACCTAACACTAATGCGTACCCTAACCCTAACCCCTACCCTAACCCTAATTCGTACCCTAATCCTAACCAATATCCTAAACCGAGCCCTAACCCTAACACTAACCCTAACCCTAACCCTAACCCATACCCTACGCCGTACCCGAACCCCTCCCCGAACCCGTACCCTAAGCCGTAGCCTAAGCCTAATCCTAAGCCTAACCCTAACCCTAGGCTACCCTTGACTGCTTCTGCCTCCAATAGATTTCCTAAGCACTAGTGTTTTAAGGAACAGTTTAAAAAGTGAATCCTAATGTGATTTCTTTATAATGGGTGTGTTCCTTATGTTATCCTAGTGTCTAAACTCTTCTCCATGGCTGGACCCCCAAATAATATTACTTTACGTGCTAAGGGGTATCTAGAGAGTGGGATAGGTTTAATAACTACCCTAACCCTAATGCGTACCCTAACCCTAACCCCTACCCTAACCCTAACACGTAACCTAATCCTAACCCGTACCCTAAACAGAGCCCTAACACTAACACTAACCCAAACCCTAAACCTAACACATACCCTCCGCCGTACACAAACCCCTCCCCGAACCCGTACCCTAAGCCGTACCGTAAGCCGTACCCTAAGCCTAATCCTAACCCTAGGCTACCCTTGACTGCTTCTGCCTCCAATAGATTTCCTAAGCACTAGAGTTTTAAGGAACAGCTTAAAAAGTGAATCCTAATGTGATTTCTTTATAATGGGTGTGTTCCTTATATTATCTTAGTGTCTAAGATCTTCTCCATGGATGGACCCCCAAATAATATGGCTTTACGTGCTACGGGGTATCTAGAGAGTGGGATAGGTTTAATAACTACCCTAACCCTAATGCGTATCCTAACCCTAACCCCTACCCTAACCCTAACACGTACACTAATCCTAACCCGTACCCTAAACCGAGCCCTAACCCTAACACTAACCCTAACCCTAACCCTATCCCATAACCTACGCCGTACCCGGACCCCTCCCCGAAACCGTACCCTAAGCCGTACCCTAAGCCTTACCCCAAGCCTAACCCTAACCCTAGGCTACCCTTGACTGCTTCTGCCTCCAATAGATTTCCTAAGCATTAGTGTTTTAAGGAACAGCTTAAAAAGTGAATCCTAATGTGATTTCTTTATAATGGGTGTGTTCCTTATCTTATCCTAGTGTCTAAACTCTTCTCCATGGCTGGACCCCCAAATAATATTCCTTTACGTACTAAGGGGTATCTAGAGTGTGGGAGAGGTTTAATAACTACCCTAACTCTAATGCGTACCCTAACCCTAACACGTAACCTAATCCTAACCCGTACCCTAAACGGAGCCCTAACCCTAACAATAACCCTAACACTAACCCTAACCCATACCCTACGCCATATCCGAAGCCCTCCCCGAACCCGTACCCTAAGCCGTACCCTAAGCCGTACCCTAAGCCTAACCCTAACCCTACGCTACCCTTGACTGCTTCTGGCTCCAATAGATTTCCTAAGCACTAGTGTTTTAAGGAACAGCTTAAAAAGAGAATCCTAATGTGATTTCTTTATAATGGGTGTGTTCCTTATCTTATCCTAGTGTCTAAACTCTTCTCCATTGCTGGACCTCCAAATAATATTCCTTTACGTGCTAAGGGGTATCTAGAGAGTGGGATAGGTTTAATAACTACCCTAACACTAACGCGTACCCTAACCCTAACCCCTACCCTAACACTAACACGTACCCTAATCCTAACCAATACCCTAAACCGAGCCCTAACCCTAACACTAACCCTAACCCTAACACATACCCTACGCCGTACCCGAAGCCCTCCCCGAACCCGTACCCTAAGCCGTACCCTAAGCCGTACCCTAAGCCTAACCCTAACCCTAGGCTACCCTTGACTGCTTCTGCCTCCAATAGATTTCCTAAGCACTAGTGTTTTAAGGAACAGCTTAAAAAGAGAATCCTAATGTGATTTCTTTATAATGGGTGTGTTCCTTATCTTATCCTAGTGTCTAAACTCTTCTCCATGGCTGGACCCCCAAATAATATTCTTTTACGTGCTAAGGGGTATCTAGAGAGTGGGAATGGTTTAATAACTACCCTCACCCTACTGCGTACCCTAATCCTAACCCCTACCCTAACCCTAACACGTAACCTAATCCTAACCCGTACACTAAACGGAGCCCTAACCGTAACACTAACCCTAACCCTAACCCTAACCCATACCCTATGCCGTACCCGAACCCCTCCCCGAACCCGTACCCTAAGCGGTACCCTAAGCCTAATCCTAAGCCTAACCCTAACCCTAGGCTACCCTTGACTGCTTCTGCCTCCAATAGATTTCCTAAGCACTAGTGTTTTAAGGAACAGCTTAAAAAGTGAATCCTAATGTGATTTCTTTATAATGGGTGTGTTCCTTATCTTATCCTAGTGTCTAAACTCTTCTCCATGGCTGGACCCCCAAATAATATTCCTTTACGTGCTAAGGGGTATCTAGAGAGTGGGATAGGTTTAATAACTACCCTCACCCTAATGCGTACCCTAATCCTAACCCCAACCCTAACCCTAACACGTAACCTAATCCTAACCCGTACCCTAAACGGAGCCCTAACACTAACACTAACCCTAACCCTAACACTAACCCATACCCCACGCCGTACCCGAACCCCTCCCCGGACCCGTACCCTAAGCCGTACCCTAAGCCTTACCCCAAGCCTAACCCTAACCCTAGGCTACCCTTGACTGCTTCTGCCTCCAATAGATTTCCTAAGCACTAGTGTTTTAAGGAACAGCTTAAAAAGAGAATCCTAATGTGATTTCTTTATAATGGGTGTGTTCCTTATATTATCTTAGTGTCTAAGCTCTTCTCCATGGATGGACCCCCAAATAATATGGCTTTACGTGCTAAGGGGTATCTAGAGAATGGGATAGGTTTAATAACTACCCTAACCTTAACGCGTACCCTAACCCTAACCCCTACCCTAACCCTAAGACGTACCCTAATGCTAAACCGTACCCTAAACCGAGCCCTAACCCTAACACTAACCCTAACCCTAACCCTAACCCATACCCTACGCCATACCCGAAGCCCTCCCCGAACCCGTACCCTAAGCCGTACCCTAAGCCTAACCCTAAGCCTAACCCTAACCCTAGGCTACCCTTGACTGCTTCTGCCTCCAATAGATTTCCTAAGCACTAGTGTTTTAAGGAACAGCTTATAAAGAGAATTCTAAGGTGATTTCTTTATAATACGTGTGTTCCTTATCTTATCCTAGTGTCTAAACTCTTCTCCATGGCTGGACCCCCAAATAATATTCCTTTACGTGCTAAGGGGTATCTAGAGAGTGGGATAGGTTTAATAACTACCCTAACCCTAACGCGTACCCTAACCCTAACCCCTACTCTAACCCTAACACGTACCCTAATCCTATCCCGTACCCTAAAAGGAGCCCGAACCCTAACACTAACCAAAACCCTAAACCTAACACATACCCTCCGCCGTACACGAACCCCTCCCCGAACCCGTACCCTAATCCGTACCCTAAGCCTAACCCTAACCCTAAGCTACCCTTGACTGCTTCTGCCTCCAATAGATTTCCTAAGCACTAGTGTTTTAAGGAACAGCTTAAAAAGAGAATCCTAATGTGATTTCTTTATAATGGGTGTGTTCCTTATCTTATCCTAGTGTCTAAACTCTTCTCCATGGCTGGACCTCCAAATAATATTCCTTTACGTGCTAAGGGGTATCTAGAGAGTGGGATAGGTTTAATAACTACCCTAACACTAACGCGTACCCTAACCCTAACCCCTACCCTAACACTAACACGTACCCTAATCCTAACCAATACCCTAAACCGAGCCCTAACCCTAACACTAACCCTAACCCTAACACATAACCTACGCCGTACCCGAAGCCCTCCCCGAACCCGTACCCTAAGCCGTACCCTAAGCCGTACCCTAAGCCTAACCCTAACCCTAGGCTACCCTTGACTGCTTCTGCCTCCAATAGATTTCCTAAGCACTAGTGTTTTAAGGAACAGCTTAAAAAGAGCATCCTAATGTGATTTCTTTATAATGGGTGTGTTCCTTATCTTATCCTAGTGTCTAAACTCTTCTCCATGGCTGGACCCCCAAATAATATTCTTTTACGTGCTAAGGGGTATCTAGAGAGTGGGAATGGTTTAATAACTACCCTCACCCTACTGCGTACCCTAATCCTAACCCCTACCCTAACCCTACCACGTAACCTAATCCTAACCCGTACACTAAACGGAGCCCTAACCGTAACACTAACCCTAACCCTAACCCTAACCCATACCCTATGCCGTACCCGAACCCCTCCCCGAACCCGTACCCTAAGCCGTACCCTAAGCCTAATCCTAAGCCTAACCCTAACCCTAGGCTACCCTTGACTGCTTCTGCCTCCAATAGATTTCCTAAGCACTAGTGTTTTAAGGAACAGCTTAAAAAGTGAATCCTAATGTGATTTCTTTATAATGGGTGTGTTCCTTATCTTATCCTAGTGTCTAAACTCTTCTCCATGGCTGGACCCCCAAATAATATTCCTTTACGTGCTAAGGGGTATCTAGAGAGTGGGATAGGTTTAATAACTACCCTCACCCTAATGCGTACCCTAATCCTAACCCCTACCCTAACCCTAACACGTAACGTAATCCTAACCCGTACCCTAAACGGAGCCCTAACCCTAACACTAACCCTAACCCTAACCCTAACCCATACCCCACGCCGTACCCGAACCCCTCCCCGGACCCGTACCCTAAGCCGTACCCTAAGCCTTACCCCAAGCCTAACCCTAACCCTAGGCTACCCTTGACTGCTTCTGCCTCCAATAGATTTCCTAAGCACTAGTGTTTTAAGGAACAGCTTAAAAAGAGAATCCTAATGTGATTTCTTTATAATGGGTGTGTTCCTTATATTATCTTAGTGTCTAAGCTCTTCTCCATGGATGGACCCCCAAATAATATGGCTTTACGTGCTAAGGGGTATCTAGAGAATGGGATAGGTTTAATAACTACCCTAACCTTAACGCGTACCCTAACCCTAACCCCTACCCTAACCCTAAGACGTACCCTAATGCTAAACCGTACCCTAAACCGAGCCCTAACCCTAACACTAACCCTAACCCTAACCCTAACCCATACCCTACGCCATACCCGAAGCCCTCCCCGAACCCGTACCCTAAGCCGTACCCTAAGCCTAACCCTAAGCCTAACCCTAACCCTAGGCTACCCTTGACTGCTTCTGCCTCCAATAGATTTCCTAAGCACTAGTGTTTTAAGGAACAGCTTAAAAAGAGAATCCTAATGTGATTTCTTTATAATGGGTGTGTTCCTTATCTTATCCTAGTGTCTAAACTCTTCTCCATGGCTGGACCTCCAAATAATATTCCTTTACGTGCTAAGGGGTATCTAGAGAGTGGGATAGGTTTAATAACTACCCTAACCCTAACGCGTACCTTAACCCTAACCCCTACTCTAACCCTAACACGTACCCTAATCCTATCCCGTACCCTAAAAGGAGCCCGAACCCTAACACTAACCAAAACCCTAAACCTAACACATACCCTCCGCCGTACACGAACCCCTCCCCGATCCCGTACCCTAAGCCGTACCCTAAGCCGTACCCTAAGCCTAACCCTAACCCTAGGCTACCCTTGACTGCTTCTGCCTCCATTAGATTTCCTAAGCACTAGTGTTTTAAGGAACAGCTTAAAAAGAGAATCCTAATGTGATTTCTTTATAATGGGTGTGTTCCTTACCTTATCCTAGTGTCTAAACTCTTCTCCATGGCTGGACCCCCAAATAATATTCCTTTACGTGCTAAGGGGTATCTAGAGAGTGGGATAGGTTTAATAACTACCCTAACCCTAATGCGTACCCTAACCCTAACCCCTACCCTAACCCTAATACGTAACCTAATCCTAACCCGTACCCTAAACGGAGACCTAACCCTAACACTAACACTAACACTAACCCTAACCCATACCCTACACCGTACCCGAACCCCTCACCGAACCCATACCCTAAGCCATACCCTAAGCCTAACCCCAAGTCTAACCCTAACCCTAGGCTACCCTTGACTGCTTCTGCCTCCAATAGATTTCCTTAGCACTAGTGTTTTAAGGAACAGCTTAAAAAGAGAATCCTAATGTGATTTCTTTATAATGTGTGTGTTCCGTATATTTTCTTAGTGTCCAAGATCTTCTCCATGGATGGACCCCCAAATAATATGGCTTTACGTGCTACGGGGTATCTAGAGAGTGGGATAGGTTTAATAACTACCATAACCCTAATGCGTACCCTAACCCTAACACCTAACCTAACACTAAGACGTACACTAATCCTAACCCGTACCCTAAACCGAGCCCAAACCCTAACACTAACCCTAACCCTAACCCTAACCCATACCCTACGCCGTACCCGAAGCCCTCCCCGAACCCGTACCCTAAGCCGTACCCTAAGCCGTACCCTAAGCCTAACCCTAACCCTAGGCTACCCTTGACTGCTTCTGCCTCCAATAGATTTCTTAAGCACTAGTGTTTTAAGGAACATCTTATAAAGAGAATCCTAATGTGATTTCTTTATAATAGGTGTGTTCCTTATCTTATCCTAGTGTCTAAACTCTTCTCCATGGCTGGACCCCCAAATAATATTCCTTTTCGTGCTAAGGGGTATCTAGAGAGTCGGATAGGTTTAATGACTACCCTAACCCTAACGCGTACCCTAACCCTAACCCCTACTCTAACCCTAACACGTACCCTAATCCTATTCCGTACCCTAAACGGAGCCCTAACCCTAACACTAACCCAAACCCTAACCCTAACCCATACCCTCCGCCGTACACGAACCCCTCCCCGAACCCGTACCCTAATCCGTACCCTAAGCCTAACCCTACCCTAAGCTACCCTTGACTGCTTCTGCCTCCAATAGATTTCCTAAGCACTAGTGTTTTAAGGAACAGCTTAAAAAGAGAATCCTAATGTGATTTCTTTATAATGGGTGTGTTCCTTATCTTATCCTAGTGTCTAAACTCTTCTCCATGGCTGGACCTCCAAATAATATTCCTTTACGTGCTAAGGGGTATCTAGAGAGTGGGATAGGTTTAATAACTACCCTAACACTAACGCGTACCCTAACCCTAACCCCTACCCTAACCCTAACACGTACCCTACTCCTAACCAATACCCTAAACTGAGCCCTAACCCTAACACTAACACTAACCCTAACCCTAAACCATACCCTACGCCGTACCCGAAGCCCTCCACGAACCCGTACCCTAAGCCGTACCCTAAGCCGTACCCTAAGCCTAACCCTAACCCTAGGCTACCCTTGACTGCTTCTGCCTCCAATAGATTTCCTAAGCACTAGTGTTTTAAGGAACAGCTTAAAAAGAGAATCCTAATGTGATTTCTTTATAATGGGTGTGTTCCTTATCTTATCCTAGTGTCTAAACTCTTCTCCATGGCTGGACCCCCAAATAATATTCCTTTACGTGCTAAGGTGAATCTAGAGAGTGGGATAGGTTTAATAACTACCTTAACTCTAACGAGTACCCTAACCCTAACCCCTACCCTAACCCTAACACGTACACTAAACCGAGCCCTAACCCTAACACTAACCCTAACCATAACCCTAACCCATACCCTACACCGTACCCGAACCCCTCCCTGAACCCGTACCGTAAGCCGTAACCTAAGCCTAATCCTAAGCCTAACCCTAACCCTAGGCTACCCTTGACTGCTTCTGCCTCGAATAGATTTCCTAAGCACTAGTGTTTTAAGGAACAGCTTATAAAGCGAATCCTAATGTGATTTCTTTATAATAGGTGTGTTCCTTATCTTATCCTAGTGTCTAAACTCTTCTCCATAGCTGGACCCCCAAATAATATTCCTTTACGTGCTAAGGGTTATCTAGAGAGTGGGATAGGTTTAATAACTACCCTAACCCTAACCCGTACCCTAACCCTAACCCCTACTCTAACCCTAACACGTACCCTAATCCTATCCCGTACCCTAAAAGGAGCCCTAACCATAACACTAATCCAAACCCTAAACCTAACACATACCCTCCGCCGTACACGAACCCCTCCCCGAACCCGTACCCTAAGCTGTACCCTAAGCCGTACCCTAAGCCTAACCCTAACCCTAGGCTACCCTTGACTGATTCTGCCTCCAATAGATTTCCTAAGCACTAGTGTTTTAAGGAACAGCTTAAAAAGTGAATCCTAATGTGATTTCTTTATAATGGGTGTGTTCCTTATCTTATCCTAGTGTCTAAACTCTTCTCCATGGCTGGACCCCCAAATAATATTCCTTTACGTAGTAAGGGGTATCTAGAGTGTGGGAGAGGTTTAATAACTACCCTAACTCTAATGCGTACCCTAAACCTAACACGTAACCTAATCCTAACCCGTACCCTAAACGGAGCCCTAACCCTAACACTAACCCTAACACTAACCCTAACCCATACCCTACGCCGTACCCGAAGCCCTCCCCGAACCCGTACCCTAAGCCGTACCCTAAGCCTAATCCTAAGCCTAACCCTAACCCTAGGCTACCCTTGACTGCTTCTGCCTCCAATAGATTTCCTAAGCACTAGTGTTTTAAGGAACAGCTTAAAAAGTGAATCCTAATGTGATTTCTTTATAATGGGTGTGTTCCTTATCTTATCCTAGTGTCTAAACTCTTCTCCATGGCTGGACCGCCAAATAATATTCCTTTACGTGCTAAGGGGTATCTAGAGAGTGGGATAGGTTTAATAACTACCCTCACCCTAATGCGTACCCTAACCCTAACCCCTACCCTAACCCTAACACGTAACCTAATCCTAACCCGTACCCTAAACGGAGCCCTAACCCTAACACTAACCCTAACACTAACCCTAAACCATACCCTACGCCGTACCCGAAACCCTCCCCGAACCCGTACCCTAAGCTGTACCCTAAGCGTTACCCCAAGCCTAACCCTAACCCTAGGCTACCCTTGACTGCTTCTGCCTCCAATAGATTTCCTAAGCACTAGTGTTTTAAGGAACAGCTTAAAAAGAGAATCCTAATGTGATTTCTTTATAATGGGTGTGTTCCTTATATTATCTTAGTGTCTAAGCTCTTCTCCATGGATGGACCCCCAAATAATATGGCTTTACGTGCTAAGGGGTATCTAGAGAGTGGGGTAGGTTTAATAACTACCCTAACCTTACCGCGTACCCTAACCCTAACCCCTACCCTAACCCTAAGACGTACCCTAATCCTAAACCGTACCATAAACCGAGCCCTAACCCTAACACTAACCCTAACCCTAACCCTAACCCATACCCTACGCCATACCCGAAGCCCTCCCCGAACCCGTACCGTAAGCCGTACCCTAAGCCTAACCCTAAGCCTAACCCTAACCCTAGGCTACCCTTGACTGCTTCTGCCTCCAATAGATTTCCTAAGCACTAGTGTTTTAAGGAACAGCTTAAAAAGAGAATCCTAATGTGATTTCTTTATAATGGGTGTGTTCCTTATATTATCTTAGTGTCTAAACTCTTCTCCATGGATGGACCCCCAAATAATATTGCTTTACGTGCTAAGGGGTATCTAGAGAGTGGGATAGGTTTAATAACTACCCTAACCCTAACGCGTACCCTAACCCTAACCCCTACCCTAACCCTAAGACGTACCCTAATCCTAAACCGTACCATAAACCGAGCCCTAACCCTAACACTAACCCTAACCCTAACCCTAACCCATACCCTACGCCATACCCGAAGCCCTCCCCGAACCCGTACCGTAAGCCGTACCCTAAGCCTAACCCTAAGCCTAACCCTAACCCTAGGCTACCCTTGACTGCTTCTGCCTCCAGTAGATTTCCTAAGCACTAGTGTTTTAAGGAACAGCTTATAAAGAGAATCCTAATGTGATTTCTTTATAATAGGTGTGTTCCTTATCTTATCCTAGTGTCTAAACTCTTCTCCATAGCTGGACCCCCAAATAATATTCCTTTACGTGCTAAGGGTTATCTAGAGAGTGGGATAGGTTTAATAACTACCCTAACCCTAACCCGTACCCTAACCCTAACCCCTACTCTAACCCTAACACGTACCCTAATCCTATCCCGTACCCTAAAAGGAGCCCTAACCATAACACTAACCCAAACCCTAAACCTAACACATACCCTCCGCCGTACACGAACCCCTCCCCGAACCCGTACCCTAAGCTGTACCCTAAGCCGTACCCTAAGCCTAACCCTAACCCTAGGCTACCCTTGACTGATTCTGCCTCCAATAGATTTCCTAAGCACTAGTGTTTTAAGGAACAGCTTAAAAAGTGAATCCTAATGTGATTTCTTTATAATGGGTGTGTTCCTTATCTTATCCTAGTGTCTAAACTCTTCTCCATGGCTGGACCCCCAAATAATATTCCTTTACGTACTAAGGGGTATCTAGAGTGTGGGAGAGGTTTAATAACTACCCTAACTCTAATGCGTACCCTAACCCTAACACGTAACCTAATCCTAACCCGTACCCTAAACGGAGCCCTAACCCTAACACTAACCCTAACACTAACCCTAACCCATACCCTACGCCGTACCCGAAGCCCTCCCAGAACCCGTACCCTAAGCCGTACCCTAAGCCGTACCCTAAGCGTAACACTAACCCTACGCTACCCTTGACTGCTTCTGCCTCCAATAGATTTCCTAAGCACTAGTGTTTTAAGGAACAGCTTAAAAAGTGAATCCTAATGTGATTTCTTTATAATGGGTGTGTTCCTTATCTTATCCTAGTGTCTAAACTCTTCTCCATTGCTGGACCTCCAAATAATATTCCTTTACGTGCTAAGGGGTATCTAGAGAGTGGGATAGGTTTAATAACTACCCTAACACTAACGCGTACCCTAACCCTAACCCCTATCCTAACACTAACACGTACACTAATCCTAATCAATACCCTAAACCGAGCCCTAACCCTAACACTAACCCTAACCCTAACACATACCCTACGCCGTACCTGAAGCCCTCCCCGAACCCGTACCCTAAGCAGTACCCTAAGCCGTACCCTAAGCCTAACCCTAACCCTAGGCTACCCTTGACTGCTTCTGCCTCCAATAGATTTCCTAAGCACTAGTGTTTTAAGGAACAGCTTAAAAAGAGAATCCTAATGTGATTTCTTTATAATGGGTGTGTTCCTTATCTTATCCTAGTGTCTAAACTCTTCTCCATGGCTGGACCCCCAAATAATATTCCTTTACGTGCTAAGGGGTATCTAGAGAGTGGGAATGGTTTAATAACTACCCTCACCCTAATGCGTACCCTAATCCTAATCCCTACCCTAACCCTAACACGTAACCTAATCCTAACCCGTACCCTAAACGGAGCCCTAACCGTAACACTAACCCTAACCCTAACCCTAACCCATACCCTACGCCGTAACCGAAACCCTCCCCGAACCCTTACCCTAAGCCGTACACTAAGCCTAATCCTAAGCCTAACCCTAACCCTAGGCTACCCTTGACTGCTTCTGCCTCCAATAGATTTCCTAAGCACTTGTGTTTTAAGGAACAGCTTAAAAAGTGAATCCTAATGTGATTTCTTTATAATGGGTGTGTTCCTTATCTTATCCTAGTGTCTAAACTCTTCTCTATGGCTGGACCCCCAAATAATATTCCTTTACGTGCTAAGGGGTATCTAGAGAGTGGGATAGGTTTAATAACTACCCTCACCCTAATGCGTACCCTAATCCTAACCCCTACCCTACGCCGTACCCGAACCCCTCCCCGAACCCGTACCCTAAGCCGTACCCTAAGCCTTACCCCAAGCCTAACCCTAACCCTAGGCTACCCTTGACTGCTTCTGCCTCCAATAGATTTCCTAAGCACTAGTGTTTTAAGGAACAGCTTGAAAAGAGAATCCTAATGTGATTTCTTTATAATGTGTGTGTTCCTTATATTATCTTAGTGTCTAAACTCTTCTCCATGGATGGACCCCCAAATAATATTGCTTTACGTGCTAAGGGGTATCTAGAGAGTGGGATAGGTTTAATAACTACCCTAACCCTAACGCGTACCCTAACCCTAACCCCTACCCTAACCCTAAGACGTACCTTAATCCTAAACCGTACCATAAACCGAGCCCTAACCCTAACACTAACCCTAACCCTAACCCTAACACATACCCTACGCCATACCCGAAGCCCTCCCCGAACCCGTACCGTAAGCCGTACCCTAAGCCTAACCCTAGGCCTAACCCTAACCCTAGGCTACCCTTGACTGCTTCTGCCTCCAGTAGATTTCCTAAGCACTAGTGTTTTAAGGAACAGCTTATAAAGAGAATCCTAATGTGATTTCTTTATAATAGGTGTGTTCCTTATCTTATCCTAGTGTCTAAACTCTTCTCCATAGCTGGACCCCCAAATAATATTCCTTTACGTGCTAAGGGTTATCTAGAGAGTGGGATAGGTTTAATAACTACCCTAACCCTAACCCGTACCCTAACCCTAACCCCTACTCTAACCCTAACACGTACCCTAATACTATCCCGTACCCTAAAAGGAGCCGTAACCATAACACTAACCCAAACACTAAATCTAACACATACCCTGCGCCGTACACGAACCCCTCCCCGAACCCGTACCCTAAGCTGTACCCTAAGCCGTACCCTAAGCCTAACCCTATCCCTAGGCTACCCTTGACTGATTCTGCCTCCAATAGATTTCCTAAGCACTAGTGTTTTAAGGAACAGCTTAAAAAGTGAATCCTAATGTGATTTCTTTATAATGGGTGTGTTCCTTATCTTATCCTAGTGTCTAAACTCTTCTCCATGGCTGGACCCCCAAATAATATTCCTTTACGTACTAAGGGGTATCTAGAGTGTGGGAGAGGTTTAATAACTACCCTAACTCTAATGCGTACCTTAACCCTAACACGTAACCTAATCCTCAACCGTACCCTAAACGGAGCCCTAACCCTAACACTAACCCTAACACTAACCCTAACCCATACCCTACGCCGTACCCGAAGCCCTCCCCGAACCCGTACCCTAAGCCGTACCCTAAGCCTAATCCTAAGCCTAACCCTAACCCTAGGCTACCCTTGACTGCTTCTGCCTCCAATAGATTTCCTAAGCACTAGTGTTTTAAGGAACAGCTTAAAAAGTGAATCCTAATGTGATTTCTTTATAATGGGTGTGTTCCTTATCTTATCCTAGTGTCTAAACTCTTCTCCATTGCTGGACCTCCAAATAATATTCCTTTACGTGCTAAGGGGTATCTAGAGAGTGGGATAGGTTTAATAACTACCCTAACACTAACGCGTACCCTAACCCTAACCCCTATCCTAACACTAACACGTACCCTAATCCTAACCAATACCCTAAACCGAGCCCTAACCCTAACACTAACCCTAACCCTAACACATACCCTACGCCGTACCCGAAGCCTTCCCCGAACCCGTACCCTAAGCCGTACCCTAAGCCGTACCCTAAGCCTAACCCTAACCCTAGGCTACCCTTGACTGCTTCTGCCTCCAATAGATTTCCTAAGCACTAGTGTTTTAAGGAACAGCTTAAAAAGAGAATCCTAATGTGATTTCTTTATAATGGGTGTGTTCCTTATCTTATCCTAGTGTCTAAACTCTTCTCCATGGCTGGACCCCCAAATAATATTCCTTTACGTGCTAAGGGGTATCTAGAGAGTGGGAATGGTTTAATAACTACCCTCACCCTAATGCGTACCCTAATCCTAATCCCTACCCTAACCCTAACACGTAACCTAATCCTAACCCGTACCCTAAACGGAGCCCTAACCGTAACACTAACCCTAACCCTAACCCTAACCCATACCCTACGCCGTACCCGAATCCCTCCCCGAACCCGTACCCTAAGCCGTACCCTAAGCCTAATCCTAAGCCTAACCCTAACCCTAGGCTACCCTTGACTGCTTCTGCCTCCAATAGATTTCCTAAGCAATAGTGTTTTAAGGAACAGCTTAAAAAGTGAATCCTAATGTGATTTCTTTATAATGGGTGTGTTCCTTATCTTATCCTAGTGTCTAAACTCTTCTCCACGGCTGGACCCCCAAATAATATTCCTTTACGTGCTAAGGGGTATCTAGAGAGTGGGATAGGTTTAATAACTACCCTCACACTAATGCGTACCCTAATCCTAACCCCTACCCTAACCCTAACACGTAACCTAATCCTAACCCGTACCCTAAACGGAGCCCTAACCCTAACACTAACCCTAACCCTAACCCTAACCCATACTCTACGCCGTACCCGAACCCCTCCCCGAACCCGTACCCTAAGCCGTACCCTAAGCCTTACCCCAAGCTTAACCCTAACCCTAGGCTACCCTTGACTGCTTCTGCCTCCAATAGATTTCCTAAGCACTAGTGTTTTAAGGAACAGCTTAAAAAGAGAATCCTAATGTGATTTCTTTATAATGGGTGTGTTCCTTATATTATCTTAGTGTCTAAGCTCTTCTCCATGGATGGACCCCCAAATAATATGGCTTTACGTGCTAAGGGGTATCTAGAGAGTGGGGTAGGTTTAATAACTACCCTAACCTTAACGCGTACCCTAACCCTAACCCCTACCCTAACCCTAAGACGTACCCTAATCCTAAACCGTACCATAAACCGAGCCCTAACCCTAACACTAACCCTAACCCTAACCCTAACACATACCCTACGCCGTACCTGAAGCCCTCCCCGAACCCGTACCCTAAGCCGTACCCTAAGCCGTACCCTAAGCCTAACCCTAACCCTACGCTACCCTTGACTGCTTCTGGCTCCAATAGATTTCCTAAGCACTAGTGTTTTAAGGAACAGGTTAAAAAGAGAATCCTAATGTGATTTCTTTATAATGGGTGTGTTCCTTATCTTATCCTAGTGTCTAAACTCTTCTCCATTGCTGGACCTCCAAATAATATTCCTTTACGTGCCAAGGGGTATCTAGAGAGTGAGATAGGTTTAATAACTACCCTAACACTAACGCGTACCCTAACCCTAACCCCTACCCTAACACTAACACGTACCCTAATCCTAACCAATACCCTAAACCGAGCCCTAACCCTAACACTATCCCTAAACCTAACCCTAACCCATACGCTACGCCATACCCGAAGCCCTCCCCGAACCCGTACCCTAAGCCGTACCCTAAGCCGTACCCTAAGCCTAACCCTAACCCTAGGCTACCCTTGACTGCTTCTGCCTCCAATAGATTTCCTAAGCACTAGTGTTTTAAGGAACAGCTTAAAAAGAGAATCCTAATGTGATTTCTTTATAATGGGTGTGTTCCTTATCTTATCCTAGTGTCTAAACTCTTCTCCATGGCTGGACCCCCAAATAATATTCCTTTACGTGCTAAGGTGTATCTAGAGAGTGGGATAGGTTTAATAACTACCTTAACTCTAACGCCTACCCTAACCCTAACCCCTACCCTAAAACTAACACGTACACTAAACCGAGCCCTAACCCTAACACTAACCCTAACCCTAACCCTAACACATACCCTACGCCGTACCCGAAGCCTTCCCCGAACCCGTACCCTAAGCCGTACCCTAAGCCGTACCCTAAGCCTAACCCTAACCCTAGGCTACCCTTGACTGCTTCTGCATCCAATAGATTTCCTAAGCACTAGTGTTTTAAGGAACAGCTTAAAAAGAGAATCCTAATGTGATTTCTTTATAATGGGTGTGTTCCTTATCTTATCCTAGTGTCTAAACTCTTCTCCATGGCTGGACCCCCAAATAATATTCCTTTACGTGCTAAGGGGTATCTAGAGAGTGGGAATGGTTTAATAACTACCCTCACCCTAATGCGTACCCTAATCCTAATCCCTACCCTAACCCTAACACGTAACCTAATCCTAACCCGTACCCTAAACGGAGCCCTAACCGTAACACTAACCCTAACCCTAACCCTAACCCATACCCTACGCCGTACCCGAACCCCTCCCCGAACCCGTACCCTAAGCCGTACCCTAAGCCTAACCCTAAGCCTAACCCTAACCCTAGGCTACCCTTGACTGCTTCTGCCTCCAATAGATTTCCTAAGCACTAGTGTTTTAAGGAACAGCTTAAAAAGAGAATCCTAATGTGATTTCTTTATAATGGGTGTGTTCCTTATATTATCTTAGTGTCTAAACTCTTCTCCATGGATGGACCCCCAAATAATATTGCTTTACGTGCTAAGGGGTATCTAGAGAGTGGGATAGGTTTAATAACTACCCTAACCCTAACGCGTACCCTAACCCTAACCCCTACCCTAAGCCTAAGACGTACCCTAATCCTAAACCGTACCATAAACCGAGCCCTAACCCTAACACTAACCCTAACCCTAACCCTAACCCATACCCTACGCCATACCCGAAGCCCTCCCCGAACCCGTACCGTAAGCCGTACCCTAAGCCTAACCCTAAGCCTAACCCTAACCCTAGGCTACCCTTGACTGCTTCTGCCTCCAGTAGATTTCCTAAGCACTAGTGTTTTAAGGAACAGCTTATAAAGAGAATCCTAATGTGATTTCTTTATAATAGGTGTGTTCCTTATCTTATCCTAGTGTCTAAACTCTTCTCCATAGCTGGACCCCCAAATAATAGTCCTTTACGTGCTAAGGGTTATCTAGAGAGTGGGATAGGTTTAATAACTACCCTAACCCTAACCCGTACCCTAACCCTAATCCCTACTCTAACCCTAACACGTACCCTAATCCTATCCCGTACCCTAAAAGGAGCCCTAACCATAACACTAACCCAAACCCTAAACCTAACACATACCCTCCGCCGTACACGAACCCCTCCCCGAACCCGTACCCTAAGCTGTACCCTAAGCCGTACCCTAAGCCTAACCCTAACCCTAGGCTACCCTTGACTGATTCTGCCTCCAATAGATTTCCTAAGCACTAGTGTTTTAAGGAACAGCTTAAAAAGTGAATCCTAATGTGATTTCTTTATAATGGGTGTGTTCCTTATCTTATCCTAGTGTCTAAACTCTTCTCCATGGCTGGACCCCCAAATAATATTCCTTTACGTACTAAGGGGTATCTAGAGTGTGGGAGAGGTTTAATAACTACCCTAACTCTAATGCGTACCCTAACCCTAACACGTAACCTAATCCTAACCCGTACCCTAAACGGAGCCCTAACCCTAACACTAACCCTAACACTAACCCTAACCCATACCCTACGCCGTACCCGAAGCCCTCCCCGAACCCGTACCCTAAGCCGTACCCTAAGCCTAATCCTAAGCCTAACCCTAACCCTAGGCTACCCTTGACTGCTTCTGCCTCCAATAGATTTCCTAAGCACTAGTGTTTTAAGGAACAGCTTAAAAAGTGAATCCTAATGTGATTTCTTTATAATGGGTGTGTTCCTTATCTTATCCTAGTGTCTAAACTCTTCTCCATGGCTGGACCTCCAAATAATATTCCTTTACGTGCTAAGGGGTATCTAGAGAGTGGGATAGGTTTAATAACTACCCTAACACTAACGCGTACCCTAACCCTAACCCCTATCCTAACACTAACACGTACCCTAATCCTAACCAATACCCTAAACCGAGCCCTAACCCTAACACTAACCCTAACCCTAACATATACCCTACGCCGTACCCGAAGCCCTCCCCGAACCCGTACCCTAAGCCGTACCCTAAGCCGTACCCTAAGCCTAACCCTAACCCTAGGCTACCCTTGACTGCTTCTGCCTCCAATAGATTTCCTAAGCACTAGTGTTTTAAGGAACAGCTTAAAAAGAGAATCCTAATGTGATTTCTTTATAATGGGTGTGTTCCTTATCTTATCCTAGTGTCTAAACTCTTCTCCATGGCTGGACCCCCAAATAATATTCCTTTACGTGCTAAGGGGTATCTAGAGAGTGGGAATGGTTTAATAACTACCCTCACCCTAATGCGTACCCTAATCCTAATCCCTACCCTAACCCTAACACGTAACCTAATCCTAACCCGTACCCTAAACGGAGCCCTAACCATAACACTAACCCTAACCCTAACCCTAACCCATACCCTACGCCGTACCCGAACCCCTCCCCGAACCCGTACCCTAAGCCGTACCCTAAGCCTAATCCTAAGCCTAACCCTAACCCTAGGCTACCCTTGACTGCTTCTGCCTCCAATAGATTTCCTAAGCACTAGTGTTTTAAGGAACAGCTTAAAAAGTGAATCCTAATGTGATTTCTTTATAATGGGTGTGTTCCTTATCTTATCCTAGTGTCTAAACTCTTCTCCATTGCTGGACCTCCAAATAATATTCCTTTACGTGCTAAGGGGTATCTAGAGAGTGGGATAGGTTTAATAACTACCCTAACACTAACGCGTACCCTAACCCTAACCCCTATCCTAACACTAACACGTACCCTAATCCTAACCAATACCCTAAACCGAGCCCTAACCCTAACACTAACCCTAACCCTAACACATACCCTACGCCGTACCCGAAGCCTTCCCCGAACCCGTACCCTAAGCCGTACCCTAAGCCGTACCCTAAGCCTAACCCTAACCCTAGGCTACCCTTGACTGCTTCTGCCTCCAATAGATTTCCTAAGCACTAGTGTTTTAAGGAACAGCTTAAAAAGAGAATCCTAATGTGATTTCTTTATAATGGGTGTGTTCCTTATCTTATCCTAGTGTCTAAACTCTTCTCCATGGCTGGACCCCCAAATAATATTCCTTTACGTGCTAAGGGGTATCTAGAGAGTGGGAATGGTTTAATAACTACCCTCACCCTAATGCGTACCCTAATCCTAATCCCTACCCTAACCCTAACACGTAACCTAATCCTAACCCGTACCCTAAACGGAGCCCTAACCGTAACACTAACCCTAACCCTAACCCTAACCCATACCCTACGCCGTACCCGAACCCCTCCCCGAACCCGTACCCTAAGCCGTACCCTAAGCCTAACCCTAAGCCTAACCCTAACCCTAGGCTACCCTTGACTGCTTCTGCCTCCAATAGATTTCCTAAGCACTAGTGTTTTAAGGAACAGCTTAAAAAGAGAATCCTAATGTGATTTCTTTATAATGGGTGTGTTCCTTATATTATCTTAGTGTCTAAACTCTTCTCCATGGATGGACCCCCAAATAATATTGCTTTACGTGCTAAGGGGTATCTAGAGAGTGGGATAGGTTTAATAACTACCCTAACCCTAACGCGTACCCTAACCCTAACCCCTACCCTAAGCCTAAGACGTACCCTAATCCTAAACCGTACCATAAACCGAGCCCTAACCCTAACACTAACCCTAACCCTAACCCTAACCCATACCCTACGCCATACCCGAAGCCCTCCCCGAACCCGTACCGTAAGCCGTACCCTAAGCCTAACCCTAAGCCTAACCCTAACCCTAGGCTACCCTTGACTGCTTCTGCCTCCAGTAGATTTCCTAAGCACTAGTGTTTTAAGGAACAGCTTATAAAGAGAATCCTAATGTGATTTCTTTATAATAGGTGTGTTCCTTATCTTATCCTAGTGTCTAAACTCTTCTCCATAGCTGGACCCCCAAATAATATTCCTTTACGTGCTAAGGGTTATCTAGAGAGTGGGATAGGTTTAATAACTACCCTAACCCTAACCCGTACCCTAACCCTAACCCCTACTCTAACCCTAACACGTACCCTAATCCTATCCCGTACCCTAAAAGGAGCCCTAACCATAACACTAACCCAAACCCTAAACCTAACACATACCCTCCGCCGTACACGAACCCCTCCCCGAACCCGTACCCTAAGCTGTACCCTAAGCCGTACCCTAAGCCTAACCCTAACCCTAGGCTACCCTTGACTGATTCTGCCTCCAATAGATTTCCTAAGCACTAGTGTTTTAAGGAACAGCTTAAAAAGTGAATCCTAATGTGATTTCTTTATAATGGGTGTGTTCCTTATCTTATCCTAGTGTCTAAACTCTTCTCCACGGCTGGACCCCCAAATAATATTCCTTTACGTACTAAGGGGTATCTAGAGTGTGGGAGAGGTTTAATAACTACCCTCACTCTAATGCGTACCCTAACCCTAACACGTAACCTAATCCTAACCCGTACCCTAAAAGGAGCCCTAACCCTAACACTAACCCTAACACTAACCCTAACCCATACCCTACGCCGTACCCGAAGCCCTCCCCGAACCCGTACCCTAAGCCGTACCCTAAGCCGTACCCTAAGCGTAACCCTAACCCTACGCTACCCTTGACTGCTTCTGTCTCCAATAGATTTCCTAAGCACTAGTGTTTTAAGGAACAGCTTAAAAAGAGAATCCTAATGTGATTTCTTTATAATGGGTGTGTTCCTTATCTTATCCTAGTGTCTAAACTCTTCTCCATTGCTGGACCTCCAAATAATATTCCTTTACGTGCCAAGGGGTATCTAGAGAGTGAGATAGGTTTAATAACTACCCTAACACTAACGCGTACCCTAACCCTAACCCCTACCCTAACACTAACACGTACCCTAATCCTAACCAATACCCTAAACCGAGCCCTAACCCTAACACTATCCCTAAACCTAACCCTAACCCATACGCTACGCCATACCCGAAGCCCTCCCCGAACCCGTACCCTAAGCCGTACCCTAAGCCGTACCCTAAGCCTAACCCTAACCCTAGGCTACCCTTGACTGCTTCTGCCTCCAATAGATTTCCTAAGCACTAGTGTTTTAAGGAACAGCTTAAAAAGAGAATCCTAATGTGATTTCTTTATAATGGGTGTGTTCCTTATCTTATCCTAGTGTCTAAACTCTTCTCCATGGCTGGACCCCCAAATAATATTCCTTTACGTGCTAAGGTGTATCTAGAGAGTGGGATAGGTTTAATAACTACCTTAACTCTAACGCCTACCCTAACCCTAACCCCTACCCTAAAACTAACACGTACACTAAACCGAGCCCTAACCCTAACACTAACCCTAACCCTAACCCTAACACATACCCTACGCCGTACCCGAAGCCTTCCCCGAACCCGTACCCTAAGCCGTACCCTAAGCCGTACCCTAAGCCTAACCCTAACCCTAGGCTACCCTTGACTGCTTCTGCATCCAATAGATTTCCTAAGCACTAGTGTTTTAAGGAACAGCTTAAAAAGAGAATCCTAATGTGATTTCTTTATAATGGGTGTGTTCCTTATCTTATCCTAGTGTCTAAACTCTTCTCCATGGCTGGACCCCCAAATAATATTCCTTTACGTGCTAAGGGGTATCTAGAGAGTGGGAATGGTTTAATAACTACCCTCACCCTAATGCGTACCCTAATCCTAATCCCTACCCTAACCCTAACACGTAACCTAATCCTAACCCGTACCCTAAACGGAGCCCTAACCGTAACACTAACCCTAACCCTAACCCTAACCCATACCCTACGCCGTACCCGAACCCCTCCCCGAACCCGTACCCTAAGCCGTACCCTAAGCCTAACCCTAAGCCTAACCCTAACCCTAGGCTACCCTTGACTGCTTCTGCCTCCAATAGATTTCCTAAGCACTAGTGTTTTAAGGAACAGCTTAAAAAGAGAATCCTAATGTGATTTCTTTATAATGGGTGTGTTCCTTATATTATCTTAGTGTCTAAACTCTTCTCCATGGATGGACCCCCAAATAATATTGCTTTACGTGCTAAGGGGTATCTAGAGAGTGGGATAGGTTTAATAACTACCCTAACCCTAACGCGTACCCTAACCCTAACCCCTACCCTAAGCCTAAGACGTACCCTAATCCTAAACCGTACCATAAACCGAGCCCTAACCCTAACACTAACCCTAACCCTAACCCTAACCCATACCCTACGCCATACCCGAAGCCCTCCCCGAACCCGTACCGTAAGCCGTACCCTAAGCCTAACCCTAAGCCTAACCCTAACCCTAGGCTACCCTTGACTGCTTCTGCCTCCAGTAGATTTCCTAAGCACTAGTGTTTTAAGGAACAGCTTATAAAGAGAATCCTAATGTGATTTCTTTATAATAGGTGTGTTCCTTATCTTATCCTAGTGTCTAAACTCTTCTCCATAGCTGGACCCCCAAATAATAGTCCTTTACGTGCTAAGGGTTATCTAGAGAGTGGGATAGGTTTAATAACTACCCTAACCCTAACCCGTACCCTAACCCTAATCCCTACTCTAACCCTAACACGTACCCTAATCCTATCCCGTACCCTAAAAGGAGCCCTAACCATAACACTAACCCAAACCCTAAACCTAACACATACCCTCCGCCGTACACGAACCCCTCCCCGAACCCGTACCCTAAGCTGTACCCTAAGCCGTACCCTAAGCCTAACCCTAACCCTAGGCTACCCTTGACTGATTCTGCCTCCAATAGATTTCCTAAGCACTAGTGTTTTAAGGAACAGCTTAAAAAGTGAATCCTAATGTGATTTCTTTATAATGGGTGTGTTCCTTATCTTATCCTAGTGTCTAAACTCTTCTCCATGGCTGGACCCCCAAATAATATTCCTTTACGTACTAAGGGGTATCTAGAGTGTGGGAGAGGTTTAATAACTACCCTAACTCTAATGCGTACCCTAACCCTAACACGTAACCTAATCCTAACCCGTACCCTAAACGGAGCCCTAACCCTAACACTAACCCTAACACTAACCCTAACCCATACCCTACGCCGTACCCGAAGCCCTCCCCGAACCCGTACCCTAAGCCGTACCCTAAGCCTAATCCTAAGCCTAACCCTAACCCTAGGCTACCCTTGACTGCTTCTGCCTCCAATAGATTTCCTAAGCACTAGTGTTTTAAGGAACAGCTTAAAAAGTGAATCCTAATGTGATTTCTTTATAATGGGTGTGTTCCTTATCTTATCCTAGTGTCTAAACTCTTCTCCATGGCTGGACCTCCAAATAATATTCCTTTACGTGCTAAGGGGTATCTAGAGAGTGGGATAGGTTTAATAACTACCCTAACACTAACGCGTACCCTAACCCTAACCCCTATCCTAACACTAACACGTACCCTAATCCTAACCAATACCCTAAACCGAGCCCTAACCCTAACACTAACCCTAACCCTAACATATACCCTACGCCGTACCCGAAGCCCTCCCCGAACCCGTACCCTAAGCCGTACCCTAAGCCGTACCCTAAGCCTAACCCTAACCCTAGGCTACCCTTGACTGCTTCTGCCTCCAATAGATTTCCTAAGCACTAGTGTTTTAAGGAACAGCTTAAAAAGAGAATCCTAATGTGATTTCTTTATAATGGGTGTGTTCCTTATCTTATCCTAGTGTCTAAACTCTTCTCCATGGCTGGACCCCCAAATAATATTCCTTTACGTGCTAAGGGGTATCTAGAGAGTGGGAATGGTTTAATAACTACCCTCACCCTAATGCGTACCCTAATCCTAATCCCTACCCTAACCCTAACACGTAACCTAATCCTAACCCGTACCCTAAACGGAGCCCTAACCATAACACTAACCCTAACCCTAACCCTAACCCATACCCTACGCCGTACCCGAACCCCTCCCCGAACCCGTACCCTAAGCCGTACCCTAAGCCTAATCCTAAGCCTAACCCTAACCCTAGGCTACCCTTGACTGCTTCTGCCTCCAATAGATTTCCTAAGCACTAGTGTTTTAAGGAACAGCTTAAAAAGTGAATCCTAATGTGATTTCTTTATAATGGGTGTGTTCCTTATCTTATCCTAGTGTCTAAACTCTTCTCCATTGCTGGACCTCCAAATAATATTCCTTTACGTGCTAAGGGGTATCTAGAGAGTGGGATAGGTTTAATAACTACCCTAACACTAACGCGTACCCTAACCCTAACCCCTATCCTAACACTAACACGTACCCTAATCCTAACCAATACCCTAAACCGAGCCCTAACCCTAACACTAACCCTAACCCTAACACATACCCTACGCCGTACCCGAAGCCTTCCCCGAACCCGTACCCTAAGCCGTACCCTAAGCCGTACCCTAAGCCTAACCCTAACCCTAGGCTACCCTTGACTGCTTCTGCCTCCAATAGATTTCCTAAGCACTAGTGTTTTAAGGAACAGCTTAAAAAGAGAATCCTAATGTGATTTCTTTATAATGGGTGTGTTCCTTATCTTATCCTAGTGTCTAAACTCTTCTCCATGGCTGGACCCCCAAATAATATTCCTTTACGTGCTAAGGGGTATCTAGAGAGTGGGAATGGTTTAATAACTACCCTCACCCTAATGCGTACCCTAATCCTAATCCCTACCCTAACCCTAACACGTAACCTAATCCTAACCCGTACCCTAAACGGAGCCCTAACCGTAACACTAACCCTAACCCTAACCCTAACCCATACCCTACGCCGTACCCGAACCCCTCCCCGAACCCGTACCCTAAGCCGTACCCTAAGCCTAACCCTAAGCCTAACCCTAACCCTAGGCTACCCTTGACTGCTTCTGCCTCCAATAGATTTCCTAAGCACTAGTGTTTTAAGGAACAGCTTAAAAAGAGAATCCTAATGTGATTTCTTTATAATGGGTGTGTTCCTTATATTATCTTAGTGTCTAAACTCTTCTCCATGGATGGACCCCCAAATAATATTGCTTTACGTGCTAAGGGGTATCTAGAGAGTGGGATAGGTTTAATAACTACCCTAACCCTAACGCGTACCCTAACCCTAACCCCTACCCTAAGCCTAAGACGTACCCTAATCCTAAACCGTACCATAAACCGAGCCCTAACCCTAACACTAACCCTAACCCTAACCCTAACCCATACCCTACGCCATACCCGAAGCCCTCCCCGAACCCGTACCGTAAGCCGTACCCTAAGCCTAACCCTAAGCCTAACCCTAACCCTAGGCTACCCTTGACTGCTTCTGCCTCCAGTAGATTTCCTAAGCACTAGTGTTTTAAGGAACAGCTTATAAAGAGAATCCTAATGTGATTTCTTTATAATAGGTGTGTTCCTTATCTTATCCTAGTGTCTAAACTCTTCTCCATAGCTGGACCCCCAAATAATATTCCTTTACGTGCTAAGGGTTATCTAGAGAGTGGGATAGGTTTAATAACTACCCTAACCCTAACCCGTACCCTAACCCTAACCCCTACTCTAACCCTAACACGTACCCTAATCCTATCCCGTACCCTAAAAGGAGCCCTAACCATAACACTAACCCAAACCCTAAACCTAACACATACCCTCCGCCGTACACGAACCCCTCCCCGAACCCGTACCCTAAGCTGTACCCTAAGCCGTACCCTAAGCCTAACCCTAACCCTAGGCTACCCTTGACTGATTCTGCCTCCAATAGATTTCCTAAGCACTAGTGTTTTAAGGAACAGCTTAAAAAGTGAATCCTAATGTGATTTCTTTATAATGGGTGTGTTCCTTATCTTATCCTAGTGTCTAAACTCTTCTCCACGGCTGGACCCCCAAATAATATTCCTTTACGTACTAAGGGGTATCTAGAGTGTGGGAGAGGTTTAATAACTACCCTCACTCTAATGCGTACCCTAACCCTAACACGTAACCTAATCCTAACCCGTACCCTAAAAGGAGCCCTAACCCTAACACTAACCCTAACACTAACCCTAACCCATACCCTACGCCGTACCCGAAGCCCTCCCCGAACCCGTACCCTAAGCCGTACCCTAAGCCGTACCCTAAGCGTAACCCTAACCCTACGCTACCCTTGACTGCTTCTGGCTCCAATAGATTTCCTAAGCACTAGTGTTTTAAGGAACAGCTTAAAAAGAGAATCCTAATGTGATTTCTTTATAATGGGTGTGTTCCTTATCTTATCCTAGTGTCTAAACTCTTCTCCATTGCTGGACCTCCAAATAATATTCCTTTACGTGCTAAGGGGTATCTAGAGAGTTGGATAGGTTTAATAACTACCCTAACACTAACGCGTACCCTAACCCTAACCCCTATCCTAACACTAACACGTACCCTAATCCTAACCAATACCCTAAACCGAGCCCTAACCCTAACACTAACCCTAACCCTAACACATACCCTACGCCGTACCCGAAGCCCTCCCCGAATCCGTACCCTAAGCCGTACCCTAAGCCGTACCCTAAGCCTAACCCTAACCCTAGGCTACCCTTGACTGCTTCTGCCTCCAATAGATTTCCTAAGCACTAGTGTTTTAAGGAACAGCTTAAAAAGAGAATCCTAATGTGATTTCTTTATAATGGGTGTGTTCCTTATCTTATCCTAGTGTCTAAACTCTTCTCCATGGCTGGACCCCCAAATAATATTCCTTTACGTGCTAAGGGGTATCTAGAGAGTGGGATAAGTTTAATAACTACCCTCACCCTAATGCGTACCCTAATCCTAACCCCTACCCTAACCCTAACACGTAACCTAATCCTAACCCGTACCCTAAACGGAGCCCTAACCCTAACACTAACCCTAACCCTAACCCTAACCCATACCCTACGCCGTACCCGAACCCCTCCCCGAACCCGTACCCTAAGCCGTACCCTAAGCCTTACCCCAAGCCTAACCCTAACCCTAGGCTACCCTTGACTGCTTCTGCCTCCAATAGATTTCCTAATCACTAGTGTTTTAAGGAACAGCTTAAAAAGAGAATCCTAATGTGATTTCTTTATAATGGGTGTGTTCCTTATATTATCTTAGTGTCTAAGCTCTTCTCCATGGATGGCCCCCCAAATAATATGGCTTTACGTGCTAAGGGGTATCTAGAGAATGGGATAGGTTTAATAACTACCCTAACCTTAACGCGTACCCTAACCCTAACCCCTACCCTAACCCTAAGACGTACCCTAATGCTAAACCGTACCCTAAACCGAGCCCTAACCCTAACACTAACCCTAACCCTAACCCTAACCCATACCCTACGCCATACCCGAAGCCCTCCCCGAACCCGTACCCTAAGCCGTACCCTAAGCCTAACCCTAAGCCTAACCCTAACCCTAGGCTACCCTTGACTGTTTCTGCCTCCAATAGATTTCCTAAGCACTAGTGTTTTAAGGAACAGCTTATAAAGAGAATCCTAATGTGATTTCTTTATAATACGTGTGTTCCTTATCTTATCCTAGTGTCTAAACTCTTCTCCATGGCTGGACCCCCAAATAATATTCCTTTACGTGCTAAGGGGTATCTAGAGAGTGGGATAGGTTTAATAACTACCCTAACCCTAACGCGTACCCTAACCCTAACCCCTACTCTAACCCTAACACGTACCCTAATCCTATCCCGTACCCTAAAAGGAGCCCGAACCCTAACACTAACCCAAACCCTAAACCTAACACATACCCTCCGCCGTACACGAACCCCTCCCCGAACCCGTACCCTAAGCCGTACCCTAAGCCGTACCCTAAGCCTAACCCTAACCCTAGGCTACCCTTGACTGCTTCTGCCTCCAATAGATTTCCTAAGCACTAGTGTTTTAAGGAACAGCTTAAAAAGTGAATCCTAATGTGATTTCTTTATAATGGGTGTATTCCTTATCTTATCCTAGTGTCTAAACTCTTCTCCATGGCTGGACCCCCAAATAATATTCCTTTACGTGCTAAGGGGTATCTAGAGTGTGGGAGAGGTTTAATAACTACCCTAAATCTAATGCGTACCCTAACCCTAACCCCTACCCTAACCCTAACACGTAACCTAATCCTAACCCGTACCCTAAACGGAGCCCTAACCCTAACACTAACCCTAACACTAACCCTAACCCATACACTACGCCGTACCCGAAGCCCTCCCCGAACCTGTACCCTACGCCGTACCCTAAGCCTAACCCCAAGCCTAACCCTAACCCTAGGCTACCCTTGACTGCTTCTGCCTCCAATAGATTTCCTAAGCACTAGTGTTTTAAGGAACAGCTTAAAAAGAGAATCCTAATGTGATTTCTTTATAATGGGTGTGTTCCTTATATTATCTTAGTGTCTAAGATCTTCTCCATGGATGGACCCCTAAATAATATGGCTTTACGTGCTAAGGGGTATCTAGAGAGTGGGATAGGTTTAATAACTACCCTAACACTAACGCGTACCCTAACCCTAACCCCTACCCTAACACTAACACGTACCCTAATCCTAACCAATACCCTAAACCGAGCCCTAACCCTAACACTATCCCTAAACCTAACCCTAACCCATACGCTACGCCATACCCGAAGCCCTCCCCGAACCCGTACCCTAAGCCGTACCCTAAGCCGTACCCTAAGCCTAACCCTAACCCTAGGCTACCCTTGACTGCTTCTGCCTCCAATAGATTTCCTAAGCACTAGTGTTTTAAGGAACAGCTTAAAAAGAGAATCCTAATGTGATTTCTTTATAATGGGTGTGTTCCTTATCTTATCCTAGTGTCTAAACTCTTCTCCATGGCTGGACCCCCAAATAATATTCCTTTACGTGCTAAGGTGTATCTAGAGAGTGGGATAGGTTTAATAACTACCTTAACTCTAACGCCTACCCTAACCCTAACCCCTACCCTAAAACTAACACGTACACTAAACCGAGCCCTAACCCTAACACTAACCCTAACCCTAACCCTAACACATACCCTACGCCGTACCCGAACCCCTCCCCGAACCCGTACCCTAAGCCGTACCCTAACCCAAACCCTAAGCCTAACCCTAACCCTAGGCTACCCGTGACTGCTTCTGCCTCCAATAGATTTCCTAAGCACTAGTGTGTTAAGGAACAGCTTAAAAAGCGAATCCTAATGTGATTGCTTTATAATGGGTGTGTTCCTTATCTTATCCTAGTGTCTAAACTCTTCTCCATGGCTAGACCTCCAAATAATATTCCTTTACGTGCTAAGGGGTATCTAGAGAGTGGGATAGGTTTAATAACTAAAGTAACACTAATGCGTACCCTAACCCTAACCCCTACCCTAACCCTAATTCGTACCCTAATCCTAACCAATATCCTAAACCGAGCCCTAACCCTAACACTAACCCTAACCCTAACCCTAACCCATACCCTACGCCGTACCCGAACCCCTCCCCGAACCCGTACCCTAAGCCGTACCCTAAGCCTAATCCTAAGCCTAACCCTAACCCTAGGCTACCCTTGACTGCTTCTGCCTCCAATAGATTTCCTAAGCACTAGTGTTTTAAGGAACAGCTTAAAAAGTGAATCCTAATGTGATTTCTTTATAATGGGTGTGTTCCTTATCTTATCCTAGTGTCTAAACTCTTCTCCATGGCTGGACCCCCAAATAATATTACTTTACGTGCTAAGGGGTATCTAGAGAGTGGGATAGGTTTAATAACTACCCTAACCCTAATGCGTACCCTAACCCTAACCCCTACCCTAACCCTAACACGTAACCTAATCCTAACCCGTACCCTAAACGGAGCCCTAACCCTAACACTAACCCAAACCCTAAACCTAACACATACCCTCCGCCGTACACAAACCCCTCCCCGAAACCGTACGCTAAGCCGTACCGTAAGCCGTACCCTAAGCCTAAACCTAACCCTAGGCTACCCTTGACTGCTTCTGCCTCCAATAGATTTCCTAAGCACTAGAGTTTTAAGGAACAGCTTAAAAAGTGAATCCTAATGTGATTTCTTTATAATGGGTGTGTTCCTTATATTATCTTAGTGTCTAAGATCTTCTCGATGGATGGACCCCCAAATAATATGGCTTTACGTGCTACGGGGTATCTAGAGAGTGGGATAGGTTGAATAACTACCCTAACCCTAACGCGTACCATAACCCTAACCCCTACCCTAACCCTAACACGTACACTAATCCTAAACCGTACCCTAAACCGAGCCCTAACCCTAACACTAACCCTAACCCTAACCCTAACCCATACCCTACGCCGTTCCCGAAGCCCTCCCCGAACCCGTACCCTAAGCCGTACCCTAAGCCGTACCCTAAGCCTAACCCTAACCCTACGCTACCCTTGACTGCTTCTGGCTCCAATAGATTTCCTAAGCACTAGTGTTTTAAGGAACAGCTTAAAAAGAGAATCCTAATGTGATTTCTTTATCATGGGTGTGTTCCTTATCTTATCCTAGTGTCTAAACTCTTCTCCATGGCTGGACCTCCATATAATATTCCTTTACGTGCTAAGGGGTATCTAGAGAGTGGGATAGGTTTAATAACTACCCTAACACTAACGCGTACCCTAACCCTAACCCTACCCTAACACTAACACGTACCCTAATCCCAACCAATACCCTAAACCGAGCCCTAACCCTAACACTAACCCGAAACCTAACCCTAGCCCATACCCTACGCCGTACCCGAAGCCCTCCCCGAACCTGTACCCTAAGCCGTACCCTAAGCCGTACCCTAAGCCTAACCCTAACCCTAGGCTACCCTTGACTACTTCTGCCTCCAATAGATTTCCTAAGCACTAGTGTTTTAAGGAACAGCTTAAAAAGAGAATCCTAATGTGATTTCTTTATAATGGGTGTGTTCCTTATCTTATCCTAGTGTCTAAACCCTTCTCCATGGCTGGACCTCCAAATAATATTCCTTTACGTGCTAAGGGGTATCTAGAGAGTGGGATAGGTTTAATAACTACCCTAACACTAACGCGTACCCTAACCCTAACCCCTACCCTAACACTAACACGTACCCTAATCCTAAACAATACCCTAAACCGAGCCCTAACCCTAACACTAACCCTAACCCTAACCCATACCCTACGCCGTACCCGAAGCCCTCCCCGAACCCGTACCCTAAGCCGTACCCTAAGCCGTACCCTAAGCCTAACCCTAACCCTAGGCTACCCTTGACTGCTTCTGCCTCCAATAGATTTCCTAAGCACTAGTGTTTTAAGGAACAGCTTAAAAAGAGAATCCTAATGTGATTTCTTTATAATGGGTGTGTTCCTTATCTTATCCTAGTGTCTAAACTCTTCTCCATGGCTGGACCCCCAAATAATATTCCTTTACGTGCTAAGGTGTATCTAGAGAGTGGGATAGGTTTAATAACTACCTTAACTCTAACGCCTATCCTAACCCTAACCCCTACCCTAAAACTAACACGTACACTAAACCGAGCCCTAACCCTAACACTAACCCTAACCCTAACCCTAACCCATACCCTACGCCGTACCCGAACCACTCCCCGAACCCGTACCCTAAGCTGTACCCTAACCCTAACCCTAAGCCTAACCCTAACCCTAGGCTACCCGTGGCAGCTTCTGCCTCCAATAGATTTCCTAAGCACTAGTGTTTTAAGGAACAGCTTAAAAAGTGAATCCTAATGTGATTTCTTTATAATGGGTGTATTCCTTATCTTATCCTAGTGTCTAAACTCTTCTCCATGGCTGGACCCCCAAATAATATTCCTTTACGTGCTAAGGGGTATCTAGAGTGTGGGAGAGGTTTAATAACTACCCTAACTCTAATGAGTACCCTAACCCTAACCCCTACCCTAACCCTAACACGTAACCTAATCCTAACCCGTACCCTAAACGGAGCCCTAACCCTAACACTAACCCTAACACTAACCCTAACCCATACACTACGCCGTACCCGAAGCCCTCCCCGAACCTGTACCCTACGCCGTACCCTAAGCCTAACCCCAAGCCTAACCCTAACCCTAGGCTACCCTTGACTGCTTCTGCCTCCAATAGATTTCCTAAGCACTAGTGTTTTAAGGAACAGCTTAAAAAGAGAATCCTAATGTGATTTCTTTATAATGGGTGTGTTCCTTATATTATCTTAGTGTCTAAGATCTTCTCCATGGATGGACCCCCAAATAATATGGCTTTACGTGCTACGGTGTATCTAGAGAGTGGGATAGGTTTAGTAACTACCCTAACCCTAACACGTACCCTAACACTAACCCCTACCCTAACCCTAACACGTACACTACTCCTAACCCGTACCCTAAACCGAGCCCTAACCCTAACACTAACCCTAACCCTAACCCTAACCCATACCCTACGCCATACCCGAAGCCCTCCCCGAACCCGTACCCTAAGCCGTACCCTAAGCCGTACCCTAAGCCTAACCCTAACCCTAGGCTACCCTTGACTGCTTCTGCCTCCAATAGATTTCCTAAGCACTAGTGTTTTAAGGAACAGGTTAAAAAGAGAATCCTAATGTGATTTCTTTATAATGGGTGTGTTCCTTATCTTATCCTAGTGTCTAAACTCTTCTCCATTGCTGGACCTCCAAATAATATTCCTTTACGTGCCAAGGGGTATCTAGAGAGTGGGATAGGTTTAATAACTACCCTAACACTAACGCGTACCCTAACCCTAACCCCTACCCTAACACTAACACGTACCCTAATCCTAACCAATACCCTAAACCGAGCCCTAACCCTAACACTATCCCTAAACCTAACCCTAACCCATACGCTACGCCGTACCCGAAGCCCTCCCCGAACCCGTACCCTAAGCCGTACCCTAAGCCGTACCCTAAGCGTAACCCTAACCCTAGGCTACCCTTGACTGCTTCTGCCTCCAATAGATTTCCTAAGCACTAGTGTTTTAAGGAACAGCTTAAAAAGAGAATCCTAATGTGATTTCTTTATAATGGGTGTGTTCCTTATCTTATCCTAGTGTCTAAACTCTTCTCCATGGCTGGACCCCCAAATAATATTCCTTTACGTGCTAAGGTGTATCTAGAGAGTGGGATAGGTTTAATAACTACCTTAACTCTAACGCCTACCCTAACCCTAACCCCTACCCTAAAACTAACACGTACACTAAACCGAGCCCTAACCCTAACACTAACCCTAACCCTAACCCTAACCCATACCCTACGCCGTACCCGAACCCCTCCCCGAACCCGTACCCTAAGCCGTACCCTAAGCCAAACCCTAAGCCTAACCCTAACCCTAGGCTACCCGTGACTGCTTCTGCCTCCAATAGATTTCCTAAGCACTAGTGTGTTAAGGAACAGCTTAAAAAGCGAATCCTAATGTGATTGCTTTATAATGGGTGTGTTCCTTATCTTATCCTAGTGTCTAAACTCTTCTCCATGGCTAGACCTCCAAATAATATTCCTTTACGTGCTAAGGGGTATCTAGAGAGTGGGATAGGTTTAATAACTAACCTAACACTAATGCGTACCCTAACCCTAACCCCTACCCTAACCCTATTTCGTACCCTAATCCTAACCAATATCCTAAACCGAGCCCTAACCCTAACACTAACCCTAACCCTAACCCTAACCCATACCCTACGCCGTGCCCGAAGCCCTCCCCGAACCCGTACCCTAAGCAGTACCCTAAGCCTAACCCTAAGCCTAACCCTAACCCTAGGCTACCCTTGACTGCTTCTGCCTCCAATAGATTTCCTAAGCACTAGTGTTTTAAGGAACAGCTTAAAAAGAGAATCCTAATGTGATTTCTTTATAATGGGTGTGTTCCTTATCTTATCCTAGTGTCTAAACTCTTCTCCATGGCTGGACCCCCAAATAATATTCCTTTACGTGCTAAGGGGTATCTAGAGAGTGGGATAGGTTTAATAACTACCCTAACCCTAATGCGTACCCTGACCCTAACCCCTACCCTAACCCTAACACGTACCCTAATCCTAACCCGTACACTAAAGCGAGCCCTAACCCTAACACTAACCCTAACCCTATCCCTAACCGATACCCTACGCCGTACCCGAAGCCCTCACCGAACCCGTACCCTAAGCCGTACCCTAAGCCTAAACCTAAGCCTAAACCTAACTTTAGGCTACCCTTGACTGCTTCTGCCTCCAATAGATTTCCTAAGCACTAGTGTTTTTTTTTTTTTTTTTAATGTCTGAAATATTTATATTAACATATTTCCATACATATTTCCATACAAATACAAGATTTTTAGAAATTTCATGTAATGTCTGAAACATTTATATTAACATATTTCCATACATATTTCCTTACAAATACCAATATAAGATTTTTAGAAATTTCATGTAATGTCTGAAACATTTATATTAACATATTTCCATACATATTTCCTTACAAATACCAATATAAGATTTTTAGGAATTTCATGTAATGTCTGAAACATTTATATTAACATATTTCCATACAAATAACCCAATGAAAGTTTAGTATTAGTTGTTTTGTTTGTTTTTTTATACTGCAGGTTCTTATTAGGCATCAATTTTATACATATCAGTGTATACATGTCAATCCCAATCGCCCAATTCAGCACACCACCATCCCCACCTCACCGCAGTTTTCCCCCCTTGGTGTCCATGTGTCCATAATCCTAACCCGTACCCTAAACGGAGCCCTAACCCTAACACTAACCCTAACACTAACCCTAACCCATACCCTACGCCGTACCCGAAGCCCTCCCCGAACCCGTACCCTAAGCCGTACCCTAAGCCTAACCCCAAGCCTAACCCTAAACCTAGGCTACCCTTGACTGCTTCTGCCTCCAATAGATTTCCTAAGCACTAGTGTTTTAAGGAACAGCTTAAAAAGAGAATCCTAATGTGATTTCTTTATAATGGGTGTGTTCCTTATATTATCTTAGTGTCTAAGATCTTCTCCATGGATGGACCCCCAAATAATATTCCTTTACGTGCTACGGGGTATCTAGAGAGTGGGATAGGTTTAATAACTACCCTAACCCTAACGCCTACCCTAACCCTAACCCCTACCCTAACCCTAACACGTACACTAATCCTAACCCGTACCCTAAACCGAGTCCTAAC
This sequence comes from Balaenoptera physalus, assembly GCF_965194825.1. NCBI lineage: Eukaryota > Metazoa > Chordata > Mammalia > Artiodactyla > Balaenopteridae > Balaenoptera > Balaenoptera physalus. The sequence continues at coordinate 813,687 of NW_028126404.1, forward strand.
CCTAACACTAACCCTAACCCTAATCCTAACCCATACCCTACGCCGTACCCGAAGCCCTCCCCGAACCCGTACCCTAAGCCGTACCTTAAGCCGTACCCTAAGCCTAACCCTAACCCTACGCTACCCTTGACTGCTTCTGGCTCCAATAGATTTCCTAAGCACTAGTGTTTTAAGGAACAGCTTAAAAAGAGAATCCTAATGTGATTTCTTTATAATGGGTGTGTTCCTTATCTTATCCTAGTGTCTAAACTCTTCTCCATTGCTGGACCTCCAAATAATAATCCTTTACGTGCTAAGGGGTATCTAGAGAGTGGGATAGGTTTAATAACTACCCTAACACTAACGCGTACCCTAACCCTAACCCCTACCCTAACACTAACACGTACCCTAATCCTAACCAATACCCTAAACCGAGCCCTAACCCTAACACTAACCCTAACCCTAACCCATACTGTACGCCGTACCCGAAGCCCTCCCCGAATCCGTACCCTAAGCCGTACCCTAAGCCGTACCCTAAGCCTAACCCTAACCCTAGGCTACCCTTGACTTCTCCTGCCTCCAATAGATTTCCTAAGCACTAGTGTTTTAAGGAACAGCTTAAAAAGAGAATCCTAATGTGATTTCTTTATAATGGGTGTGTTCCTTATCTTATCCTAGTGTCTAAATTCTTCTCCATGGCTGGACCTCCAAATAATATTCCTTTACGTGCTAAGGGGTATCTAGAGAGTGGAATAGGTTTAATAACTACCCTACCACTAACGCGTACCCTAACCCTAACTGCTACCCTAACCCTAACATGTACCCTAATCCTAAACAATACCCTAAACCGAGCCCTAACCCTAACACTAACCCTAACCCTAACCCTAACCCATACCCTACGCCGTACCCGAAGCTCTCCCCGAACCCGTACCCTAAGCCATACCCTAAGCCGTACCCTAAGCCTAACCCTAACCCTAGGCTACCCTTGACTGCTTCTGCCTCCAATAGATTTCCTAAGCACTAGTGTTTTAAGGAACAGCTTAAAAAGAGAATCCTAAGGTGATTTCTTTATAATGGGTGTGTTCCTTATCTTATCCTACTGTCTAAACCCTTCTCCATGGCTGGGCCTCCAAATAATATTCCTTTACGTGCTAAGGGGTATCTAGAGAGTGGGATAGGTTTAATAACTACCCTAACACTAACGCGTACCCTAACCCTAACCCCTACCCTAACCCTAACACGTACCCTAATCCTAACCAATACCCTAAACTGAGCCCTAACCCTAACACTAACCCTAACCCTAACCCTAACCCATACCCTACGCCGTACCCGAAGCCCTCCACGAACCCGTACGCAAAGCCGTACCGTAAGCCGTACCCTAAGCCTAACCCTAACCGTAGGCTACCCTTGACTGCTTCTGCCTCCAATAGATTTCCTAAGCACTAGTGTTTTAAGGAACAGCTTAAAAAGAGAATCCTAATGTGATTTCTTTATAATGGGTGTGTTCCTTATCTTATCCTAGTGTCTAAACTCTTCTCCATGGCTGGACCCCCAAATAATATTCCTTTACGTGCTAAGGTGTATCTAGAGAGTGGGATAGGTTTAATAACTACCTTAACCCTAACGCGTACCCTAACCCTAACCCCTACTCTAACCCTAAAACGTACCCTAATCCTATCCCGTACCCTAAAAGGAGCCCTAACCCTAACACTAACCCAAACCCTAAACCTAACACATACCCTCCGCCGTACACGAACCCCTACCCGAACCCGTACCCTAAGCCGTACCCTAAGCCGTACCCTAAGCCTAACCCTAACCCTAGGCTACCCATGACTGCTTCTGCCTCCAATAGATTTCCTAAGCACTAGTGTTTTAAGGAACAGCTTAAAAAGTGAATCCTAATGTGATTTCTTTATAATGGGTGTGTTCCTTATCTTATCCTAGTGTCTAAACTCTTCTCCATGGCTGGACCCCCAAATAATATTCCTTTACGTGCTAAGGGGTATCTAGAGTGTGGGAGAGGTTTAATAACTACCCTAACTCTAATGCGTACCCTAACCGTAACCCCTACCCTAACCCTAACACGTAACCTAATCCTAACCCGTACCCTAAACGGAGCCCTAACCCTAACACTAACCCTAACACTAACCCTAACCCATACCCTACGCCGTACCCGAAGCCCTCCCCGAACCCGTACCCTAAGCCGTACCCTAAGCCTAACCCCAAGCCTAACCCTAACCCTAGGCTACCCTTGACTGCTTCTGCCTCCAATAGATTTCCTAAGCACTAGTGTTTTAAGGAACAGCTTAAAAAGAGAATCCTAATGTGATTTCTTTATAATGGGTGTGTTCCTTATATTATCTTAGTGTCTAAGATCTTCTCCATGGATGGACCCCCAAATAATATTCCTTTACGTGCTACGGGGTATCTAGAGAGTGGGATAGGTTTAATAACTACCCTAACCCTAACGCATACCCTGACCCTAACCCCTACCCTAACCCTAACACGTACACTAAACCGAGCCCTAACCCTAACACTAACCCTAACCCTAACCCTAACCCATACCCTACGCCGTACCCGAACCCCTCCCCGAACCCGTACCCTAAGCCGTACCCTAACCCTAACCCTAAGCCTAACCCTAACCCTAGGCTACCCGTGACTGCTTCTGCCTCCAATAGATTTCCTAAGTACTAGTGTGTTAAGGAACAGCTTAAAAAGCGAATCCTAATGTGATTGCTTTAAAATGTGTGTGTTCCTTATCTTATCCTAGTGTCTAAACTCTTCTCCATGGCTAGACCTCCAAATAATATTCCTTTACGTGCTAAGGGGTATCTAGAGAGTGGGATAGGTTTAATAACTAACCTAACACTAACGCGTACCCTAACCCTAACCCCTACCCTAACCCTAACACGTACCCTTATCCTAACCAATATCCTAAACCGAGCCCTAACCCTAATATTAACCCTAACCCTAACCCTAACCCATACCCTACGCCGTACCCGAACCCCTCACCGAACCCGTACCCTAAGCGGTACCCTAAGCCTAATCCTAAGCCTAACCCTAACCCTAGGCTACCCTTGACTGCTTCTGCCTCCAATAGATTTCCTAAGCACTAGTGTTTTAAGGAACAGCTTAAAAAGAGAATCCTAATGTGATTTCTTTATAATGGGTGTGTTCCTTATATTATCTTAGTGTCTAAGCTCTTCTCCATGGATGGACCCCCAAATAATATGGCTTTACGTGCTAAGGGGTATCTAGAGAGTGGGATAGGTTTAATAACTACCCTAACCTTAACGCGTACCCTAACCCTAACCCCTACCCTAACCCTAAGACGTACCCTAATCCTAAACCGTACCCTAAACCGAGCCCTAACCCTAACACTAACCCTAACCCTAACCCTAACACATACCCTACGCCATACCCGAAGCCCTCCCCTAACCCGTACCCTAAGCCGTACCCTAAGCCTAACCCTAAGCCTAACCCTAACCCTAGGCTCCCCTTGACTGCTTCTGCCTCCAATAGATTTTCTAAGCACTAGTGTTTTAAGGAACAGCTTAAAAAGAGAATCCTAATGTGATTTCTTTATAATGGGTGTGTTCCTTATCTTATCCTAGTGTCTAAAATCTTCTCCATGGCTGGACCCCCAAATAATATTCCTTTACGTGCTAAGGTGTATCTAGAGAGTGGGATAGGTTTAATAACTACCTTAACTCTAACGTGTACCCTAACCCTAACCCCTACCCTAACCCTAAGACGTACACTAAACCGAGTCCTAACCCTAACACTAACCCTAACACTAACCCTAACCCATACCCTACGCCGTACCCAAACCCCTCCCCGAACCCGTACCCTAAGCCGTACCCTAAGCCTAATCCTAAGCCTAACCCTAACCCTAGGCTACCCTTGACTGCTTCTGCCTCCAATAGATTTCCTAAGCACTAGTGTTTTAAGGAACAGCTTAAAAAGTGAATCCTAATGTGATTTCTTTACAATGGGTGTGTTCCTTATCTTATCCTAGTGTCTAAACTCTTCTCCATGGCTGGACCCCCAAATAATATTCCTTTACGTGCTAAGAGGTATCTAGAGAGTGGGATAGGTTTAATAACTACCCTAACCCTAATGCGTACCCTAACTCTAACCCCTACCCTAACCCTAACACGTAACCTAATCCTAACCCGTACCCTAAACAGAGCCCTAACCCTAAAACTAACCCTAACCCTAACCCTAACCCATACCCTACGCCGTACCCGAACCCCTCCCCGAACCCGTACCCTAAGCCGTACCCTAAGCCTTACCCCAAGCCTAACCCTAACCCTAGGCTACCCTTGACTGCTTCTGCCTCCAATAGATTTCCTAAGCACTAGTGTTTTAAGGAACAGCTTAAAAAGAGAATCCTAATGTGATTTCTTTATAATGGGTGTGTTCCTTATTTTATCCTAGTGTCTAAACTCTTCTCCATGGCTGGACCTCCAAATAATATTCCTTTACGTGCTAAGGGGTATCTAGAGAGTGGGATAGGTTTAATAACTACCCTAACACTAACGCGTACCCTAACCCTAACCCCTACCCTAACTCTAACACGTACCCTAATCCTAAACAATACCCTAAACCGAGCCCTAACCCTAACACTAACCCTAACCCTAACCCTAACCCATACCCTACGCCGTACCCGAAGACCTCCGCGAACCCGTACCCTAAGCCGTAGCCTAAGCCGTACCCTAAGCCTAACCCTAACCCTAGGCTACCCTTGACTGCTTCTGCCTCCAATAGATTTCCTAAGCTCTAGTGTTTTAAGGAACAGCTTAAAAAGAGAATCCTAATGTGATTTCTTTATAATGGGTGTGTTCCTTATCTTATCCTAGTGTCTAAACTCTTCTCCATGGCTGGACCCCCAAATAATATTCCTTTACGTGCTAAGGTGTATCTAGAGACTGGGATAGGTTTAATAACTACCCTAACCCTAACGAGTACCCTAACCCTAACCCCTACCCTAACCCTAACATGTACCCTAATCCTAACCCGTACCCTAAAGCGAGCCTTAACCCTAACACTAACCCTAACCCTAACCCTAACCGATACCCTACGCCGTACCCGAAGCCCTCACCGAACCTGTACCCTAAGCCGTACCCTAAGCCTAAACCTAAGCCTAAACCTAACTTTAGGCTACCCTTGACTGCTTCTGCCTCCAATAGATTTCCTAAGCACTAGTGTTTTAAGGAACAGCTTAAAAAGAGAATCCTAATGTGATTTCTTTATAATGGGTGTGTTCCTTATCTTATCCTAGTGTCTAAACTCTTCTCCATGGCTGGACCCCCAAATGATATTCCTTTACGTGCTAAGAGGTATCTAGAGAGTGGGATAGGTTTAATAACTACCCTAACCCTAATGCGTACCCTAACCCTAACCCCTACCCTAACCCTAACACGTAACCTAATCCTAACCCGTACCCTAAACAGAGCCCTAACCCTAAAACTAACCCTAACCCTAACCCTAACCCATACCCTACGCCGTACCCGAACCCCTCCCCGAACCCGTACCCTAAGCCGTACCCTAAGCCTTACCCCAAGCCTAACCCTAACCCTAGGCTACCCTTGACTGCTTCTGCCTCCAATAGATTTCCTAAGCACTAGTGTTTTAAGGAACAGCTTAAAAAGAGAATCCTAATGTGATTTCTTTATAATGGGTGTGTTCCTTATATTATCTTAGTGTCTAAGCTCTTCTCCATGGATGGACCCCCAAATAATATGGCTTTATGTGCTAAGGGGTATCTAGAGAGTGGGATAGGTTTAATAACTACCCTAACCTTAACGCGTACCCTAACCCTAACCCCTACCCTAACCCTAAGACGTACCATAATCCTAAACCGTACCCTAAACCGAGCCCTAACCCTAACACTAACCCTAACCCTAACCCTAACCCATACCCTACGCCATACCCAAAGCCCTCCCCGAACCCGTACCCTAAGCCGTACCCTAAGCCTAACCCTAAGTCTAACCCTAACCCTAGGCTACCCTTGACTGCTTCTGCCTCCAATAGATTTCCTAAGCACTAGTGTTTTAAGGAACAGCTTATAAAGAGAATCCTAATGTGATTTCTTTATAATACGTGTGTTCCTTATCTTATCCTAGTGTCTAAACTCTTCTCCATGGCTGGACCCCCAAATAATATTCCTTTACGTGCTAAGGGGTATCTAGAGAGTGGGATAGGTTTAATAACTACCCTAACACTAACGCGTACCCTAACCCTAACCACTACCCTAACACTAACACGTACCCTAAACCTAACCAATACCCTAAACCGAGCCCTAACCCTAACACTAACCCTAACACTAACCCTAACCCATACCCTACGCCGTACCCGAAGCCCTCCCCGAACCCGTACCCTAAGCCGTACCCTAAGCCGTACCCTAAGACTAACCCTAACCCTAGGCTACCCTTGACTGCTTCTGCCTCCAATAGATTTCCTAAGCACTAGTGTTTTAAGGAACAGCTTAAAAAGAGAATCCTAATGTGATTTCTTTATAATGGGTGTGTTCCTTATCTTATCCTAGTGTCTAAACTCTTCTCCATGGCTGGACCCCCAAATAATATTCCTTTACGTGCTAAGGTGTATCTAGAGACTGGGATAGGTTTAATAACTACCCTAACCCTAACGAGTACCCTAACCCTAACCCCTACCCTAACCCTAACATGTACCCTAATCCTAACCCGTACCCTAAACCGAGCCCTAACCCTAACACTAACCCTAACCCTAACCCTAACCCATACCCTACGCCGTACCCGAAGCTCTCCCCGAACCCGTACCCTAAGCCATACCCTAAGCCGTACCCTAAGCCTAACCCTAACCCTAGGCTACCCTTGACTGCTTCTGCCTCCAATAGATTTCCTAAGCACTAGTGTTTTAAGGAACAGCTTAAAAAGAGAATCCTAAGGTGATTTCTTTATAATGGGTGTGTTCCTTATCTTATCCTACTGTCTAAACCCTTCTCCATGGCTGGGCCTCCAAATAATATTCCTTTACGTGCTAAGGGGTATCTAGAGAGTGGGATAGGTTTAATAACTACCCTAACACTAACGCGTACCCTAACCCTAACCCCTACCCTAACCCTAACACGTACCCTAATCCTAACCAATACCCTAAACTGAGCCCTAACCCTAACACTAACCCTAACCCTAACCCTAACCCATACCCTACGCCGTACCCGAAGCCCTCCACGAACCCGTACGCAAAGCCGTACCGTAAGCCGTACCCTAAGCCTAACCCTAACCGTAGGCTACCCTTGACTGCTTCTGCCTCCAATAGATTTCCTAAGCACTAGTGTTTTAAGGAACAGCTTAAAAAGAGAATCCTAATGTGATTTCTTTATAATGGGTGTGTTCCTTATCTTATCCTAGTGTCTAAACTCTTCTCCATGGCTGGACCCCCAAATAATATTCCTTTACGTGCTAAGGTGTATCTAGAGAGTGGGATAGGTTTAATAACTACCTTAACCCTAACGCGTACCCTAACCCTAACCCCTACTCTAACCCTAAAACGTACCCTAATCCTATCCCGTACCCTAAAAGGAGCCCTAACCCTAACACTAACCCAAACCCTAAACCTAACACATACCCTCCGCCGTACACGAACCCCTACCCGAACCCGTACCCTAAGCCGTACCCTAAGCCGTACCCTAAGCCTAACCCTAACCCTAGGCTACCCATGACTGCTTCTGCCTCCAATAGATTTCCTAAGCACTAGTGTTTTAAGGAACAGCGTAAAAAGTGAATCCTAATGTGATTTCTTTATAATGGGTGTGTTCCTTATCTTATCCTAGTGTCTAAACTCTTCTCCATGGCTGGACCCCCAAATAATATTCCTTTACGTGCTAAGGGGTATCTAGAGTGTGGGAGAGGTTTAATAACTACCCTAACTCTAATGCGTACCCTAACCGTAACCCCTACCCTAACCCTAACACGTAACCTAATCCTAACCCGTACCCTAAACGGAGCCCTAACCCTAACACTAACCCTAACACTAACCCTAAAACATACCCTACGCCGTACCCGAAGCCCTCCCCGAACCCGTACCCTAAGCCGTACCCTAAGCCTAACCCCAAGCCTAACCCTAACCCTAGGCTACCCTTGACTGCTTCTGCCTCCAATAGATTTCCTAAGCACTAGTGTTTTAAGGAACAGCTTAAAAAGAGAATCCTAATGTGATTTCTTTATAATGGGTGTGTTCCGTATATTATCTTAGTGTCTAAGATCTTCTCCATGGATGGACCCCCAAATAATATTCCTTTACGTGCTACGGGGTATCTAGAGAGTGGGATAGGTTTAATAACTACCCTAACCCTAACGCATACCCTGACCCTAACCCCTACCCTAACCCTAACACGTACACTAAACCGAGCCCTAACCCTAACACTAACCCTAACCCTAACCCTAACCCATACCCTACGCCGTACCCGAACCCCTCCCCGAACCCGTACCCTAAGCCGTACCCTAACCCTAACCCTAAGCCTAACCCTAACCCTAGGCTACCCGTGACTGCTTCTGCCTCCAATAGATTTCCTAAGTACTAGTGTGTTAAGGAACAGCTTAAAAAGCGAATCCTAATGTGATTGCTTTAAAATGTGTGTGTTCCTTATCTTATCCTAGTGTCTAAACTCTTCTCCATGGCTAGACCTCCAAATAATATTCCTTTACGTGCTAAGGGGTATCTAGAGAGTGGGATAGGTTTAATAACTAACCTAACACTAACGCGTACCCTAACCCTAACCCCTACCCTAACCCTAACACGTACCCTTATCCTAACCAATATCCTAAACCGAGCCCTAACCCTAATATTAACCCTAACCCTAACCCTAACCCATACCCTACGCCGTACCCGAACCCCTCACCGAACCCGTACCCTAAGCGGTACCCTAAGCCTAATCCTAAGCCTAACCCTAACCCTAGGCTACCCTTGACTGCTTCTGCCTCCAATAGATTTCCTAAGCACTAGTGTTTTAAGGAACAGCTTAAAAAGAGAATCCTAATGTGATTTCTTTATAATGGGTGTGTTCCTTATATTATCTTAGTGTCTAAGCTCTTCTCCATGGATGGACCCCCAAATAATATGGCTTTACGTGCTAAGGGGTATCTAGAGAGTGGGATAGGTTTAATAACTACCCTAACCTTAACGCGTACCCTAACCCTAACCCCTACCCTAACCCTAAGACGTACCCTAATCCTAAACCGTACCCTAAACCGAGCCCTAACCCTAACACTAACCCTAACCCTAACCCTAACACATACCCTACGCCATACCCGAAGCCCTCCCCTAACCCGTACCCTAAGCCGTACCCTAAGCCTAACCCTAAGCCTAACCCTAACCCTAGGCTCCCCTTGACTGCTTCTGCCTCCAATAGATTTCCTAAGCACTAGTGTTTTAAGGAACAGCTTATAAAGAGAATCCTAATGTGATTTCTTTATAATACGTGTGTTCCTTATCTTATCCTAGTGTCTAAACTCTTCTCCATGGCTGGACCCCCAAATAATATTCCTTTACGTGCTAAGGGGTATCTAGAGAGTGGGATAGGTTTAATAACTAGCCTAACCCTAACGCGTACCCTAACCCTAACCCCTACTCTAACCCTAACACGTACCCTAATCCTATCCCGTACCCTAAAAGGAGCCCTAACCCTAACACTATCCCTAACCCTAACCCTAACCCATACCCTACGCCGTACCCGAAGCCCTCCACGAACCCGTACGCTAAGCCGTACCCTAAGCCGTACCCTAAGCCTAACCCTAACCCTAGGCTACCCTTGACTGCTTCTGCCTCCAATAGATTTTCTAAGCACTAGTGTTTTAAGGAACAGCTTAAAAAGAGAATCCTAATGTGATTTCTTTATAATGGGTGTGTTCCTTATCTTATCCTAGTGTCTAAAATCTTCTCCATGGCTGGACCCCCAAATAATATTCCTTTACGTGCTAAGGTGTATCTAGAGAGTGGGATAGGTTTAATAACTACCTTAACTCTAACGCGTACCCTAACCCTAACCCCTACCCTAACCCTAAGACGTACACTAAACCGAGTCCTAACCCTAACACTAACCCTAACACTAACCCTAAACCATACCCTATGCCGTACCCAAACCCCTCCCCGAACCCGTACCCTAAGCCGTACCCTAAGCCTAATCCTAAGCCTAACCCTAACCCTAGGCTACCCTTGACTGCTTCTGCCTCCAATAGATTTCCTAAGCACTAGTGTTTTAAGGAACAGCTTAAAAAGTGAATCCTAATGTGATTTCTTTACAATGGGTGTGTTCCTTATCTTATCCTAGTGTCTAAACTCTTCTCCATGGCTGGACCCCCAAATAATATTCCTTTACCTGCTAAGAGGTATCTAGAGAGTGGGATAGGTTTAATAACTACCCTAACCCTAATGCGTACCCTAACTCTAACCCCTACCCTAACCCTAACACGTAACCTAATCCTAACCCGTACCCTAAACAGAGCCCTAACCCTAAAACTAACCCTAACCCTAACCCTAACCCATACCCTACGCCGTACCCGAACCCCTCCCCGAACCCGTACCCTAAGCCGTACCCTAAGCCTTACCCCAAGCCTAACCCTAACCCTAGGCTACCCTTGACTGCTTCTGCCTCCAATAGATTTCCTAAGCACTAGTGTTTTAAGGAACAGCTTAAAAAGAGAATCCTAATGTGATTTCTTTATAATGGGTGTGTTCCTTATTTTATCCTAGTGTCTAAACTCTTCTCCATGGCTGGACCTCCAAATAATATTCCTTTACGTGCTAAGGGGTATCTAGAGAGTGGGATAGGTTTAATAACTACCCTAACACTAACGCGTACCCTAACCCTAACCCCTACCCTAACTCTAACACGTACCCTAATCCTAAACAATACCCTAAACCGAGCCCTAACCCTAACACTAACCCTAACCCTAACCCTAACCCATACCCTACGCCGTACCCGAAGACCTCCGCGAACCCGTACCCTAAGCCGTACCCTAAGCCGTACCCTAAGCCTAACCCTAACCCTAGGCTACCCTTGACTGCTTCTGCCTCCAATAGATTTCCTAAGCTCTAGTGTTTTAAGGAACAGCTTAAAAAGAGAATCCTAATGTGATTTCTTTATAATGGGTGTGTTCCTTATCTTATCCTAGTGTCTAAACTCTTCTCCATGGCTGGACCCCCAAATAATATTCCTTTACGTGCTAAGGTGTATCTAGAGACTGGGATAGGTTTAATAACTACCCTAACCCTAACGAGTACCCTAACCCTAACCCCTACCCTAACCCTAACATGTACCCTAATCCTAACCCGTACCCTAAAGCGAGCCTTAACCCTAACACTAACCCTAACCCTAACCCTAACCGATACCCTACGCCGTACCCGAAGCCCTCACCGAACCTGTACCCTAAGCCGTACCCTAAGCCTAAACCTAAGCCTAAACCTAACTTTAGGCTACCCTTGACTGCTTCTGCCTCCAATAGATTTCCTAAGCACTAGTGTTTTAAGGAACAGCTTAAAAAGAGAATCCTAATGTGATTTCTTTATAATGGGTGTGTTCCTTATCTTATCCTAGTGTCTAAACTCTTCTCCATGGCTGGACCCCCAAATGATATTCCTTTACGTGCTAAGAGGTATCTAGAGAGTGGGATAGGTTTAATAACTACCCTAACCCTAATGCGTACCCTAACCCTAACCCCTACCCTAACCCTAACACGTAACCTAATCCTAACCCGTACCCTAAACAGAGCCCTAACCCTAAAACTAACCCTAACCCTAACCCTAACCCATACCCTACGCCGTACCCGAACCCCTCCCCGAACCCGTACCCTAAGCCGTACCCTAAGCCTTACCCCAAGCCTAACCCTAACCCTAGGCTACCCTTGACTGCTTCTGCCTCCAATAGATTTCCTAAGCACTAGTGTTTTAAGGAACAGCTTAAAAAGAGAATCCTAATGTGATTTCTTTATAATGGGTGTGTTCCTTATATTATCTTAGTGTCTAAGCTCTTCTCCATGGATGGACCCCCAAATAATATGGCTTTATGTGCTAAGGGGTATCTAGAGAGTGGGATAGGTTTAATAACTACCCTAACCTTAACGCGTACCCTAACCCTAACCCCTACCCTAACCCTAAGACGTACCATAATCCTAAACCGTACCCTAAACCGAGCCCTAACCCTAACACTAACCCTAACCCTAACCCTAACCCATACCCTACGCCATACCCAAAGCCCTCCCCGAACCCGTACCCTAAGCCGTACCCTAAGCCTAACCCTAAGTCTAACCCTAACCCTAGGCTACCCTTGACTGCTTCTGCCTCCAATAGATTTCCTAAGCACTAGTGTTTTAAGGAACAGCTTATAAAGAGAATCCTAATGTGATTTCTTTATAATACGTGTGTTCCTTATCTTATCCTAGTGTCTAAACTCTTCTCCATGGCTGGACCCCCAAATAATATTCCTTTACGTGCTAAGGGGTATCTAGAGAGTGGGATAGGTTTAATAACTACCCTAACACTAACGCGTACCCTAACCCTAACCACTACCCTAACACTAACACGTACCCTAAACCTAACCAATACCCTAAACCGAGCCCTAACCCTAACACTAACCCTAACACTAACCCTAACCCATACCCTACGCCGTACCCGAAGCCCTCCCCGAACCCGTACCCTAAGCCGTACCCTAAGCCGTACCCTAAGACTAACCCTAACCCTAGGCTACCCTTGACTGCTTCTGCCTCCAATAGATTTCCTAAGCACTAGTGTTTTAAGGAACAGCTTAAAAAGAGAATCCTAATGTGATTTCTTTATAATGGGTGTGTTCCTTATCTTATCCTAGTGTCTAAACTCTTCTCCATGGCTGGACCCCCAAATAATATTCCTTTACGTGCTAAGGTGTATCTAGAGACTGGGATAGGTTTAATAACTACCCTAACCCTAACGAGTACCCTAACCCTAACCCCTACCCTAACCCTAACATGTACCCTAATCCTAACCCGTACCCTAAACCGAGCCCTAACCCTAACACTAACCCTAACCCTAACCTTAACCCATGCCCTACGCCGTACCCGAACCCCTCCCCGAACCCGTACCCTAAGCCGTACCCTAAGCCTAACCCTAAGCCTAACCCTAACCCTAGGCTACCCTTGAGTGCTTCTGCCTCCAATAGATTTCCTAAGCACTAGTGTTTTAAGGAACAGCTTAAAAAGAGAATCCTAATGTGATTTCTTTATAATGGGTGTGTTCCTTATCTTATCCTAGTGTCTAAACTTTTCTCCATGGCTGGACCCCCAAATAATATTCCTTTACGTGCTAAGGGGTATCTAGAAAGTGGGATAGGTTTAATAACTACCCTAACCCTAATGCGTACCCTGACCCTAACCCCTACCCTAACCCTAACACGTACCCTAATCCTAACCCGTACACTAAAGCGAGCCCTAACCCTAACACTAACCCTAACCCTATCCCTAACCGATACCCTACGCCGTACCCGAAGCCCTCACCGAACCCGTACCCTAAGCCGTACCCTAAGCCTAAACCTAAGCCTAAACCTAACTTTAGGCTACCCTTGACTGCTTCTGCCTCCAATAGATTTCCTAAGCACTAGTGTTTTAAGGAACAGCTTAAAAAGAGAATCCTAATGTGATTTCTTTATAATGGGTGTGTTCTTTATTTTATCCTAGTGTCTAAACTCTTCTCCATGGCTGGACCTCCAAATAATATTCCTGTACGTGCTAAGGGGTATCTAGAGAGTGGGATAGGTTTAATAACTACCCTAACACTAACGCGTACCCTAACCCTAACCCCTACCCTAACACTAACACGTAACCTAATCCTAACCAGTACCCTAAACCGAGCCCTAACCCTAACACTAACCCTAACCCTAACCCTAACCCATACCCTACGCCGTACCCGAAGCCCTCCCCGAACCCGTACCCTAAGCCGTACCCTAAGCCTAACCCTAACCCTAAGCTACCCTTGACTGCTTCTGCCTCCAATAGATTCCCTAAGCACTAGTGTTTTAAGGAACAGCTTAAAAAGAGAATCCTAATGTGATTTCTTTATAATGGGTGTGTTCCTTATCTTATCCTAGTGTCTAAACTCTTCTCCATGGCTGGACCTCCAAATAATATTCCTTTACGTGCTAAGGGGTATCTAGAGAGTGGGATAGGTTTAATAACTACCCTAACACTAACGCGTACCCTAACCCTAACCCCTACCCTAACTCTAACACGTACCCTAATCCTAACCAATACCCTAAACTGAGCCCTAACCCTTACACTAACCCTAACCCTAACCCTAACCCATACCCTACGCCGTACCCGAAGCCCTCCACGAACCCGTACCCTAAGCCGTACCCTAAGCCGTACCCTAAGCCTAACCCTAACCCTAGGCTACCCTTGACTGCTTCTGCCTCCAATAGATTTCCTAAGCACTAGTGTTTTAAGGAACAGCTTAAAAAGAGAATCCTAAAGTGATTTCTTTATAATGGGTGTGTTCCTTATCTTATCCTAGTGTCTAAACTCTTCTCCATGGCTGGACCCCCTAATAATATTCCTTTACGTGCTAAGGTGTATCTAGAGAATGTGATAGGTTTAATAACTACCTTAACTCTAACGCGTACCCTAACCCTAACCCCTACCCTAACCCTAACACGTACACTAAACCGAGCCCTAACCCTAACACTAACCCTAACCCTAACCCTAACCCATACCCTACGCCGTACCCGAACCCCTCCCTGAACCCATACCCTAAGCCGTACCCTAACCCTAACCCTAAGCCTAACCCTAACCCTAGGCTACCCGTGACTGCTTCTGCCTCCAATAGATTTCCTAAGCACTAGTGTGTTAAGGAACAGCTTAAAAAGCGAATCCTAATGTGATTGCTTTATAATGGGTGTGTTCCTTATCTTATCCCAGTGTCTAAACTCTTCTCCATGGCTAGACCTCCAAATAATATTCCTTTACATGCTAAGGGGTATCTAGAGAGTGGGATAGGTTTAATAACTAACCTAACACTAACGCGTACCCTAACCCTAACCCCTACCCTAACCCTAACACGTACCCTAATCCTAACCAATATCCTAAACCGAGCCCTAAACCTAACACTAACCCTAACCCTAACCCTAACCCATACCCTACGCCGTACCCGAACCCCTCCCCGAACCCGTACCCTAAGCCGTACCCTAAGCCTAATCCTAAGCCTAACCCTAACCCTAGGCTACCCTTGACTGCTTCTGCCTCAAATAGATTTCCTAAGCACTAGTGTTTTAAGGAACAGCTTAAAAAGTGAATCCTAATGTGATTTCTTTATAATGGGTGTGTTCCTTATCTTATCCTAGTGTCTAAACTCTTCTCCATGGCTGGACCCCCAGATAATATTCCTTTACGTGCTAAGGGGTATCTAGAGAGTGGGAATGGTTTAATAACTACCCTCACCCAAATGCGTACCCTAACCCTAACCCCTACCCTAACCCTAACACGTAACCTAATCCTAACCCGTACCCTAAACGGAGCCCTAACCCTAACACTAACCCTAACCCTAACCCTAACCCATACCCTACGCCGTACCCGAACCCCTCCCCGAACCCGTACCCTAAGCCGTACCCTAAGCCTAACCCCAAGCCTAACCCTAACCCTAGGCTACCCTTGACTGCTTCTGCCTCCAATAGATTTCCTAAGCACTAGTGTTTTAAGGAACAGCTTAAAAAGAGAATCCTAATGTGATTTCTTTATAATGGGTGTGTTCCTTATATTATCTTAGTGTCTAAGCTCTTCTCCATGGATGGACCCCCAAATAATATGGCTTTACGTGCTAAGGGGTATCTAGAGAGTGGGATAGGTTTAATAACTACCCTAACCTTAACGCGTACCCTAACCCTAACCCCTACCCTAACCCTAAGACGTACCCTAATCCTAAACCGTACCCTAAACCGAACCCTAACCCTAACACTAACCCTAACCCTAACCCATACCCTACGCCATACCCGAAGCCCTCCCCGAACCCGTACCATAAGCCGTATCTTAAGCCGTACCCTAAGCCTAACCCTAAGCCTAACCCTAACCCTAGGGTACCCTTGACTGCTTCTGCCTCCAATAGATTTCCTAAGCACGAGTGTTTTAAGGAACAGCTTATAAAGAGAATCCTAATGTGATTTCATTATAATACGTGTGTTCCTTATCTTATCCCAGTGTCTAAACTCTTCTCCATGGCTGGACCTCCAAATAATATTCCTTTACGTGCTAAGGGGTATCTAGAGAGTGGGATAGGTTTAATAACTACCCTAACTCTAATGCGTACCCTAACCCTAACCTCTACCCTAACCCTAACACGTAACCTAATCCTAACCCGTACCCTAAACGGAGCCCTAACCCTAACACTAACCCTAACCCATACCCTACGCCGTACCCGAAGCCCTCCCCGAACCCGTACACTAAGCCGTACCCTAAGCCTAACCCTAACCCTAGGCTACCCTTGACTGCTTCTGCCTCCAATAGATTTCCTAAGCACTAGTGTTTTAAGGAACAGCTTAAAAAGAGAATCCTAATGTGATTTCTTTATAATGGCTGTGTTCCTTATTTTATCCTAGTGTCTAAACTCTTCTCCATGGCTGGACCTCCAAATAATATTCCTTTACGTGCTAAGGGGTATCTAGAGAGTGGGATAGGTTTAATAACTACCCTAACACTAACGCGTACCCTTACCCTAACACCTACCCTAACCCTAACACGTACCCTAATCCTAACCAATACCCTAAACCGAGCCCTAACCCTAACACTAACCCAAACCCTAACCCTAACCCATACCCTACTCCGTACCCGAAGCCCTCCCCGAACCCGTACCCTAAGCCGTACCCTAAGCCGTACCCTAAGCCTAACCCTAACCCTAGGCTACCCTTGACTGCTTCTGCCTCCAATAGATTTCCTAAGCACTAGTGTTTTAAGGAACAGCTTAAAAAGAGAATCCTAATGTGATTTCTTTATAATGGGTGTGTTCCTTATCTTATCCTAGTGTCTAAACTCTTCTCCATGGCTGGACCTCCAAATAATATTCCTTTACGTGCTAAGGGGTATCTAGAGAGTGGGATAGGTTTAATAACTACCCTAACACTAACGCGTACCCTAACCCTAACCCTTACCCTAACCCTAACACGTACCCTAATCCTAACCAATACCCTAAACCGAGCCCTAACACTAACACTAACCCTAACCCTAACCCTAACCCATACCCTACGCCGTACCCGAAGCCCTCCCCGAACCTGTACCCTAAGCCGTACCCTAAGCCTAACCCTAACCCTAAGCTACCCTTGACTGCTTCTGCCTCCAATAGATTTCCTAAGCACTAGTGTTTTAAGGAACAGCTTAAAAAGAGAATCCTAATGTGATTTCTTTATAATGGGTGTGTTCCTTATCTTATCCTAGTGTCTAAACTCTTCTCCATGGCTGGACCTCCAAATAATATTCCTTTACGTGCTAAGGGGTATCTAGAGAGTGGGATAGGTTTAATAACTACCCTAACACTAACGCATACCCTAACCCTAACCCCTACCCTAACTCTAAAACGTACCCTAATCCTAACCAATACCCTAAACCGAGCCCTAACCCTAACACTAACCCTAAACCTAACCCTAACCCATACCCTACGCCGTACCCGAAGCCCTCCCCGAACCCGTACCCTAAGCCGTACCCTAAGCCGTACCCTAAGCCGTACCCTAACCCTAGGCTACCCTTGACTGCTTCTGCCTCCAATAGATTTCCTAAGCACTAGTGTTTTAAGGAACAGCTTAAAAAGTGAATCCTAATGTGATTTCTTTATAATGGGTGTGTTCCTTACCTTATCCTAGTGTCTAAACTCTTCTCCATGGCTGGACCCCCAAATAATATTCCTTTACGTGCTAAGGGGTATCTAGAGTGTGGGAGAGGTTTAATAACTACCCTAACTCTAATGCGTACCCTAACCCTAACCCCTACCCTAACCCTAATACGTAACCTAATCCTAACCCGTACCCTAAACGGAGCCCTAACCCTAACACTAACCTTAACACTAACCCTAACTCATAACCTACGCCATACCCGAAGCCCTCCCCGAACCCGTACCCTAAGCCGTACCCTAAGCCTAACCCCAAGCCTAACCCTAACCCTAGGCTACCCTTGACTGCTTCTGCCTCCAATAGATTTCCTAAGCACTAGTGTTTTAAGGAAGAGCTTAAAAAGAGAATCCTAATGTGATTTCTTTATAATGGGTGTGTTCCTTATATTATCTTAGTGTCTAAGATCTTCTCCATGGATGGACCCCCAAATAATATGGCTTTACGTGCTACGGGGTATCTAGAGAGTGGGATAGGTTTAATAACTACCCTAACCCTAACGCGTACCCTAACCCTAACCCCTACCCTAACCCTAACACGTACACTAATCCTAACCCGTACCCTAAACCGAGCCCTTACCCTAACACTAACCCTAACCCATACCCTACGCCGTACCCGAAGCCCTCCCCGAACCCGTACCCTAAGCCGTACCCTAAGTCGTACCCTAAGCCTAACCCTAACCCTAGGCTACCCTTGACTGCTTCTGCCTCCAATAGATTTCCTAAGCACTAGTGTTTTAAGGAACAGCTTAAAAAGAGAATCCTAATGTGATTTCTTTATAATGGGTGTGTTCCTTATCTTATCTTAGTGTCTAAACTCTTCTCCATGGCTGGACCTCCAAATAATACTCCTTTACGTGCTAAGGGGTATCTAGAGAGTGGGATAGGTTTTATAACTACCCTAACACTAACGCGTACCCTAACCCTAACCCCTACCCTAACCCTAACATGTACCCTAATCCTGACCAATAACCTAAACCGAGGCCTAACCCTAACACTAACCCTAACCATAACCCTAACCCATACCCTAAGCCGTACCCGAAGCTCTCCCCGAACCCGTACCCTATGCCGTACCCTAAGCCGTACCCTAAGCCTAACACTAACCCTAGGCTTCACTTGACTGCTTCTGCCTCCAATAGATTTCCTAAGCACTAGTGTTTTAAGGAACAGCTTAAAAAGAGAATCCTAATGTGATTTCTTTATAATGGGTGTGTTCCTTATCTTATCCTAGTGTCTAAACTCTTCTCCATGGCTGGACCCCCAAATAATATTCCTTTACGTGCTAAGGGGTATCTAGAGAGTGGGAATGGTTTAATAACTACCCTCACCCTAATGCGTACCCTAACCCTAACCCCTACTCTAACCCTAACACGTAACCTAATCCTAACCCGTACCCTAAACGGAGCCCTAACCCTAACACTAACCCTAACCCTAACCCTAACCCATACCCTACGCCGTACCCGAAGCCCTCCCCGAACCCGTACCCTAAGCCGTACCCTAAGCCTAACCCCAAGGCTAACCCTAACCCTAGGCTACCCTTGACTGCTTCTGCCTCCAATAGATTCCCTAAGCACTAGTGTTTTAAGGAACAGCTTAAAAAGAGAATCCTAATGTGATTTCTTTATAATGGGTGTGTTCCTTATTTTATCCTAGTGTCTAAACTCTTCTCCATGGCTGGACCTCCAAATAATATTCCTTTACGTGCTAAGGGGTATCTAGAGAGTGGGATAGGTTTAATAACTACCCTAACACTAACGCGTACCCTAACCCTAACCCCTACCCTAACTCTAACACGTACCCTAATCCTAACCAATACCCTAAACTGAGCCCTAACCCTAACACTAACCCTAACCCTAACCCTAACCCATACCCTATGCCGTACCCGAAGCCCTCCACGAACCCGTACCCTAAGCCGTACCCTAAGCCGTACCCTAAGCCTAACCCTAACCCTAGGCTACCCTTGACTGCTTCTGCCTCCAATAGATTTCCTAAGCACTAGTGTTTTAAGGAACAGCTTAAAAAGTGAATCCTAATGTGATTTCTTTATAATGGGTGTGTTCCTTACCTTATCCTAGTGTCTAAACTCTTCTCCATGGCTGGACCCCCAAATAATATTCCTTTACGTGCTAAGGGGTATCTAGAGTGTGGGAGAGATTTAATAACTACCCTAACTCTAATGCGTACCCTAACCCTAACCCCTACCCTAACCCTAATACGTAACCTAATCCTAACCCGTACCCTAAACGGAGCCCTAACCCTAACACTAACCCTAACACTAACCCTAACCCATACCCTACGCCGTACCCGAAGCCCTCCCCGAACCCGTACCCTAAGCCGTACCCTAAGCCGTACCCTAAGCCTAACCCTAACCCTATGCTACCCTTGACTGCTTCTGGCTCCAATAGATTTCCTAAGCACTAGTGTTTTAAGGAACAGCTTAAAAAGAGAATCCTAATGTGATTTCTTTATAATGGGTGTGTTCCTTATTTTATCCTAGTGTCTAAACTCTTCTCCATGGCTGGACCTCCAAATAATATTCCTTTACGTGCTAAGGGGTATCTAGAGAGTGGGATAGGTTTAATAAGTACCCTAACACTAACGTGTACCCTAACCCTAACCCCTACCCTAACTCTAACACGTACCCTAATCCTAAACAATACCCTAAACCGAGCCCTAACCCTAACACTAACCCTAACCCTAACCCTAACCCATACCCTACGCTGTACCCGAAGCCCTCACCAAACCCGTACCCTAAGCCGTACCCTAAGCCGTACCCTAAGCCGTACCCTAACCCTAGGCTACCCTTGACTGCTTCTGCCTCCAATAGATTTCCTAAGCACTAGTGTTTTAAGGAACAGCTTAAAAAGAGAATCCTAATGTGATTTCTTTATAATGGGTGTGTTCCTTATCTTATCCTAGTGTCTAAACCCTTCTCCATGGCTGGACCTCCAATTAATATTCCTTTACGTGCTAAGGGGTATCTAGAGAGTGGGATAGGTTTAATAACTACCCTAACAATAACGCGTACCCTAACCCTAACCGCTACCCTAACACTAACACGTACCCTAAACCTAACCAATACCCTAAACCGAGCCCTAACCCTAACACTAACCCTAACCCTAACCTTAACCCATACCCTACGCCGTACCCGAAGCCCTCCCTGAACCCGTACCCTAAGCCGTACCCTAAGCCGTACCCTAAGCCTAACCCTAACCCTAGGCTACCCTTGACTGCTTCTGCCTCCAATAGATTTCCTAAGCACTAGTGTTTTAAGGAACAGCTTAAAAAGAGAATCCTAATGTGATTTCTTTATAATGGGTGTGTTCCTTATCTTATCCTAGTGTCTAAACTCTTCTCCATGGCTGGACCCCCAAATAATATTCCTTTACGTGCTAAGGTGTATCTAGAGACTGGGATAGGTTTAATAACTACCCTAACCCTAACGAGTACCCTGACCCTAACCCCTACCCTAACCCTAACATGTACCCTAATCCTAACCCGTACCCTAAACCGAGCCCTAACCCTAACACTAACCCTAACCCTAACCTTAACCCATGCCCTACGCCGTACCCGAACCCCTCCCCGAACCCGTACCCTAAGCCGTACCCTAAGCCTAACCCTAAGCCTAGCCCTAACCCTAGGCTACCCTTGAGTGCTTCTGCCTCCAATAGATTTCCTAAGCACTAGTGTTTTAAGGAACAGCTTAAAAAGAGAATCCTAATGTGATTTCTTTATAATGGGTGTGTTCCTTACCTTATCCTAGTGTCTAAACTCTTCTCCATGGCTGGACCCCCAAATAATATTCCTTTATGTGCTAAGGGGTATCTAGAGTGTGGGAGAGGTTTAATAACTACCCTAACTCTAATGCGTACCCTAACCCTAACCCCTACCCTAACCCTAACACGTAACCTAATCCTAACCCGTACCCTAAACGGAGCCCTAACCCTAACACTAACCCTAACACTAACCCTAACCCATACCCTACGCCGTACCCGAAGCCCTCCCCGAACCCGTACCCTAAGCCGTACCCTAAGCCTAACCCTAACCCTATGCTACCCTTGACTGCTTCTGGCTCCAATAGATTTCCTAAGCATTAGTGTTTTAAGGAACAGCTTAAAAAGAGAATCCTAATGTGATTTCTTTATAATGGGTGTGTTCCTTATCTTATCCTAGTGTCTAAACCCTTCTCCATGGCTGGACCTCCAATTAATATTCCTTTACGTGCTAAGGGGTATCTAGAGAGTGGGATAGGTTTAATAACTACCCTAACACTAACGCGTACCCTAACCCTAACCGATACCCTAACACTAACACGTACCCTAAACCTAACCAATACCCTAAACCGAGCCCTAACCCTAACACTAACCCTAACCCTATCCCTAACCCATACCCTACGCCGTACCCGAAGCCCTCCCCGAACCCGTACCCTAAGCCGTACCCTAAGCCGTACCCTAAGCCTAACCCTAACCCTAGGCTACCCTTGACTGCTTCTGCCTCCAATAGATTTCCTAAGCACTAGTGTTTTAAGGAACAGCTTAAAAAGAGAATCCTAATGTGATTTCTTTATAATGGGTGTGTTCCTTATCTTATCCTAGTGTCTAAACTCTTCTCCATGGCTGGACCTCCAAATAATATTCCTTTACGTGCTAAGGGGTATCTAGAGAGTGGGATAGGTTTAATAACTACCCTAACACTAACGCGTACCCTAACCCTAACCCCTACCCTAACCCTAACACGTACCCTAATCCTAACCAATACCCTAAACCGAGCCCTAACCCTAACACTAACCCAAACTCTAACCCTAACCCATACCCTACGCCGTACCCGAAGCCCTCCCCGAACCCGTACCCTAAGCCGTACCCTAAGCCTAAACCTAACCCTAGGCTACCCTTGACTGCTTCTGCCTCCAATAGATTTCCTAAGCTCTAGTGTTTTAAGGAACAGCTTAAAAAGAGAATCCTAATGTGATTTCTTTATAATGGGTGTGTTCCTTATCTTATCCTAGTGTCTAAACTCTTCTCCATGGCTGGACCCCCAAATAATATTCCTTTACGTGCTAAGGTGTATCTAGAGACTGGGATAGGTTTAATAACTACCCTAACCCTAACGAGTACCCTAACCCTAACCCCTACCCTAACCCTAACATGTACCCTAATCCTAACCCGTACCCTAAACCGAGCCCTAACCCTAACACTAACCCTAACCCTAACCTTAACCCATGCCCTACGCCGTACCCGAACCCCTCCCCGAACCCGTACCCTAAGCCGTACCCTAAGCCTAACCCTAAGCCTAGCCCTACCCCTAGGCTACCCTTGAGTGCTTCTGCCTCCAATAGATTTCCTAAGCACTAGTGTTTTAAGGAACAGCTTAAAAAGAGAATCCTAATGTGATTTCTTTATAATGGGTGTGTTCCTTATCTTATCCTAGTGTCTAAACTCTTCTCCATGGATGGACCCCCAAATAATATTCCTTTACGTGCTAAGGGGTATCTAGAGAGTGGGATAGGTTTAATAACTACCCTAACCCTAATGCGTACCCTGACCCTAACCCCTACCCTAACCCTAACACGTACCCTAATCCTAACCCGTACACTAAAGCGAGCCCTAACCCTAACACTAACCCTAACCCTAACCCTAACCGATACCCTACGCCGTACCCGAAGCCCTCACCGAACCCGTACCCTAAGCCGTACCCTAAGCCTAAACCTAAGCCTAAACCTAACTTTAGGCTACCCTTGACTGCTTCTGCCTCCAATAGATATCCTAAGCACTAGTGTTTTAAGGAACAGCTTAAAAAGAGAATCCTAATGTGATTTCTTTATAATGGGTGTGTTCTTTATTTTATCCTAGTGTCTAAACTCTTCTCCATGGCTGGACCTCCAAATAATATTCCTTTACGTGCTAAGGGGTATCTAGAGAGTGGGATAGGTTTAATAACTACACTAACACTAACGCGTACCCTAACCCTAACCCCTACCCTAACACTAACACGTAACCTAATCCTAACCAGTACCCTAAACCGAGCCCTAACCCTAACACTAACCCTAACCCTAACCCTAACCCATACCCTACGCCGTACCCGAAGCCCTCCCCGAACCCGTACCCTAAGCCGTACCCTAAGCCGTACCCTAAGCCTAACCCTAACCCTAGGCTACCCTTGACTGCTTCTGCCTCCAATAGATTTCCTAAGCACTAGTGTTTTAAGGAACAGCTTAAAAAGAGTATCCTAATGTGATTTCTTTATAATGGGTGTGTTCCTTATCTTATCCTAGTGTCTAAACTCTTCTCCATGGCTGGACCTCCAAATAATATTCCTTTACGTGCTAAGGGGTATCTAGAGAGTGGGATAGGTTTAATAACTACCCTAACACTAACGCGTACCCTAACCCTAACCCCTACCCTAACCCTAACACGTACCCTAATCCTAACCAATACCCTAAACCGAGCTCTAACCCTAACACTAACCCAAACCCTAACCCTAACCCATACCCTACGCCGTACCCGAAGCCCTCCCCGAACCCGTACCCTAAGCCGTACCCTAAGCCTAACCCTAACCCTAGGCTACCCTTGACTGCTTCTGCCTCCAATAGATTTCCTAAGCTCTAGTGTTTTAAGGAACAGCTTAAAAAGAGAATCCTAATGTGATTTCTTTATAATGGGTGTGTTCCTTATCTTATCCTAGTGTCTAAACACTTCTCCATGGCTGGACCCCCAAATAATATTCCTTTACGTGCTAAGGTGTATCTAGAGACTGGGATAGGTTTAATAACTACCCTAACCCTAACGAGTACCCTAATCCTAACCCGTACCCTAAACCGAGCCCTAACCCTAACACTAACCCTAACCCTAACCTTAACCCATGCCCTAGGCCGTACCCGAACCCCTCCCCGAACCCGTACCCTAAGCCGTACCCTAAGCCTAACCCTAAGCCTAGCCCTAACCCTAGGCTACCCTTGAGTGCTTCTGCCTCCAATAGATTTCCTAAGCACTAGTGTTTTAAGGAACAGCTTAAAAAGAGAATCCTAATGTGATTTCTTTATAATGGGTGTGTTCCTTATCTTATCCTAGTGTCTAAACTCTTCTCCATGGATGGACCCCCAAATAATATTCCTTTACGTGCTAAGGGGTATCTAGAGAGTGGGATAGGTTTAATAACTACCCTAACCCTAATGCGTACCCTGACCCTAACCCCTACCCTAACCCTAACACGTACCCTAATCCTAACCCGTACACTAAAGCGAGCCCTAACCCTAACACTAACCCTAACCCTAACCCTAACCGATACCCTACGCCGTACCCGAAGACCTCACCGAACCCGTACCCTAAGCCGTACCCTAAGCCTAACCCTATCCCTAGGCTACCCTTGACTGCTTCTGCCTCCAATAGATTTCCTAAGCACTAGTGTTTTAAGGAACAGCTTAAAAAGAGAATCCTAATGTGATTTCTTTATAATGGGTGTGTTCCTTATCTTATCCTAGTGTCTAAACTCTTCTCCATGGCTGGACCTCCAAATAATATTCCTTTACGTGCTAAGGGGTATCTAGAGAGTGGGATAGGTTTAATAACTACCCTAACACTAACGCGTACCCTAACCCTAACCGTTACCCTAACACTAACACGTACCCTAAACCTAACCAATACCCTAAACCGAGCCCTAACCCTAACACTAACCCTAACCCTAACCCTAACCCATACCCTACGCCGTACCCGAAGCCCTCCCCGAACCCGTACCCTAAGCCGTACCCTAAGCCGTACCCTAAGCCTAACCCTAACCCTAGGCTACCCTTGACTGCTTCTGCCTCCAGTAGATTTCCTAAGCACTAGTGTTTTAAGGAACGGCTTAAAAAGAGAATCCTAATGTGATTTCTTTATAATGGGTGTGTTCCTTATATTATCTTAGTGTCTAAGCTCTTCTCCATGGATGGACCCCCAAATAATATGGCTTTACGTGCTAAGGGGTATCTAGAGAGTGGGATAGGTTTAATAACTACCCTAACCTTAACGCGTACCCTAACCCTAACCCCTACCATAACCCTAAGACGTACCCTAATCCTAAACGGTACCCTAAACCGAGCCCTAACCCTAACACTAACCCTAACACTAACCCTAACCCATACCCTACGCCATACCCGAAGCCCTCCCCGAACCCGTACCCTAAGCCGTACCCTAAGCCTAACCCTAAGCCTAACCCTAACCCTAGGCTACCCTTGACTGCTTCTGCCTCCAATAGATTTCCTAAGCACTAGTGTTTTAAGGAACAGCTTATAAAGAGAATCCTAATGTGATTTCTTTATAATACGTGTGTTCCTTATCTTATCCTAGTGTCTAAACTCTTCTCCATGGCTGGACCCCCAAATAATATTCCTTTACGTGCTCAGGGGTATGTAGAGAGTGGGATAGGTTTAATAACTACCCTAACCCTAACGCGTACCCTAACCCTAATTCCTACTCTAACCCTAACACGTACCCTAATCCTATCCCGTACCCTAAAATGAGCCCTAACCCTAACACAAACCCAAACCCTAAACCTAACACATACCCTCCGCTGTACACGAACCCCTCCCCGAACCCGTAACCTAAGCCGTACCCTAAGCCGTACCCTAAGCCTAACCCTAACCCTGGGCTACCCTTGACTGCTTCTGCCTCCAATAGATTTCCTAAGCACTAGTGTTTTAAGGAACAGCTTAAAAAGTGAATCCTAATGTGATTTGTTTATAATGGGTTTGTTCCTTATCTTATCCTAGTGTCTAAACTCTTCTCCATGGCTGGACCCCCAAATAATATTCCTTTACGTGCTAAGGGGTATCTAGAGTGTGGGAGAGGTTTAATAACTACCCTAACTCTAATGCGTACCCTAACCCTAACCCCTACCCTAACCCTAATACGTAACCTAATCCTAACACGTACCCTAAACGGAGCCCTAACCCTAACACTAACCCTAACACTAACCCTAACCCATACCCTACGCCGTACCCGAAGCCCTCCCCGAACCCGTACCCTAAGCCGTACCCTAAGCCTAACCCCAAGCCTAACCCTAACCCTAGGCTACCCTTGACTGCTTCTGCCTCCAATAGATTTCCTAAGCACTAGTGTTTTAAGGAAGAGCTTAAAAAGAGAATCCTAATGTGATTTCTTTATAATGGGTGTGTTCCTTATATTATCTTAGTGTCTAAGATCTTCTCCATGGATGGACCCCCAAATAATATGGCTTTACGTGCTACGGGGTATCTAGAGAGTGGGATAGGTTTAATAACTACCCTAACCCTAACGCGTACCCTAACCCTAACCCCTACCCTAACCCTAACACGTACACTAATCCTAACCCGTACCCTAAACCGAGCCCTTACCCTAACACTAACCCTAACCCATACCCTACGCCGTACCCGAAGCCCTCCCCGAACCCGTACCCTAAGCCGTACCCTAAGTCGTACCCTAAGCCTAACCCTAACCCTAGGCTACCCTTGACTGCTTCTGCCTCCAATAGATTTCCTAAGCACTAGTGTTTTAAGGAACAGCTTAAAAAGAGAATCCTAATGTGATTTCTTTATAATGGGTGTGTTCCTTATCTTATCTTAGTGTCTAAACTCTTCTCCATGGCTGGACCTCCAAATAATACTCCTTTACGTGCTAAGGGGTATCTAGAGAGTGGGATAGGTTTTATAACTACCCTAACACTAACGCGTACCCTAACCCTAACCCCTACCCTAACCCTAACATGTACCCTAATCCTGACCAATAACCTAAACCGAGGCCTAACCCTAACACTAACCCTAACCATAACCCTAACCCATACCCTAAGCCGTACCCGAAGCTCTCCCCGAACCCGTACCCTATGCCGTACCCTAAGCCGTACCCTAAGCCTAACACTAACCCTAGGCTTCACTTGACTGCTTCTGCCTCCAATAGATTTCCTAAGCACTAGTGTTTTAAGGAACAGCTTAAAAAGAGAATCCTAATGTGATTTCTTTATAATGGGTGTGTTCCTTATCTTATCCTAGTGTCTAAACTCTTCTCCATGGCTGGACCCCCAAATAATATTCCTTTACGTGCTAAGGGGTATCTAGAGAGTGGGAATGGTTTAATAACTACCCTCACCCTAATGCGTACCCTAACCCTAACCCCTACTCTAACCCTAACACGTAACCTAATCCTAACCCGTACCCTAAACGGAGCCCTAACCCTAACACTAACCCTAACCCTAACCCTAACCCATACCCTACGCCGTACCCGAAGCCCTCCCCGAACCCGTACCCTAAGCCGTACCCTAAGCCTAACCCCAAGGCTAACCCTAACCCTAGGCTACCCTTGACTGCTTCTGCCTCCAATAGATTCCCTAAGCACTAGTGTTTTAAGGAACAGCTTAAAAAGAGAATCCTAATGTGATTTCTTTATAATGGGTGTGTTCCTTATTTTATCCTAGTGTCTAAACTCTTCTCCATGGCTGGACCTCCAAATAATATTCCTTTACGTGCTAAGGGGTATCTAGAGAGTGGGATAGGTTTAATAACTACCCTAACACTAACGCGTACCCTAACCCTAACCCCTACCCTAACTCTAACACGTACCCTAATCCTAACCAATACCCTAAACTGAGCCCTAACCCTAACACTAACCCTAACCCTAACCCTAACCCATACCCTATGCCGTACCCGAAGCCCTCCACGAACCCGTACCCTAAGCCGTACCCTAAGCCGTACCCTAAGCCTAACCCTAACCCTAGGCTACCCTTGACTGCTTCTGCCTCCAATAGATTTCCTAAGCACTAGTGTTTTAAGGAACAGCTTAAAAAGTGAATCCTAATGTGATTTCTTTATAATGGGTGTGTTCCTTACCTTATCCTAGTGTCTAAACTCTTCTCCATGGCTGGACCCCCAAATAATATTCCTTTACGTGC
Source organism: Balaenoptera physalus (assembly GCF_965194825.1). Classification (NCBI taxonomy): domain Eukaryota; kingdom Metazoa; phylum Chordata; class Mammalia; order Artiodactyla; family Balaenopteridae; genus Balaenoptera; species Balaenoptera physalus. The sequence goes on from NW_028126404.1 coordinate 842,430, forward strand.
TAAGGGGTATCTAGAGTGTGGGAGAGATTTAATAACTACCCTAACTCTAATGCGTACCCTAACCCTAACCCCTACCCTAACCCTAATACGTAACCTAATCCTAACCCGTACCCTAAACGGAGCCCTAACCCTAACACTAACCCTAACACTAACCCTAACCCATACCCTACGCCGTACCCGAAGCCCTCCCCGAACCCGTACCCTAAGCCGTACCCTAAGCCGTACCCTAAGCCTAACCCTAACCCTATGCTACCCTTGACTGCTTCTGGCTCCAATAGATTTCCTAAGCACTAGTGTTTTAAGGAACAGCTTAAAAAGAGAATCCTAATGTGATTTCTTTATAATGGGTGTGTTCCTTATTTTATCCTAGTGTCTAAACTCTTCTCCATGGCTGGACCTCCAAATAATATTCCTTTACGTGCTAAGGGGTATCTAGAGAGTGGGATAGGTTTAATAAGTACCCTAACACTAACGTGTACCCTAACCCTAACCCCTACCCTAACTCTAACACGTACCCTAATCCTAAACAATACCCTAAACCGAGCCCTAACCCTAACACTAACCCTAACCCTAACCCTAACCCATACCCTACGCTGTACCCGAAGCCCTCACCAAACCCGTACCCTAAGCCGTACCCTAAGCCGTACCCTAAGCCGTACCCTAACCCTAGGCTACCCTTGACTGCTTCTGCCTCCAATAGATTTCCTAAGCACTAGTGTTTTAAGGAACAGCTTAAAAAGAGAATCCTAATGTGATTTCTTTATAATGGGTGTGTTCCTTATCTTATCCTAGTGTCTAAACCCTTCTCCATGGCTGGACCTCCAATTAATATTCCTTTACGTGCTAAGGGGTATCTAGAGAGTGGGATAGGTTTAATAACTACCCTAACAATAACGCGTACCCTAACCCTAACCGCTACCCTAACACTAACACGTACCCTAAACCTAACCAATACCCTAAACCGAGCCCTAACCCTAACACTAACCCTAACCCTAACCTTAACCCATACCCTACGCCGTACCCGAAGCCCTCCCTGAACCCGTACCCTAAGCCGTACCCTAAGCCGTACCCTAAGCCTAACCCTAACCCTAGGCTACCCTTGACTGCTTCTGCCTCCAATAGATTTCCTAAGCACTAGTGTTTTAAGGAACAGCTTAAAAAGAGAATCCTAATGTGATTTCTTTATAATGGGTGTGTTCCTTATCTTATCCTAGTGTCTAAACTCTTCTCCATGGCTGGACCCCCAAATAATATTCCTTTACGTGCTAAGGTGTATCTAGAGACTGGGATAGGTTTAATAACTACCCTAACCCTAACGAGTACCCTGACCCTAACCCCTACCCTAACCCTAACATGTACCCTAATCCTAACCCGTACCCTAAACCGAGCCCTAACCCTAACACTAACCCTAACCCTAACCTTAACCCATGCCCTACGCCGTACCCGAACCCCTCCCCGAACCCGTACCCTAAGCCGTACCCTAAGCCTAACCCTAAGCCTAGCCCTAACCCTAGGCTACCCTTGAGTGCTTCTGCCTCCAATAGATTTCCTAAGCACTAGTGTTTTAAGGAACAGCTTAAAAAGAGAATCCTAATGTGATTTCTTTATAATGGGTGTGTTCCTTACCTTATCCTAGTGTCTAAACTCTTCTCCATGGCTGGACCCCCAAATAATATTCCTTTATGTGCTAAGGGGTATCTAGAGTGTGGGAGAGGTTTAATAACTACCCTAACTCTAATGCGTACCCTAACCCTAACCCCTACCCTAACCCTAACACGTAACCTAATCCTAACCCGTACCCTAAACGGAGCCCTAACCCTAACACTAACCCTAACACTAACCCTAACCCATACCCTACGCCGTACCCGAAGCCCTCCCCGAACCCGTACCCTAAGCCGTACCCTAAGCCTAACCCTAACCCTATGCTACCCTTGACTGCTTCTGGCTCCAATAGATTTCCTAAGCACTAGTGTTTTAAGGAACAGCTTAAAAAGAGAATCCTAATGTGATTTCTTTATAATGGGTGTGTTCCTTATCTTATCCTAGTGTCTAAACCCTTCTCCATGGCTGGACCTCCAATTAATATTCCTTTACGTGCTAAGGGGTATCTAGAGAGTGGGATAGGTTTAATAACTACCCTAACACTAACGCGTACCCTAACCCTAACCGATACCCTAACACTAACACGTACCCTAAACCTAACCAATACCCTAAACCGAGCCCTAACCCTAACACTAACCCTAACCCTATCCCTAACCCATACCCTACGCCGTACCCGAAGCCCTCCCCGAACCCGTACCCTAAGCCGTACCCTAAGCCGTACCCTAAGCCTAACCCTAACCCTAGGCTACCCTTGACTGCTTCTGCCTCCAATAGATTTCCTAAGCACTAGTGTTTTAAGGAACAGCTTAAAAAGAGAATCCTAATGTGATTTCTTTATAATGGGTGTGTTCCTTATCTTATCCTAGTGTCTAAACTCTTCTCCATGGCTGGACCTCCAAATAATATTCCTTTACGTGCTAAGGGGTATCTAGAGAGTGGGATAGGTTTAATAACTACCCTAACACTAACGCGTACCCTAACCCTAACCCCTACCCTAACCCTAACACGTACCCTAATCCTAACCAATACCCTAAACCGAGCCCTAACCCTAACACTAACCCAAACTCTAACCCTAACCCATACCCTACGCCGTACCCGAAGCCCTCCCCGAACCCGTACCCTAAGCCGTACCCTAAGCCTAACCCTAACCCTAGGCTACCCTTGACTGCTTCTGCCTCCAATAGATTTCCTAAGCTCTAGTGTTTTAAGGAACAGCTTAAAAAGAGAATCCTAATGTGATTTCTTTATAATGGGTGTGTTCCTTATCTTATCCTAGTGTCTAAACTCTTCTCCATGGCTGGACCCCCAAATAATATTCCTTTACGTGCTAAGGTGTATCTAGAGACTGGGATAGGTTTAATAACTACCCTAACCCTAACGAGTACCCTAACCCTAACCCCTACCCTAACCCTAACATGTACCCTAATCCTAACCCGTACCCTAAACCGAGCCCTAACCCTAACACTAACCCTAACCCTAACCTTAACCCATGCCCTACGCCGTACCCGAACCCCTCCCCGAACCCGTACCCTAAGCCGTACCCTAAGCCTAACCCTAAGCCTAGCCCTAACCCTAGGCTACCCTTGAGTGCTTCTGCCTCCAATAGATTTCCTAAGCACTAGTGTTTTAAGGAACAGCTTAAAAAGAGAATCCTAATGTGATTTCTTTATAATGGGTGTGTTCCTTATCTTATCCTAGTGTCTAAACTCTTCTCCATGGATGGACCCCCAAATAATATTCCTTTACGTGCTAAGGGGTATCTAGAGAGTGGGATAGGTTTAATAACTACCCTAACCCTAATGCGTACCCTGACCCTAACCCCTACCCTAACCCTAACACGTACCCTAATCCTAACCCGTACACTAAAGCGAGCCCTAACCCTAACACTAACCCTAACCCTAACCCTAACCGATACCCTACGCCGTACCCGAAGCCCTCACCGAACCCGTACCCTAAGCCGTACCCTAAGCCTAAACCTAAGCCTAAACCTAACTTTAGGCTACCCTTGACTGCTTCTGCCTCCAATAGATATCCTAAGCACTAGTGTTTTAAGGAACAGCTTAAAAAGAGAATCCTAATGTGATTTCTTTATAATGGGTGTGTTCTTTATTTTATCCTAGTGTCTAAACTCTTCTCCATGGCTGGACCTCCAAATAATATTCCTTTACGTGCTAAGGGGTATCTAGAGAGTGGGATAGGTTTAATAACTACACTAACACTAAAGCGTACCCTAACCCTAACCCCTACCCTAACACTAACACGTAACCTAATCCTAACCAGTACCCTAAACCGAGCCCTAACCCTAACACTAACCCTAACCCTAACCCTAACCCATACCCTACGCCGTACCCGAAGCCCTCCCCGAACCCGTACCCTAAGCCGTACCCTAAGCCGTACCCTAAGCCTAACCCTAACCCTAGGCTACCCTTGACTGCTTCTGCCTCCAATAGATTTCCTAAGCACTAGTGTTTTAAGGAACAGCTTAAAAAGAGTATCCTAATGTGATTTCTTTATAATGGGTGTGTTCCTTATCTTATCCTAGTGTCTAAACTCTTCTCCATGGCTGGACCTCCAAATAATATTCCTTTACGTGCTAAGGGGTATCTAGAGAGTGGGATAGGTTTAATAACTACCCTAACACTAACGCGTACCCTAACCCTAACCCCTACCCTAACCCTAACACGTACCCTAATCCTAACCAATACCCTAAACCGAGCTCTAACCCTAACACTAACCCAAACCCTAACCCTAACCCATACCCTACGCCGTACCCGAAGCCCTCCCCGAACCCGTACCCTAAGCCGTACCCTAAGCCTAACCCTAACCCTAGGCTACCCTTGACTGCTTCTGCCTCCAATAGATTTCCTAAGCTCTAGTGTTTTAAGGAACAGCTTAAAAAGAGAATCCTAATGTGATTTCTTTATAATGGGTGTGTTCCTTATCTTATCCTAGTGTCTAAACACTTCTCCATGGCTGGACCCCCAAATAATATTCCTTTACGTGCTAAGGTGTATCTAGAGACTGGGATAGGTTTAATAACTACCCTAACCCTAACGAGTACCCTAATCCTAACCCGTACCCTAAACCGAGCCCTAACCCTAACACTAACCCTAACCCTAACCTTAACCCATGCCCTAGGCCGTACCCGAACCCCTCCCCGAACCCGTACCCTAAGCCGTACCCTAAGCCTAACCCTAAGCCTAGCCCTAACCCTAGGCTACCCTTGAGTGCTTCTGCCTCCAATAGATTTCCTAAGCACTAGTGTTTTAAGGAACAGCTTAAAAAGAGAATCCTAATGTGATTTCTTTATAATGGGTGTGTTCCTTATCTTATCCTAGTGTCTAAACTCTTCTCCATGGATGGACCCCCAAATAATATTCCTTTACGTGCTAAGGGGTATCTAGAGAGTGGGATAGGTTTAATAACTACCCTAACCCTAATGCGTACCCTGACCCTAACCCCTACCCTAACCCTAACACGTACCCTAATCCTAACCCGTACACTAAAGCGAGCCCTAACCCTAACACTAACCCTAACCCTAACCCTAACCGATACCCTACGCCGTACCCGAAGACCTCACCGAACCCGTACCCTAAGCCGTACCCTAAGCCTAAACCTAAGCCTAAACCTAACTTTAGGCTACCCTTGACTGCTTCTGCCTCCAATAGATTTCCTAAGCACTAGTGTTTTAAGGAACAGCTTAAAAAGAGAATCCTAATGTGATTTCTTTATAATGGGTGTGTTCTTTATTTTATCCTAGTGTCTAAACTCTTCTCCATGGCTGGACCTCCAAATAATATTCCTTTACGTGCTAAGGGGTATCTACAGAGTGGGATAGGTTTAATAACTACCCTAACACTAACGCGTACCCTAACCCTAACCCCTACCCTAACACTAACACGTAACCTAATCCTAACCAGTACCCTAAACCGAGCCCTAACCCTAACACTAACCCTAACCCTAACCCTAACCCATACCCTACGCCGTACCCGAAGCCCTACCCGAACCCGTACCCTAAGCCGTACCCTAAGCCGTACCCTAAGCCTAACCCTAACCCTAGGCTACCCTTGACTGCTTCTGCCTCCAATAGATTTCCTAAGCACTAGTGTTTTAAGGAACAGCTTAAAAAGAGTATCCTAATGTGATTTCTTTATAATGGGTGTGTTCCTTATCTTATCCTAGTGTCTAAACTCTTCTCCATGGCTGGACCTCCAAATAATATTCCTTTACGTGCTAAGGGGTATCTAGAGAGTGGGATAGGTTTAATAACTACCCTAACACTAACGCGTACCCTAACCCTAACCCCTACCCTAACCCTAACACGTACCCTAATCCTAACCAATACCCTAAACCGAGCTCTAACCCTAACACTAACCCAAACCCTAACCCTAACCCATACCCTACGCCGTACCCGAAGCCCTCCCCGAACCCGTACCCTAAGCCGTACCCTAAGCCGTACCCTAAGCCTAACCCTAACCCTAGGCTACCCTTGACTGCTTCTGCCTCCATTAGATTTCCTAAGCACTAGTGTTTTAAGGAACAGCTTAAAAAGAGAATCCTAATGTGATTTCTTTATAATGGGTGTGTTCCTTATCTTATCCTAGTGTCTAAACGCTTCTCCATGGCTGGACCTCCAAATAATATTCCTTTACGTGCTAAGCGGTATCTAGAGAGTGGGATAGGTTTAATAACTACCCTAACACTAACGCGTACCCTAACCCTAACCCCAACCCTAACCCTAACACGTACCCTAATCCTAACCAATACCCTAAACCGAGCCCTAACCCTAACACTAACCCTAACCCTAACCCTAACCTATACCCTACGCCGTACCCGAAGCCCTCCCCGAACCCGTACCCTAAGCCGTACCCTAAGCCTAACCCTATCCCTAGGCTACCCTTGACTGCTTCTGCCTCCAATAGATTTCCTAAGCACTAGTGTTTTAAGGAACAGCTTAAAAAGAGAATCCTAATGTGATGTCTTTATAATGGGTGTGTTCCTTATCTTATCCTAGTGTCTAAACTCTTCTCCATGGCTGGACCTCCAAATAATATTCCTTTACGTGCTAAGGGGTATCTAGAGAGTGGGATAGGTTTAATAACTACCCTAACACTAACGCGTACCCTAACCCTAACCGTTACCCTAACACTAACACGTACCCTAAACCTAACCAATACCCTAAACCGAGCCCTAACCCTAACACTAACCCTAACCCTAACCCTAACCCATACCCTACGCCGTACCCGAAGCCCTCCCCGAACCCGTACCCTAAGCCGTACCCTAAGCCGTACCCTAAGCCTAACCCTAACCCTAGGCTACCCTTGACTGCTTCTGCCTCCAGTAGATTTCCTAAGCACTAGTGTTTTAAGGAACGGCTTAAAAAGAGAATCCTAATGTGATTTCTTTATAATGGGTGTGTTCCTTATATTATCTTAGTGTCTAAGCTCTTCTCCATGGATGGACCCCCAAATAATATGGCTTTACGTGCTAAGGGGTATCTAGAGAGTGGGATAGGTTTAATAACTACCCTAACCTTAACGCGTACCCTAACCCTAACCCCTACCATAACCCTAAGACGTACCCTAATCCTAAACGGTACCCTAAACCGAGCCCTAACCCTAACACTAACCCTAACACTAACCCTAACCCATACCCTACGCCATACCCGAAGCCCTCCCCGAACCCGTACCCTAAGCCGTACCCTAAGCCTAACCCTAAGCCTAACCCTAACCCTAGGCTACCCTTGACTGCTTCTGCCTCCAATAGATTTCCTAAGCACTAGTGTTTTAAGGAACAGCTTATAAAGAGAATCCTAATGTGATTTCTTTATAATACGTGTGTTCCTTATCTTATCCTAGTGTCTAAACTCTTCTCCATGGCTGGACCCCCAAATAATATTCCTTTACGTGCTCAGGGGTATGTAGAGAGTGGGATAGGTTTAATAACTACCCTAACCCTAACGCGTACCCTAACCCTAATTCCTACTCTAACCCTAACACGTACCCTAATCCTATCCCGTACCCTAAAATGAGCCCTAACCCTAACACAAACCCAAACCCTAAACCTAACACATACCCTCCGCTGTACACGAACCCCTCCCCGAACCCGTAACCTAAGCCGTACCCTAAGCCGTACCCTAAGCCTAACCCTAACCCTGGGCTACCCTTGACTGCTTCTGCCTCCAATAGATTTCCTAAGCACTAGTGTTTTAAGGAACAGCTTAAAAAGTGAATCCTAATGTGATTTGTTTATAATGGGTTTGTTCCTTATCTTATCCTAGTGTCTAAACTCTTCTCCATGGCTGGACCCCCAAATAATATTCCTTTACGTGCTAAGGGGTATCTAGAGTGTGGGAGAGGTTTAATAACTACCCTAACTCTAATGCGTACCCTAACCCTAACCCCTACCCTAACCCTAATACGTAACCTAATCCTAACACGTACCCTAAACGGAGCCCTAACCCTAACACTAACCCTAACACTAACCCTAACCCATACCCTACGCCGTACCCGAAGCCCTCCCCGAACCCGTACCCTAAGCCGTACCCTAAGCCTAACCCCAAGCCTAACCCTAACCCTAGGCTACCCTTGACTGCTTCTGCCTCCAATAGATTTCCTAAGCACTAGTGTTTTAAGGAACAGCTTAAAAAGTGAATCCTAATGTGATTTGTTTATAATGGGTTTGTTCCTTATCTTATCCTAGTGTCTAAACTCTTCTCCATGGCTGGACCCCCAAATAATATTCCTTTACGTGCTAAGGGGTATCTAGAGAGTGGGATAGGTTTAATAACTACCCTAACACTAACGCGTACCCTAACCCTAACCCCTACCCTAACCCTAACACGTACCCTAATCCTAACCAATACCCTAAACTGAGCCCTAACCCTAACACTAACCCTAACCCTAACCCTAACCCATACCCTACGCCGTACCCGAAGCCCTCCACGAACCCGTACGCTAAGCCGTACCCTAAGCCGTACCCTAAGCCTAACCCTAACCCTAGGCTACCCTTGACTGCTTCTGCCTCCAATAGATTTCCTAAGCACTAGTGTTTTAAGGAACAGGTTAAAAAGAGAATCCTAATGTGATTTCTTTATAATGGGTGTGTTCCTTATCTTATCCTAGTGTCTAAACTCTTCTCCATGGCTGGACCCCCAAATAATATTCCTTTACGTGCTAAGGTGTATCTAGAGATTGGGATAGGTTTAATAACTACCTTAACTCTAACGCGTACCCTAACCCTAACCCCTACCCTAACCCTAAGACGTACACTAAACCGAGTCCTAACCCTAACACTAACCCTAACCCTAACCCTAACCCATACCCTACGCCGTACCCGAACCCCTCCCCGAACCCGTACCCTAAGCCGTACCCTAACCCTAACCCTAAGCTTAACCATAACCCTAGGCTACCCATGACTGCTTCTGCCTCCAATAGATTTCCTAAGCACTAGTGTGTTAAGGAACAGCTTAAAAAGCGAATCCTAATGTGATTGCTTTATAATAGGTGTGTTCCTTATCTTATCCTAGTGTCTAAACTCTTCTCCATGGCTAGACCTCCAAATAATATTCCTTTACGTGCTAAGGGGTATCTAGAGAGTGGGATAGGTTTAATAACTAACCTAACACTAACGCGTACCCTAATCCTAACCAATATCCTAAACCGAGCCCTAACCCTAACACTAACCCTAACCCTAACCCTAACCCATACCCTACGCCGTACCCGAAGACCTCCCCGAACCCGTACCCTAAGCCGTACCCTAAGACTAATCCTAAGCCTAACCCTAACCCTAGGCTACCCTTGACTGCTTCTACCTCCAATAGATTTCCTAAGCACTAGTGTTTTAAGGAACAGCTTAAAAAGAGAATCCTAATGTGATTTCTTTATAATGGGTGTGTTCCTTATATTATCTTAGTGTCTAAGCTCTTCTCCATGGATGGACCCCCAAATAATATGGCTTTATGTGCTAAGGGGTATCTAGAGAGTGGGAGAGGTTTAATAACTACCCTAACCTTAACGCGTACCCTAACCCTAACCCCTACCCTAACCCTAAGACGTACCATAATCCTAAACCGTACCCTAAACCGAGCCCTAACCCTAACACTAACCCTAACCCTAACCCTAACCCATACCCTACGCCATACCCGAAGCCCTCCCCGAACCCGTACCCTAAGCCGTACCCTAAGCCTAACCCTAAGCCTAACCCTAACCCTAGGCTACCCTTGACTGCTTCTGCCTCCAATAGATTTCCTAAGCACTAGTGTTTTAAGGAACAGCTTATACAGAGAATCCTAATGTGATTTCTTTATAATACGTGTGTTCCTTATCTTATCCTAGTGTCTAAACTCTTCTCCATGGCTGGACCCCCAAATAATATTCCTTTACGTGCTAAGGGGTATCTAGAGAGTGGGATAGGTTTAATAACTACCCTAACCCTAACGCGTACCCTAACCCTAACCCCTACTCTAACCCTAACACGTACCCTAATCCTATCCCGTACCCTAAAAGGAGCCCTAACCCAAACACTAACCCAAACCCTAAACCTAACACATACCCTCCGCCGTACACGAACCCCTCCGCGAACCCGTACCCTAAGCCGTACCCTAAGCCGTACCCTAAGCCTAACCCTAACCCTAGGCTACCCTTGACTGCTTCTGCCTCCAATAGATTTCCTAAGCACTAGTGTTTTAAGGAACAGCTTAAAAAGTGAATCCTAATGTGATTTCTTTATAATGGGTGTGTTCCTTACCTTATCCTAGTGTCTAAACTCTTCTCCATGGCTGGACCCCCAAATAATATTCCTTTACGTGCTAAGGGGTATCTAGAGTGTGGGAGAGGTTTAATAACTACCCTAACTCTAATGCGTACCCTAACCCTAACCCCTACCCTAACCCTAATACGTAACCTAATCCTAACCCGTACCCTAAACGGAGCCCTAACCCTAACACTAACCCTAACACTAACCCTAACCCATACCCTACGCCGTACCCGAAGCCCTCCCCGAACCCGTACCCTAAGCCGTACCCTAAGCCGTACCCTAAGCCTAACCCTAACCCTATGCTACCCTTGACTGCTTCTGGCTCCAACAGATTTCCTAAGCACTAGTGTTTTAAGGAACAGCTTAAAAAGAGAATCCTAATGTGATTTCTTTATAATGGGTGTGTTCCTTATTTTATCCTAGTGTCTAAACTCTTCTCCATGGCTGGACCTCCAAATAATATTCCTTTACGTGCTAAGGGGTATCTAGAGAGTGGGATAGGTTTAATAACTACCCGAACACTAACGCGTACCCTAACCCTAACCCCTACCCTAACTCTAACACGTACCCTAATCCTAAACAATACCCTAAACCGAGCCCTAACCCTAACACTAACCCTAACCCTAACCCTAACCCATACCCTACGCTGTACCCGAAGCCCTCCCCAAACCCGTACCCTAAGCCGTACCCTAAGCCGTACCCTAAGCCTAACCCTAACCCTAGGCTACCCTTGACTGCTTCTGCCTCCAATAGATTTCCTAAGCACTAGTGTTTTAAGGAACAGCTTAAAAAGAGAATCCTAATGTGATTTCTTTATAATGGGTGTGTTCCTTATCTTATCCTAGTGTCTAAACCCTTCTCCATGGCTGGACCTCCAATTAATATTCCTTTACGTGCTAAGGGGTATCTAGAGAGTGGGATAGGTTTAATAACTACCCTAACACTAACGCGTACCCTAACCCTAACCGCTACCCTAACACTAACACGTACCCTAAACCTAACCAATACTCTAAACCGAGCCCTAACCCTAACACTAACCCTAACCCTAACCCTAACCCATACCCTACGCCGTACCCGAAGCCCTCCCCGAACCCGTACCCTAAGCCGTACACTAAGCCGTACCCTAAGCCTAACCCTAACCCTAGGCTACCCTTGACTGCTTCTGCCTCCAATAGATTTCCTAAGCACTAGTGTTTTAAGGAACAGCTTAAAAAGAGAATCCTAATGTGATTTCTTTATAATGGGTGTGTTCCTTATCTTATCCTAGTGTCTAAACTCTTCTCCATGGCTGGACCTCCAAATAATATTCCTTTACGTGCTAAGGGGTATCTAGAGAGTGGGATAGGTTTAATAACTACCCTAACACTAACGCGTACCCTAACCCTAACCCCTACCCTAACCCTAACACGTACCCTAATCCTAACCAATACCCTAAACCGAGCCCTAACCCTAACACTAACCCAAACCCTAACCCTAACCCATACCCTACGCCGTACCCGAAGCCCTCCCAGAACCCGTACCCTAAGCCGTACCCTAAGCCTAAACCTAACCCTAGGCTACCCTTGACTGCTTCTGCCTCCAATAGATTTCCTAAGCTCTAGTGTTTTAAGGAACAGCTTAAAAAGAGAATCCTAATGTGATTTCTTTATAATGGGTGTGTTCCTTATCTTATCCTAGTGTCTAAACTCTTCTCCATGGCTGGACCCCCAAATAATATTCCTTTACGTGCTAAGGTGTATCTAGAGACTGGGATAGGTTTAATAACTACCCTAACTCTAACGAGTACCCTAACCCTAACCCCTACCCTAACCCTATCATGTACCCTAATCCTAACCCGTACCCTAAACCGAGCCCTAACCCTAACACTAACCCTAACCCTAACCTTAACCCATGCCCTACGCCGTACCCGAACCCCTCCCCGAACCCGTACCCTAAGCCGTACCCTAAGCCTAAACCTAAGCCTAAACCTAACTTTAGGCTACCCTTGACTGCTTCTGCCTCCAATAGATTTCCTAAGCACTAGTGTTTTAAGGAACAGCTTAAAAAGAGAATCCTAATGTGATTTCTTTAAAATGGGTGTGTTCTTTATTTTATCCTAGTGTCTAAACTCTTCTCCATGGCTGGACCTCCAAATAATATTCCTTTACGTGCTAAGGGGTATCTAGAGAGTGGGATAGGTTTAATAACTACCCTAACACTAACGCGTACACTAACCCTAACCCCTACCCTAACACTAACACGTAACCTAATCCTAACCAGTACCCTAAACCGAGCCCTAACCCTAACACTAACCCTAACCCTAACCCTAACCCATACCCTACGCCGTACCCGAAGCCCTCCCCGAACCCGTACCCTAAGCCGTACCCTAAGCCGTACCCTAAGCCTAACCCTAACCCTAGGCTACCCTTGACTGCTTCTGCCTCCAATAGATTTCCTAAGCACTAGTGTTTTAAGGAACAGCTTAAAAAGAGTATCCTAATGTGATTTCTTTATAATGGGTGTGTTCCTTATCTTATCCTAGTGTCTAAACTCTTCTCCATGGCTGGACCTCCAAATAATATTCCTTTACGTGCTAAGGGGTATCTAGAGAGTGGGATAGGTTTAATAACTACCCTAACACTAACGCGTACCCTAACCCTAACCCCTACCCTAACCCTAACACGTACCCTAATCCTAACCAATACCCTAAACCGAGCTCTAACCCTAACACTAACCCAAACCCTAACCCTAACCCATACGCTACGCCGTACCCGAAGCCCTCCCCGAACCCGTACCCTAAGCCGTACCCTAAGCCGTACCCTAAGCCTAACCCTAACCCTAGGCTACCCTTTACTGCTTCTGCCTCCAATAGATTTCCTAAGCACTAGTGTTTTAAGGAACAGCTTAAAAAGAGAATCCTAATGTGATTTCTTTATAATGGGTGATTTCCTTATCTTATCCTAGTGTCTAAACGCTTCTCCATGGCTGGACCTCCAAATAATATTCCTTTACGTGCTAAGGGGTATCTAGAGAGTGGGATAGGTTTAATAACTACCCTAACACTAACGCGTACCCTAACCCTAACCCCAACCCTAACCCTAACACGTACCCTAATCCTAACCAATACCCTAAACCGAGCCCTAACCCTAACACTAACCCTAACCCTAACCCTAACCCATACCCTACGCCGTACCCGAAGCCCTCCCCGAACCCGTACCCTAAGCCGTACCCTAAGCCTAACCCTATCCCTAGGCTACCCTTGACTGCTTCTGCCTCCAATAGATTTCCTAAGCACTAGTGTTTTAAGGAACAGCTTAAAAAGAGAATCCTAATGTGATTTCTTTATAATGGGTGTGTTCCTTATCTTATCCTAGTGTCTAAACTCTTCTCCATGGCTGGACCCCCAAATAATATTCCTTTGCGTGCTAAGGGGTATCTAGAGAGTGGGAATGGTTTAATAACTACCCTCACCCTAATGCGTACCCTAACCCTAACCCCTACTCTAACCCTAACACGTAACCTAATCCTAACCCGTACCCTAAACGGAGCCCTAACCCTAACACTAACCCTAACCCTAACCCTAACCCATACCCTACGCCGTACCCAAACCCCTCCCCGAACCCGTACCCTAAGCCGTATCCTAAGCCTAACCCCAAGCCTAACCCTAACCCTAGGCTACCCTTGACTGCTTCTGCCTCCAATAGATTTCCTAAGCACTAGTGTTTTAAGGAACAGCTTAAAAAGAGAATCCTAATGTGATTTCTTTATAATGGGTGTGTTCCTTATTTTATCCTAGTGTCTAAACTCTTCTCCATGGCTGGACCTCCAAATAATATTCCTTTACGTGCTAAGGGGTATCTAGAGAGTGGGATAGGTTTAATAACTACCCTAACACTAACGCGTACCCTAACCCTAACCCCTACCCTAACTCTAACACGTACCCTAATCCTAACCAATACCCTAAACTGAGCCCTAACCCTAACACTAACCCTAACCCTAACCCTAACCCATACCCTACGCCGTACCCGAAGACCTCCACGAACCCGTACCCTAAGCCGTACGCTAAGCCGTACCCTAAGCCTAACCCTAACTCTAGGCTACCCTTGACTGCTTCTGCCTCCAATAGATTTCCTAAGCACTAGTGTTTTAAGGAACAGCTTAAAAAGAGAATCCTAATGTGATTTCTTTATAATGGGTGTGTTCCTTATCTTATCCTAGTGTCTAAACTCTTCTCCATGGCTGGACCCCCAAATAATATTCCTTTACGTGCTAAGGTGTATCTAGAGACTGGGATAGGTTTAATAACTACCCTAACCCTAACGAGTACCCTAACCCTAACCCCTACCCTAACCCTAACATGTACCCTAATCCTCACCCGTACCCTAAACCGAGCCCTAACCCTAACACTAACCCTAACCCTAACCTTAACCCATGCCCTACGCCATACCCGAACCCCTCCCCGAACCCGTACCCTAAGCCGTACCCTAAGCCTAACCCTAAGCCTAACCCTAACCCTAGGCTACCCTTGAGTGCTTCTGCCTCCAATAGATTTCCTAAGCACTAGTGTTTTAAGGAACAGCTTAAAAAGAGAATCCTAATGTGATTTCTTTATAATGGGTGTGTTCCTTATCTTATCCTAGTGTCTAAACTCTTCTCCATGGCTGGACCCCCAAATAATATTCCTTTACGTGCTAAGGGGTATCTAGAGAGTGGGATAGGTTTAATAACTACCCTAACCGTAATGCGTACCCTGACCCTAACCCCTACCCTAAACCTAACACGTACCCTAATCCTAACCCGTACACTAAAGCGAGCCCTAACCCTAACACTAACCCTAACCCTAACCCTAACCGATACCCTACGCCGTACCCGAAGCCCTCACCGAACCCGTACCCTAAGCCGTACCCTAAGCCTAAACCTAAGCCTAAACCTAACTTTAGGCTACCCTTGACTGCTTCTGCCTCCAATAGATTTCCTAAGCACTAGTGTTTTAAGGAACAGCTTAAAAAGAGAATCCTAATGTGATTTCTTTATAATGGGAGTGTTCTTTATTTTATCCTAGTGTCTAAACTCTTCTCCATGGCTGGACCTCCAAATAATATTCCTTTACGTGCTAAGGGGTATCTAGAGAGTGGGATAGGTTTAATAACTACCCTAACACTAACGCGTACCCTAACCCTAACCCCTACCCTAACACTAACACGTAACCTAATCCTAACCAGTACCCTAAACCGAGCCCTAACCCTAACACTAACCCTAACCCTAACCCTAACCCATACCCTACGCCGTACCCGAAGCCCTCCCCGAACCCGTACCCTAAGCCGTACCCTAAGCCTAACCCTAACCCTAGGCTACCCTTGACTGCTTCTGCCTCCAATAGATTTCCTAAGCACTAGTGTTTTAAGGAACAGCTTAAAAAGAGTATCCTAATGTGATTTCTTTATAATGGGTGTGTTCCTTATCTTATCCTAGTGTCTAAACTCTTCTCCATGGCTGGACCTCCAAATAATATTCCTTTACGTGCTAAGGGGTATCTAGAGAGTGGGATAGGTTTAATATCTACCCTAACACTAACGCGTACCCTAACCCTAACCCCTACCCTAACCCTAACACGTACCCTAATCCTAACCAATACCCTAAACCGAGCTCTAACCCTAACACTAACCCAAACCCTAACCCTAACCCATACCCTACGCCGTACCCGAAGCCCTCCCCGAACCCGTACCCTAAGCCGTACCCTAAGCCGTACCCTAAGCCTAACCCTAACCCTAGGCTACCCTTGACTGCTTCTGCCTCCAATAGATTTCCTAAGCACTAGTGTTTTAAGGAACAGCTTAAAAAGAGAATCCTAATGTGATTTCTTTATAATGGGTGTGTTCCTTATCTTATCCTAGTGTCTAAACTCTTCTCCATGGCTGGACCTCCAAATAATATTCCTTTACGTGCTAAGGGGTATCTAGAGAGTGGGATAGGTTTAATAACTACCCTAACACTAACGCGTACCCTAACCCTAACCCCTACCCTAACTCTAACACGTACCCTAATCCTAACCAATAACCTAAACCGAGCCCTAACCCTAACACTAACCCTAAACCTAACCCTAACCAATACCCTACGCCGTACCCGAAGCCCTCCCCGAACCCGTACCCTAAGCCGTACCCTAAGCCGTACCCTAAGCCGTACCCTAACCCTAGGCTACCCTTGACTGCTTCTGCCTCCAATAGATTTCCTAAGCACTAGTGTTTTAAGGAACAGCTTAAAAAGAGAATCCTAATGTGATTTCTTTATAATGGGTGTGTTCCTTATCTTATCCTAGTGTCTAAACTCTTCTCCATGGCTGGACCCCCAAATAATATTCCTTTACGTGCTAAGGGGTATCTAGAGAGTGGGAATGGTTTAATAACTACCCTCAACCTAATGCGTACCCTAACCCTAACCCCTACTCTAACCCTAACACGTAACCTAATCCTAACCCGTACCCTAAACGGAGCCCTAACCCTAACACTAACCCTAACCCTAACCCTAACCCATACCCTACGCCGTACCCGAACCCCTCCCCGAACCCGTACCCTAAGCCGTATCCTAAGCCTAACCCCAAGCCTAACCCTAACCCTAGGCTACCCTTGACTGCTTCTGCCTCCAATAGATTTCCTAAGCACTAGTGTTTTAAGGAACAGCTTAAAAAGAGAATCCTAATGTGATTTCTTTATAATGGGTGTGTTCCTTATTTTATCCTAGTGTCTAAACTCTTCTCCATGGCTGGACCTCCAAATAATATTCCTTTACGTGCTAAGGGGTATCTAGAGAGTGGGATAGGTTTAATAACTACCCTAACACTAACGCGTACCCTAACCCTAACCCCTACCCTAACTCTAACACGTACCCTAATCCTAACCAATACCCTAAACTGAGCCCTAACCCTAACACTAACCCTAACCCTAACCCTAACCCATACCCTACGCCGTACCCGAAGACCTCCACGAACCCGTACCCTAAGCCGTACGCTAAGCCGTACCCTAAGCCTAACCCTAACCCTAGGCTACCCTTGACTGCTTCTGCCTCCAATAGATTTCCTAAGCACTAGTGTTTTAAGGAACAGCTTAAAAAGAGAATCCTAATGTGATTTCTTTATAATGGGTGTGTTCCTTATCTTATCCTAGTGTCTAAACTCTTCTCCATGGCTGGACCCCCAAATAATATTCCTTTACGTGCTAAGGTGTATCTAGAGACTGGGATAGGTTTAATAACTACCCTAACCCTAACGAGTACCGTAAACCCAACCCCTACCCTAACCCTAACATGTACCCTTATCCTAACCCGTACCCTAAACCGAGCCCTAACCCTAACACTAACCCTAACCCTAACCTTAACCCATGCCCTACGCCGTACCCGAACCCCTCCCCGAACCCGTACCCTAAGCCGTACCCTAAGCCTAACCCTAAGCCTAACCCTAACCGTAGGCTACCCTTGAGTGCTTCTGCCTCCAATAGATTTCCTAAGCACTAGTGTTTTAAGGAACAGCTTAAAAAGAGAATCCTAATGTGATTTCTTTATAATGGGTGTGTTCCTTATCTTATCCTAGTGTCTAAACTCTTCTCCATGGCTGGACCCCCAAATAATATTCCTTTACGTGCTAAGGGGTATCTAGAGAGTGGGATAGGTTTAATAACTACCCTAACCCTAATGCGTACCCTGACCCTAACCCCTACCCTAACCCTAACACGTACCCTAATCCTAACCCGTACACTAAAGCGAGCCCTAACCCTAACACTAACCCTAACCCTAACCCTAACCGATACCCTACGCCGTACCCGAAGCCCTCACCGAACCCGTACCCTAAGCCGTACCCTAAGCCTAAACCTAAGCCTAAACCTAACTTTAGGCTACCCTTGACTGCTTCTGCCTCCAATAGATTTCCTAAGCTCTAGTGTTTTAAGGAACAGCTTAAAAAGAGAATCCTAATGTGATTTCTTTATAATGGGTGTGTTCTTTATTTTATCCTAGTGTCTAAACTCTTCTCCATGGCTGGACCTCCAAATAATATTCCTTTACGTGCTAAGGGGTATCTAGAGAGTGGGATAGGTTTAATAACTACCCTAACACTAACGCGTACCCTAACCCTAACCCCTACCCTAACACTAACACGTAACCTAATCCTAACCAGTACCCTAAACCGAGCCCTAACCCTAACACTAACCCTAACCCTAACCCTAACCCATACCCTACGCCGTACCCGAAGCCCTCCCCGAACCCGTACCCTAAGCCGTACCCTAAGCCGTACCCTAAGCCTAACCCTAACCCTAGGCTACCCTTGACTGCTTCTGCCTCCAATAGATTTCCTAAGCACTAGTGTTTTAAGGAACAGCTTAAAAAGAGTATCCTAATGTGATTTCTTTATAATGGGTGTGTTCCTTATCTTATCCTAGTGTCTAAACTCTTCTCCATGGCTGGACCTCCAAATAATATTCCTTTACGTGCTAAGGGGTATCTAGAGAGTGGGATAGGTTTAATAACTACCCTAACACTAACGCGTACCCTAACCCTAACCCCTACCCTAACTCTAACACGTACCCTAATCCTAACCAATACCCTAAACCGAGCTCTAACCCTAACACTAACCCAAACCCTAACCCTAACCCATACCCTACGCCGTACCCGAAGCCCTCCCCGAACCCGTACCCTAAGCCGTACCCTAAGCCGTACCCTAAGCCTAACCCTAACCCTAGGCTACCCTTGACTGCTTCTGCCTCCAATAGATATCCTAAGCACTAGTGTTTTAAGGAACAGCTTAAAAAGAGAATCCTAATGTGATTTCTTTATAATGGGTGTGTTCCTTATCTTATCCTAGTGTCTAAACTCTTCTCCATGGCTGGACCTCCAAATAATATTCCTTTACGTGCTAAGGGGTATCTAGAGAGTGGGATAGGTTTAATAACTACCCTAACACTAACGCGTACCCTAACCCTAACCCCAACCCTAACCCTAACACGTACCCTAATCCTAACCAATACCCTAAACCGAGCCCTAACCCTAACACTAACCCTAACCCTAACCCTAACCCATACCCTACGCCGTACCCGAAGCCCTCCCCGAACCCGTACCCTAAGCCGTACCCTAAGCCGTACCCTAAGCCTAACCCTAACCCTAGGCTACCCTTGACTGCTTCTGCCTCCAATAGATTTCCTAAGCACTAGTGTTTTAAGGAACAGCTTAAAAAGAGTATCCTAATGTGATTTCTTTATAATGGGTGTGTTCCTTATCTTATCCTAGTGTCTAAACTCTTCTCCATGGCTGGACCTCCAAATAATATTCCTTTACGTGCTAAGGGGTATCTAGAGAGTGGGATAGGTTTAATAACTACCCTAACACTAACGCGTACCCTAACCCTAACCCCTACCCTAACCCTAACACGTACCCTAATCCTAACCAATACCCTAAACCGAGCTCTAACCCTAACACTAACCCAAACCCTAACCCTAACCCATACGCTACGCCGTACCCGAAGCCCTCCCCGAACCCGTACCCTAAGCCGTACCCTAAGCCGTACCCTAAGCCTAACCCTAACCCTAGGCTACCCTTTACTGCTTCTGCCTCCAATAGATTTCCTAAGCACTAGTGTTTTAAGGAACAGCTTAAAAAGAGAATCCTAATGTGATTTCTTTATAATGGGTGATTTCCTTATCTTATCCTAGTGTCTAAACGCTTCTCCATGGCTGGACCTCCAAATAATATTCCTTTACGTGCTAAGGGGTATCTAGAGAGTGGGATAGGTTTAATAACTACCCTAACACTAACGCGTACCCTAACCCTAACCCCAACCCTAACCCTAACACGTACCCTAATCCTAACCAATACCCTAAACCGAGCCCTAACCCTAACACTAACCCTAACCCTAACCCTAACCCATACCCTACGCCGTACCCGAAGCCCTCCCCGAACCCGTACCCTAAGCCGTACCCTAAGCCTAACCCTATCCCTAGGCTACCCTTGACTGCTTCTGCCTCCAATAGATTTCCTAAGCACTAGTGTTTTAAGGAACAGCTTAAAAAGAGAATCCTAATGTGATTTCTTTATAATGGGTGTGTTCCTTATCTTATCCTAGTGTCTAAACTCTTCTCCATGGCTGGACCTCCAAATAATATTCCTTTACGTGCTAAGGGGTATCTAGAGAGTGGGATAGGTTTAATAACTACCCTAACACTAACGCGTACCCTAACCCTAACCCCTACCCTAACTCTAACACGTACCCTAATCCTAACCAATAACCTAAACCGAGCCCTAACCCTAACACTAACCCTAAACCTAACCCTAACCAATACCCTACGCCGTACCCGAAGCCCTCCCCGAACCCGTACCCTAAGCCGTACCCTAAGCCGTACCCTAAGCCGTACCCTAACCCTAGGCTACCCTTGACTGCTTCTGCCTCCAATAGATTTCCTAAGCACTAGTGTTTTAAGGAACAGCTTAAAAAGAGAATCCTAATGTGATTTCTTTATAATGGGTGTGTTCCTTATCTTATCCTAGTGTCTAAACTCTTCTCCATGGCTGGACCCCCAAATAATATTCCTTTACGTGCTAAGGGGTATCTAGAGAGTGGGAATGGTTTAATAACTACCCTCACCTTAATGCGTACCCTAACCCTAACCCCTACTCTAACCCTAACACGTAACCTAATCCTAACCCGTACCCTAAACGGAGCCCTAACCCTAACACTAACCCTAACCCTAACCCTAACCCATACCCTACGCCGTACCCAAACCCCTCCCCGAACCCGTACCCTAAGCCGTATCCTAAGCCTAACCCCAAGCCTAACCCTAACCCTAGGCTACCCTTGACTGCTTCTGCCTCCAATAGATTTCCTAAGCACTAGTGTTTTAAGGAACAGCTTAAAAAGAGAATCCTAATGTGATTTCTTTATAATGGGTGTGTTCCTTATTTTATCCTAGTGTCTAAACTCTTCTCCATGGCTGGACCTCCAAATAATATTCCTTTACGTGCTAAGGGGTATCTAGAGAGTGGGATAGGTTTAATAACTACCCTAACACTAACGCGTACCCTAACCCTAACCCCTACCCTAACTCTAACACGTACCCTAATCCTAACCAATACCCTAAACTGAGCCCTAACCCTAACACTAACCCTAACCCTAACCCTAACCCATACCCTACGCCGTACCCGAAGACCTCCACGAACCCGTACCCTAAGCCGTACCCTAAGCCGTACCCTAAGCCGTACCCTAACCCTAGGCTACCCTTGACTGCTTCTGCCTCCAATAGATTTCCTAAGCACTAGTGTTTTAAGGAACAGCTTAAAAAGAGAATCCTAATGTGATTTCTTTATAATGGGTGTGTTCCTTATCTTATCCTAGTGTCTAAACTCTTCTCCATGGCTGGACCCCCAAATAATATTCCTTTACGTGCTAAGGGGTATCTAGAGAGTGGGATAGGTTTAATAACTACCCTAACCCTAATGCGTACCCTGACCCTAACCCCTACCCTAACCCTAACACGTACCCTAATCCTAACCCGTACACTAAAGCGAGCCCTAACCCTAACACTAACCCTAACCCTAACCCTAACCGATACCCTACGCCGTACCCGAAGCCCTCACCGAACCCGTACCCTAAGCCGTACCCTAAGCCTAAACCTAAGCCTAAACCTAACTTTAGGCTACCCTTGACTGCTTCTGCCTCCAATAGATTTCCTAAGCACTAGTGTTTTAAGGAACAGCTTAAAAAGAGAATCCTAATGAGATTTCTTTATAATGGGTGTGTTCTTTATTTTATCCTAGTGTCTAAACTCTTCTCCATGGCTGGACCTCCAAATAATATTCCTTTACGTGCTAAGGGGTATCTAGAGAGTGGGATAGGTTTAATAACTACCCTAACACTAACGCGTACCCTAACCCTAACTCCTACCCTAACACTAACACGTAACCTAATCCTAACCAGTACCCTAAACCGAGCCCTAACCCTAACACTAACCCTAACCCTAACCCTAACCCATACCCTACGCCGTACCCGAAGCCCTCCCCGATCCCGTACCCTAAGCCGTACCCTAAGCCGTACCCTAAGCCTAACCCTAACCCTAGGCTACCCTTGACTGCTTCTGCCTCCAATAGATTTCCTAAGCACTAGTGTTTTAAGGAACAGCTTAAAAAGAGTATCCTAATGTGATTTCTTTATAATGGGTGTGTTCCTTTTCTTATCCTAGTGTCTAAACTCTTCTCCATGGCTGGACCTCCAAATAATATTCCTTTACGTGCTAAGGGGTATCTAGAGAGTGGGATAGGTTTAATAACTACCCTAACACTAACGCGTACCCTAACCCTAACCCCTACCCTAACCCTAACACGTACCCTAATCCTAACCAATACCCTAAACCGAGCTCTAACCCTAACACTAACCCAAACCCTAACCCTAACCCATACCCTACGCCGTACCCGAAGCCCTCCCCGAACCCGTACCCTAAGCCGTACCCTAAGCCGTACCCTAAGCCTAACCCTAACCCTAGGCTACCCTTGACTGCTTCTGCCTCCAATAGATTTCCTAAGCACTAGTGTTTTAAGGAACAGCTTAAAAAGAGAATCCTAATGTGATTTCTTTATAATGGGTGTGTTCCTTATCTTATCCTAGTGTCTAAACTCTTCTCCATGGCTGGACCCCCAAATAATATTCCTTTACGTGCTAAGGGGTATCTAGAGTGTGGGAGAGGTTTAATAACTACCCTAACTCTAATGCGTACCCTAACCCTAACCCCTACCCTAACCCTAATACGTAACCTAATCCTAACCCGTACCCTAAACGGAGCCCTAACCCTAACACTAACCCTAACACTAACCCTAACCCATACCCTACGCCGTACCCGAAGCCCTCCCCGAACCCGTACCCTAAGCCGTACCCTAAGCCGTACCCTAAGCCTAACCCTAACCCTATGCTACCCTTGACTGCTTCTGGCTCCAATAGATTTCCTAAGCACTAGTGTTTTAAGGAACAGCTTAAAAAGAGAATCCTAATGTGATTTCTTTATAATGGGTGTGTTCCTTATCTTATCCTAGTGTCTAAACTCTTCTCCATGGCTGGACCTACAAATAATATTCCTTTACGTGCTAAGGGGTATCTAGAGAGTGGGATAGGTTTAATAACTACCCTAACACTAACGCGTACCCTAACCCTAACCGCTACCCTAACACTAACACGTACCCTAAACCTAACCAATACTCTAAACCGAGCCCTAACCCTAACACTAACCCTAACCCTAACCCTAACCCATACCCTACGCCGTACCCGAAGCCCTCCCCGAACCCGTACCCTAAGCCGTACACTAAGCCGTACCCTAAGCCTAACCCTAACCCTAGGCTACCCTTGACTGCTTCTGCCTCCAATAGATTTCCTAAGCACTAGTGTTTTAAGGAACAGCTTTAAAAGAGAATCCTAATGTGATTTCTTTATAATGGGTGTGTTCCTTATCTTATCCTAGTGTCTAAACTCTTCTCCATGGCTGGACCTCCAAATAATATTCCTTTACGTGCTAAGGGGTATCTAGAGAGTGGGATAGGTTTAATAACTACCCTAACACTAACGCGTACCCTAACCCTAACCCCTACCCTAACCCTAACACGTACCCTAATCCTAACCAATACCCTAAACGGAGCCCTAACCCTAACACTAACCCAAACCCTAACCCTAACCCATACCCTACGCCGTACCGGAAGCCCTCCCCGAACCCGTACCCTAAGCCGTACCCTAAGCCTAAACCTAACCCTAGGCTACCCTTGACTGCTTCTGCCTCCAATAGATTTCCTAAGCTCTAGTGTTTTAAGGAACAGCTTAAAAAGAGAATCCTAATGTGATTTCTTTATAATGGGTGTGTTCCTTATCTTATCCTAGTGTCTAAACTCTTCTCCATGGCTGGACCCCCAAATAATATTCCTTTACGTGCTAAGGTGTATCTAGAGACTGGGATAGGTTTAATAACTACCCTAACCCTAACGAGTACCCTAACCCTAACCCCTACCCTAACCCTAACATGTACCCTAATCCTAACCCGTACCCTAAACCGAGCCCTAACCCTAACACTAACCCTAACCCTAACCTTAACCCATGCCCTACGCCGTACCCGAACCCCTCCCCGAACCCGTACCCTAAGCCGTACCCTAAGCCTAACCCTAAGCCTAACCCTAACCCTAGGCTACCCTTGAGTGCTTCTGCCTCCAATAGATTTCCTAAGCACTAGTGTTTTAAGGAACAGCTTAAAAAGAGAATCCTAATGTGATTTCTTTATAATGGGTGTGTTCCTTATCTTATCCTAGTGTCTAAACTCTTCTCCATGGATGGACCCCCAAATAATATTCCTTTACGTGCTAAGGGGTATCTAGAGAGTGGGATAGGTTTAATAACTACCCTAACCATAATGCGTACCCTGACCCTAACCCCTACACTAACCCTAACACGTACCCTAATCCTAACCCGTACACTAAAGCGAGCCCTAACCCTAACACTAACCCTAACCCTAACCCTAACCGATACCCTACGCCGTACCCGAAGCCCTCACCGAACCCGTACCCTAAGCCGTACCCTAAGCCTAAACCTAAGCCTAAACCTAACTTTAGGCTACCCATGACTGCTTCTGCCTCCAATAGATTTCCTAAGCACTAGTGTTTTAAGGAACAGCTTAAAAAGAGAATCCTAATGTGATTTCTTTATAATGGGTGTGTTCTTTATTTTATCCTAGTGTCTAAACTCTTCTCCATGGCTGGACCTCCAAATAATATTCCTTTACGTGCTAAGGGGTATCTAGAGAGTGGGATAGGTTTAATAACTACCCTAACACTAACGCGTACCCTAACCCTAAGCCCTACCCTAACACTAACACGTAACCTAATCCTAACCAGTACCCTAAACCGAGCCCTAACCCTAACACTAACCCTAACCCTAACCCTAACCCATACCCTACGCCGTACCCGAAGCCCTCCCCGAACCCGTACCCTAAGCCGTACCCTAAGCCGTACCCTAAGCCTAACCCTAACCCTAGGCTACCCTTGACTGCTTCTGCCTCCAATAGATTTCCTAAGCACTAGTGTTTTAAGGAACAGCTTAAAAAGAGTATCCTAATGTGATTTCTTTATAATGGGTGTGTTCCTTATCTTATCCTAGTGTCTAAACTCTTCTCCATGGCTGGACCTCCAAATAATATTCCTTTACGTGCTAAGGGGTATCTAGAGAGTGGGATAGGTTTAATAACTACCCTAACACTAACGCGTACCCTAACCCTAACCCCTACCCTAACCCTAACACGTACCCTAATCCTAACCAATACCCTAAACCGAGCTCTAACCCTAACACTAACCCAAACCCTAACCCTA
This sequence comes from Balaenoptera physalus, assembly GCF_965194825.1. Lineage (NCBI taxonomy): Eukaryota > Metazoa > Chordata > Mammalia > Artiodactyla > Balaenopteridae > Balaenoptera > Balaenoptera physalus. The sequence continues at coordinate 868,131 of NW_028126404.1, forward strand.
ACCCATACGCTACGCCGTACCCGAAGCCCTCCCCGAACCCGTACCCTAAGCCGTACCCTAAGCCGTACCCTAAGCCTAACCCTATCCCTAGGCTACCCTTGACTGCTTCTGCCTCCAATAGATTTCCTAAGCACTAGTGTTTTAAGGAACAGCTTAAAAAGAGAATCCTAATGTGATTTCTTTATAATGGGTGTGTTCCTTATCTTATCCTAGTGTCTAAACTCTTCTCCATGGCTGGACCTCCAAATAATATTCCTTTACGTGCTAAGGGGTATCTAGAGAGTGGGATAGGTTTAATAACTACCCTAACACTAACGCGTACCCTAACCCTAACCCCTACCCTAACTCTAACACGTACCCTAATCCTAACCAATAACCTAAACCGAGCCCTAACCCTAACACTAACCCTAAACCTAACCCTAACCCATACCCTACGCCGTACCCGAAGCCCTCCCCGAACCCGTACCCTAAGCCGTACCCTAAGCCGTACCCTAAGCCGTACCCTAACCCTAGGCTACCCTTGACTGCTTCTGCCTCCAATAGATTTCCTAAGCACTAGTGTTTTAAGGAACAGCTTAAAAAGAGAATCCTAATGTGATTTCTTTATAATGGGTGTGTTCCTTATCTTATCCTAGTGTCTAAACTCTTCTCCATGGCTGGACCCCCAAATAATATTCCTTTACGTGCAAAGGGGTATCTAGAGAGTGGGAATGGTTTAATAACTACCCTCACCCTAATGCGTACCCTAACCCTAACCCCTACTCTAACCCTAACACGTAACCTAATCCTAACCCGTACCCTAAACGGAGCCCTAACCCTAACACTAACCCTAACCCTAACCCTAACCCATACCCTACGCCGTACCCGAACCCCTTCCCGAACCCGTACCCTAAGCCGTACCCTAAGCCTAACCCCAAGCCTAACCCTAACCCTAGGCTACCCTTGACTGCTTCTGCCTCCAATAGATTTCCTAAGCACTAGTGTTTTAAGGAACAGCTTAAAAAGAGAATCCTAATGTGATTTCTTTATAATGGGTGTGTTCCTTATTTTATCCTAGTGTCTAAACTCTTCTCCATGGCTGGACCTCCAAATAATATTCCTTTACGTGCTAAGGGGTATCTAGAGAGTGGGATAGGTTTAATAACTACCCTAACACTAACGCGTACCCTAACCCTAACCCCTACCCTAACTCTAACACGTACCCTAATCCTAACCAATACCCTAAACTGAGCCCTAACCCTAACACTAACCCTAACCCTAACCCTAACCCATACCCTACGCCGTACCCGAAGACCTCCACGAACCCGTACCCTAAGCCGTACCCTAAGCCGTACCCTAAGCCTAACCCTAACCCTAGGCTACCCTTGACTGCTTCTGCCTCCAATAGATTTCCTAAGCACTAGTGTTTTAAGGAACAGCTTAAAAAGAGAATCCTAATGTGATTTCTTTATAATGGGTGTGTTCCTTATCTTATCCTAGTGTCTAAACTCTTCTCCATGGCTGGACCCCCAAATAATATTCCTTTACGTGCTAAGGTGTATCTAGAGAATGGGATAGGTTTAATAACTACCTTAACTCTAACGCGTACCTTAACCCTAACCCCAACCCTAACCCTAACACGTACACTAAACCGAGCCCTAACCCTAACACTAACCCTAACCCTAACCCTAACCCATACCCTACGCCGTACCCGAACCCCTCCCCGAACCCGTACCCTAAGCCGTACCCTAACCCTAACCCTAAGCTTAACCCTAACCCTAGGCTACCCATGAATGCTTCTGCCTCCAATAGATTTCCTAAGCACTAGTGTGTTAAGGAACAGCTTAAAAAGCGAATCCTAATGTGATTGCTTTATAATAGGTGTGTTCCTTATCTTATCCTAGTGTCTAAACTCTTCTCCATGGCTAGACCTCCAAATAATATTCCTTTACGTGCTAAGGGGTATCTAGAGAGTGGGATAGGTTTAATAACTAACCTAACACTAACGCGTACCCTAACCCTAACCCCTACCCTAACCCTAACACGTACCCTAATCCTAACCAATATCCTAAACCGAGCCCTAACCCTAACACTAACCCTAACCCTAACCCTAACCCATACCCTACGCCGTACCCGAAGACCTCCCCGAACCCGTACCCTAAGCCGTACCCTAAGCCTAATCCTAAGCCTAACCCTAACCCTAGGCTACCCTTGACGCTTCTTCCTCCAATAGATTTCCTAAGCACTAGTGTTTTAAGGAACAGCTTAAAAAGAGAATCCTAATGTGATTTCTTTATAATGGGTGTGTTCCTTATATTATCTTAGTGTCTAAGCTCTTCTCCATGGATGGACCCCCAAATAATATGGCTTTATGTGCTAAGGGGTATCTAGAGAGTGGGATAGGTTTAATAACTACCCTAACCTTAACGCGTACCCTAACCCTAACCCCTACCCTAACCCTAAGACGTACCATAATCCTAAACCGTACCCTAAACCGAGCCCTAACCCTAACACTAACCCTAACCCTAACCCTAACCCATACCCTACGCCATACCCGAAGCCCTCCCCGAACCCGTACCCTAAGCGGTACCCTAAGCCTAACCCTAAGCCTAACCCTAACCCTAGGCTACCCTTGACTGCTTCTGCCTCCAATAGATTTCCTAAGCACTAGTGTTTTAAGGAACAGCTTATAAAGAGAATCCTAATGTGATTTCTTTATAATACGTGTGTTCCTTATCTTATCCTAGTGTCTAAACTCTTCTCCATGGCTGGACCCCCAAATAATATTCCTTTACGTGCTAAGGGGTATCTAGAGAGTGGGATAGGTTTAATAACTACCCTAACCCTAACGCGTACCCTAACCCTAACCCCTACTCTAACCCTAACACGTACCCTAATCCTATCCCGTACCCTAAAAGGAGCCCTAACCCTAACACTAACCCAAACCCTAAACCTAACACATACCCTCCGCCGTACACGAACCCCTCCGCGAACCCGTACCCTAAGCCGTACCCTAAGCCGTACCCTAAGCCTAACCCTAACCCTAGGCTACCCTTGACTGCTTCTGCCTCCAATAGATTTCCTAAGCACTAGTGTTTTAAGGAACAGCTTAAAAAGTGAATCCTAATGTGATTTCTTTATAATGGGTGTGTTCCTTACCTTATCCTAGTGTCTAAACTCTTCTCCATGGCTGAACCCCCAAATAATATTCCTTTACGTGCTAAGGGGTATCTAGAGTGTGGGAGAGGTTTAATAACTACCCTAACTCTAATGCGTACCCTAACCCTAACCCCTACCCTAACCCTAATACGTAACCTAATCCTAACCCGTACCCTAAACGGAGACCTAACCCTAACACTAACCCTAACACTAACCCTAACCCATACCCTACGCCGTACCCGAAACCCTCCCCGAACCCGTACCCTAAGCCGTACCCTAAGCCGTACCCTAAGCCTAACCCTAACCCTATGCTACCCTTGACTGCTTCTGGCTCCAATAGATTTCCTAAGCACTAGTGTTTTAAGGAACAGCTTAAAAAGAGAATCCTAATGTGATTTCGTTATAATGGGTGTGTTCCTTATTTTATCCTAGTGTCTAAACTCTTCTCCAGGGCTGGACCTCCAAATAATATTCCTTTACGTGCTAAGGGGTATCTAGAGAGTGGGATAGGTTTAATAACTACCCTAACACTAACGCGTACCCGAACCCTAACCCCTACCCTAACTCTAACACGTACCCTAATCCTAACCAATACCCTAAACCGAGCCCTAACCCTAACACTAACCCTAACCCTAACCCTAACCCATACCCTACGCTGTACCCGAAGCCCTCCCCAAACCCGTACCCTAAGCCGTACCCTAAGCCGTACCCTAAGCCTAACCCTAACCCTAGGCTACCCTTGACTGCTTCTGCCTCCAATAGATTTCCTAAGCACTAGTGTTTTAAGGAACAGCTTAAAAAGAGAATCCTAATGTGATTTCTTTATAATGGGTGTGTTCCTTATCTTATCCTAGTGTCTAAACCCTTCTCCATGGCTGGACCTCCAATTAATATTCCTTTACGTGCTAAGGGGTATCTAGAGAGTGGGATAGGTTTAATAACTACCCTAACACTAACGCGTACCCTAACCCTAACCGCTACCCTAACACTAACACGTACCCTAAACCTAACCAATACCCTAAACCGAGCCCTAACCCTAACACTAACCCTAACCCTAACCCTAACCCATACCCTACGCCGTACCCGAAGCCCTCCCCGAACCCGTACCCTAAGCCGTACCCTAAGCCGTACCCTAAGCCAAACCTTAACCCTAGGCTACCCTTGACTGCTTCTGCCTCCAATAGATTTCCTAAGCACTAGTGTTTTAAGGAACAGCTTAAAAAGAGAATCCTAATGTGATTTCTTTATAATGGGTGTGTTCCTTATCTTATCCTAGTGTCTAAACTCTTCTCCATGGCTGGACCTCCAAATAATATTCCTTTACGTGCTAAGGGGTATCTAGAGAGTGGGATAGGTTTAATAACTACCCTAACACTAACGCATACCCTAACCCTAACCCCTACCCTAACCCTAACACGTACCCTAATCCTAACCAATACCCTAAACCGAGCCCTAACCCTAACACTAACCCAAACCCTAACCCTAACCCATACCCTACGCCGTACCCGAAGCCCTCCCCGAACCCGTACCCTAAGCCGTACCCTAAGCCTAACCCTAACCCTAGGCTACCCTTGACTGCTTCTGCCTCCAATAGATTTCCTAAGCTCTAGTGTTTTAAGGAACAGCTTAAAAAGAGAATCCTAATGTGATTTCTTTATAATGGGTGTGTTCCTTATCTTATCCTAGTGTCTAAACTCTTCTCCATGGCTGGACCCCCAAATAATATTCCTTTACGTGCTAAGGGGTATCTAGAGAGTGGGAATGGTTTAATAACTACCCTCACCCTAATGCGTACCCTAACCCTAACCCCTACTCTAACCCTAACACGTAACCTAATCCTAACCCGTACCCTAAACGGAGCCCTAACCCTAACACTAACCCTAACCCTAACCCTAACCCATACCCTATGCCGTACCCGAACCCCTCCCCGAACCCGTACCCTAAGCCGTATCCTAAGCCTAACCCCAAGCCTAACCCTAACCCTAGGCTACCCTTGACTGCTTCTGCCTCCAATAGATTTCCTAAGCACTAGTGTTTTAAGGAACAGCTTAAAAAGAGAATCCTAATGTGATTTCTTTATAATGGGTGTGTTCCTTATTTTATCCTAGTGTCTAAACTCTTCTCCATGGCTGGACCTCCAAATAATATTCCTTTACGTGCTAAGGGGTATCTAGAGAGTGGGATAGGTTTAATAACTACCCTAACACTAACGCGTACCCTAACCCTAACCCCTACCCTAACTCTAACACGTACCCTAATCCTAACCAATACCCTAAACTGAGCCCTAACCCTAACAGTAACCCTAACCCTAACCCTAACCCATACCCTACGCCGTACCCGAAGACCTCCACGAACCCGTACCCTAAGCCGTACCCTAAGCCTAACCCTAAGCCTAACCCTAACCCTAGGCTACCCTTGACTGCTTCTGCCTCCAATAGATTTCCTAAGCACTAGTGTTTTAAGGAACAGCTTAAAAAGAGAATCCTAATGTGATTTCTTTATAATGGGTGTGTTCCTTATCTTATCCTAGTGTCTAAACTCTTCTCCATGGCTGGACCCCCAAATAATATTCCTTTACGTGCTAAGGTGTATCTAGAGACTGGGATAGGTTTAATAACTACCCTAACCCTAACGAGTACCCTAACCCTAACCCCTACCCTAACCCTAACACGTACCCTAATCCTAACCCGTACCCTAAACCGAGCCCTAACCCTAACACTAACCCTAAACCTAACCTAAACCCATGCCCTACGCCGTACCCGAACCCCTCCCCGAACCCGTACCCTAAGCCGTACCCTAAGCCTAACCCTAAGCCTAACCCTAACCCTAGGCTACCCTTGAGTGCTTCTGCCTCCAATAGATTTCCTAAGCACTAGTGTTTTAAGGAACAGCTTAAAAAGAGAATCCTAATGTGATTTCTTTATAATGGGTGTGTTCCTTATCTTATCCTAGTGTCTAAACTCTTCTCCATGGCTGGACCCCCAAATAATATTCCTTTACGTGCTAAGGGGTATCTAGAGAGTGGGATAGGTTTAATAACTACCCTAACCCTAATGCGTACCCTGACCCTAACCCCTACCCTAACCCTAACACGTACCCTAATCCTAACCCGTACACTAAAGCGAGCCCTAACCCTAACACTAACCCTAACCCTAACCCTAACCGATACCCTACGCCGTACCCGAAGCCCTCACCGAACCCGTACCCTAAGCCGTACCCTAAGCCTAAACCTAAGCCTAACCCTAACCCTAGGCTACCCTTGACTGCTTCTGCCTCCAATAGATTTCCTAAGCACTAGTGTTTTAAGGAACAGCTTAAAAAGAGAATCCTAATGTGATTTCTTTATAATGGGTGTGTTCCTTATCTTATCCTAGTGTCTAAACTCTTCTCCATGGCTGGACCCCCAAATAATATTCCTTTACGTGCTAAGGTGTATCTAGAGAATGGGATAGGTTTAATAACTAACTTAACTCTAACGCGTACCCTAACCCTAACCCCAACCCTAACCCTAACACGTACACTAAACCGAGCCCTAACCCTAACATTAACCCTAACCCTAACCCTAACCCATACCCTACGCCGTACCCGAACCCCTCCCGAACCCGTACCCTAAGCCGTACCCTAACCCTAACCCTAAGCCTAACCCTAACCCTAGGCTACCCGTGACTGCTTCTGCCTCCAATAGATTTCCTAAACACTAGTGTTTTAAGGAACAGCTTAAAAAGAGTATCCTAATGTGATTTCTTTATAATGGGTGTGTTCCTTATCTTATCCTAGTGTCTAAACTCTTCTCCATGGCTGGACCTCCAAATAATATTCCTTTACGTGCTAAGGGGTGTCTAGAGAGTGGGATAGGTTTAATAACTACCCTAACACTAACGCGTACCCTAACCCTAACCCCTACCCTAACCCTAACACGTACCCTAATCCTAACCAATACCCTAAACCGAGCTCTAACCCTAACACTAACACAAACCCTAACCCTAACCCATACCCTACGCCGTACCCGAAGCCCTCCCCGAACCCATACCCTAAGCCGTACCCTAAGCCGTACCCTAAGCCTAACCCTAACCCTAGGCTACCCTTGACTGCTTCTGCCTCCAATAGATTTCCTAAGCACTAGTGTTTTAAGGAAGAGTTAAAAAGAGAATCCTAATGTGATTTCTTTATAATGGGTGTGTTCCTTATCTTATCCTAGTGTCTAAACTCTTCTCCATGGCTGGACCTCCAAATAATATTCCTTTACGTGCTAAGCGGTATCTAGAGAGTGGGATAGGTTTAATAACTACCCTAACACTAACGCGTACCCTAACCCTAACCCCAAACCTAACCCTAACACGTACCCTAATCCTAACCAATACCCTAAACCGAGCCCTAACCCTAACACTATCCCTAACCCTAACCCTAACCCATACCCTACGCCGTACCCGAAGCCCTCCCCGAACCCGTACCCTAAGCCGTACCCTAAGCCTAACCCTATCCCTAGGCTACCCTTGACTGCTTCTGCCTCCAATAGATTTCCTAAGCACTAGTGTTTTAAGGAACAGCTTAAAAAGAGAATCCTAATGTGATTTCTTTATAATGGGTGTGTTCCTTATCTTATCCTAGTGTCTAAATTCTTCTCCATGGCTGGACCTCCAAATAATATTCCTTTACGTGCTAAGGGGTATCTAGAGAGTGGGATAGGTTTAATAACTACCCTAACACTAACGCGTACCCTAACCCTAACCCCTACCCTAACTCTAACACGTACCCTAATCCTAACCAATAACCTAAACCGAGCCCTAACCCTAACACTAATCCTAAACCTAACCCTAACCCATACCCTACGCCGTACCCGAAGCCCTCCCCGAACCCGTACCCTAAGCCGTACCCTAAGCCGTACCCTAAGCCGTACCCTAACCCTAGGCTACCCTTGACTGCTTCTGCCTCCAATAGATTTCCTAAGCACTAGTGTTTTAAGGAACAGCTTAAAAAGAGAATCCTAATGTGATTTCTTTATAATGGGTGTGTTCCTTATCTTATCCTAGTGTCTAAACTCTTCTCCATGGCTGGACCCCCAAATAATATTCCTTTACGTGCTAAGGTGTATCTAGAGAATGGGATAGGTTTAATAACTACCTTAACTCTAACGCGTACCCTAACCCTAACCCCAACCCTAACCCTAACACGTACACTAAACCGAGCCCTAACCCTAACACTAACCCTAACCCTAACCCTAACCCATACCCTACGCCGTACCCGAACCCCTCCCGAACCCGTACCCTAAGCCGTACCCTAACCCTAACCCTAAGCCTAACCCTAACCCTAGGCTACCCGTGACTGCTTCTGCCTCCAATAGATTTCCTAAGCACTAGTTTGTTAAGGAACAGCTTAAAAAGCGAATCCTAATGTGATTGCTTTATAATGGGTGTGTTCCTTATCTTATCCCAGTGTCTAAACTCTTCTCCATGGCTAGACCTCCAAATAATATTCCTTTACGTGCTAAGGGGTATCTAGAGAGTGGGATAGGTTTAATAACTAACCTAACACTAACGCGTACCCTAACCCTAACCCCTACCCTAACCCTAACACGTACCCTAATCCTAACCAATATCCTAAACCGAGCCCTAACCCTAACACTAACCCTAACCCTAACCCTAACCCATACGCTACGCCGTACCCGAACCCCTCCCCGAACCCGTACCCTAAGCCGTACCCTAAGCCTAACCCCAAGCCTAACCCTAACCCTAGGCTACCCTTGACTGCTTCTGCCTCCAATAGATTTCCTAAGCACTAGTGTTTTAAGGAACAGCTTAAAAAGAGAATCCTAATGTGATTTCTTTATAATGGGTGTGTTCCTTATTTTATCCTAGTGTCTAAACTCTTCTCCATGGCTGGACCTCCAAATAATATTCCTTTACGTGCTAAGGGGTATCTAGAGAGTGGGATAGGTTTAATAACTACCCTAACACTAACGCGTACCCTAACCCTAACCCCTACCCTAACTCTAACACGTACCCTAATCCTAAACAATACCCTAAACCGAGCCGTAACCCTAACACTAACCCTAACCCTAACCCTAACCCATACCCTACGCCGTACCCGAAGCCCTCCCCGAACCCGTACCCTAAGCCGTACCCTAAGCCGTACCCTAAGCCTAACCCTAACCCTAGGCTACCCTTGACTGCTTCTGCCTCCAATAGATTTCCTAAGCACTAGTATTTTAAGGAACAGCTTAAAAAGAGAATCCTAATGTGATTTCTTTATAATGGGTGTGTTCCTTATCTTATCCTAGTGTCTAAACCCTTCTCCATGGCTGGACCTCCAATTAATATTCCTTTACGTGCTAAGGGGTATCTAGAGAGTGGGATAGGTTTAATAACTACCCTAACACTAACGCGTACCCTAACCCTAACCGTTACCCTAACACTAACACGTACCCTAAACCTAACCAATACCCTAAACCGAGCCCTAACCCTAACACTAACCCAAACCCTAACCCTAACCCATACCCTACGCCGTACCCGAAGCCCTCCCCGCACCCGTACTCTAAGCCGTACCCTAAGCCTAACCCTAACCCTAGGCTACCCTTGACTGCTTCTGCCTCCAATAGATTTCCTAAGCTCTAGTGTTTTAAGGAACAGCTTAAAAAGAGAATCCTAATGTTATTTCTTTATAATGGGTGTGTTCCTTATCTTATCCTAGTGTCTAAACTCTTCTCCATGGCTGGACCCCCAAATAATATTCCTTTACGTGCTAAGGTGTATCTAGAGACTGGGATAGGTTTAATAACTACCCTAACCATAACGAGTACCCTAACCCTAACCCCTACCCTAACCCTAACATGTACCCTAATCCTAACCCGTACCCTAAACCGAGCCCTAACCCTAACACTAACCCTAACCCTAACCTTAACCCATGCCCTACGCCGTACCCGAACCCCTCCCGGAACCCGTACCCTAAGCCGTACCCTAAGCCTAACCCTAAGCCTAACCCTAACCCTAGGCTACCCTTGACTGCTTCTGCCTCCAATAGATTTCCTAAGCACTAGTGTTTTGAGGAACAGCTTAAAAAGAGAATCCTAATGTGATTTCTTTATAATGGGTGTGTTCCTTATCTTATCCTAGTGTCTAAACTCTTCTCCATGGCTGGACCCCCAAATAATATTCCTTTACGTGCTAAGGGGTATCTAGAGAGTGGGATAGGTTTAATAACTACCCTAACCCTAATGCGTACCCTAACCCTAACCCCTACCCTAACCCTAACACGTACCCTAATCCTAACACGTACCCTAAACCGAGCCCTAACCCTAACACTAACCCTAACCCTAACCCTAACCGATACCCTACGCCGTACCCAAAGCCCTCACCGAACCCGTACCCTAAGCCGTACCCTAAGCCTAAACCTAAGCCTAAACCTAACCTTAGGCTACCCTTGACTGCTTCTGCCTCCAATAGATTTCCTAAGCACTAGTGTTTTAAGGAACAGCTTAAAAAGAGAATCCTAATGTGATTTCTTTATAATGGGTGTGTTTCTTATCTTATCCTAGTGTCTAAACTCTTCTCCATGGCTGGACCCCCAAATAATATTCCTTTACGTGCTAAGGTGTATCTAGAGAATGGGATAGGTTTAATAACTACCTTAACTCTAACGCGTACCCTAACCCTAACCCCAACCCTAAACCTAACACGTACACTAAACCGAGCCCTAACCCTAACACTAACCCTAACCCTAACCCTAACCCATACCCTACGCCGTACCCGAACCCCTCCCGAACCCGTACCCTAAGCCGTACCCTAACCCTAACCCTAAGCCTAACCCTAACCCTAGGCTACCCGTGACTGCTTCTGCCTCCAATAGATTTCCTAAGCACTAGTTTGTTAAGGAACAGCTTAAAAAGCGAATCCTAATGTGATTGCTTTATAATGGGTGTGTTCCTTATCTTATCCCAGTGTCTAAACTCTTCTCCATGGCTAGACCTCCAAATAATATTCCTTTACGTGCTAAGGGGTATCTAGAGAGTGGGATAGGTTTAATAACTAACCTAACACTAACGCGTACCCTAACCCTAACCCCTACCCTAACCCTAACACGTACCCTAATCCTAACCAATATCCTAAACCGAGCCCTAACCCTAACACTAACCCTAACCCTAACCCTAACCCATACCCTACGCCGTACCCGAACCCCTCCCCGAACCCGTACCCTAAGCCGTACCCTAAGCCTAACCCCAAGCCTAACCCTAACCCTAGGCTACCCTTGACTGCTTCTGCCTCCAATAGATTTCCTAAGCACTAGTGTTTTAAGGAACAGCTTAAAAAGAGAATCCTAATGTGATTTCTTTATAATCGGTGTGTTCTTTATTTTATCCTAGTGTCTAAACTCTTCTCCATGGCTGGACCTCCAAATAATATTCCTTTACGTGCTAAGGGGTATCTAGAGAGTGGGATAGGTTTAATAACTACCCTAACACTAACGCGTACCCTAACCCTAATCCCTACCCTAACACTAACACGTAACCTAATCCTAACCAGTACCCTAAACCGAGCCCTAACCCTAACACTAACCCTAACCCTAACCCTAACCCATACCCTACGCCGTACCCGAACCCCTCCCCGAACCCGTACCCTAAGCCGTACCCTAAGCCGTACCCTAAGCCTAACCCTAACCCTAGGCTACCCTTGACTGCTTCTGCCTCCAATAGATTTCCTAAGCACTAGTGTTTTAAGGAACAGCTTAAAAAGAGTATCCTAATGTGATTTCTTTATAATGGGTGTGTTCCTTATCTTATCCTAGTGTCTAAACTCTTCTCCATGGCTGGACCCCCAAATAATATTCCTTTACGTGCTAAGGGGTATCTAGAGAGTGGGAATGGTTTAATAACTACCCTCACCCTAATGCGTACCCTAACCCTAACCCCTACTCTAACCCTAACACGTAACCTAATCCTAACCCGTACCCTAAACGGAGCCCTAACCCTAACACTAACCCTAACCCTAACCCTAACCCATACCCTATGCCGTACCCGAACCCCTCCCCGAACCCGTACCCTAAGCCGTATCCTAAGCCTAACCCCAAGCCTAACCCTAACCCTAGGCTACCCTTGACTGCTTCTGCCTCCAATAGATTTCCTAAGCACTAGTGTTTTAAGGAACAGCTTAAAAAGAGAATCCTAATGTGATTTCTTTATAATGGGTGTGTTCCTTATTTTATCCTAGTGTCTAAACTCTTCTCCATGGCTGGACCTCCAAATAATATTCCTTTACGTGCTAAGGGGTATCTAGAGAGTGGGATAGGTTTAATAACTACCCTAACACTAACGCGTACCCTAACCCTAACCCCTACCCTAACTCTAACACGTACCCTAATCCTAACCAATACCCTAAACTGAGCCCTAACCCTAACAGTAACCCTAACCCTAACCCTAACCCATACCCTACGCCGTACCCGAAGACCTCCACGAACCCGTACCCTAAGCCGTACGCTAAGCCGTACCCTAAGCCTAACCCTAACCCTAGGCTACCCTTGACTGCTTCTGCCTCCAATAGATTTCCTAAGCACTAGTGTTTTAAGGAACAGCTTAAAAAGAGAATCCTAATGTGATTTCTTTATAATGGGTGTGTTCCTTATCTTATCCTAGTGTCTAAACTCTTCTCCATGGCTGGACCCCCAAATAATATTCCTTTACGTGCTAAGGTGTATCTAGAGACTGGGATAGGTTTAATAACTACCCTAACCCTAACGAGTACCCTAACCCTAACCCCTACCCTAACCCTAACACGTACCCTAATCCTAACCCGTACCCTAAACCGAGCCCTAACCCTAACACTAACCCTAAACCTAACCTTAACCCATGCCCTACGCCGTACCCGAACCCCTCCCCGAACCCGTACCCTAAGCCGTACCCTAAGCCTAACCCTAAGCCTAACCCTAACCCTAGGCTACCCTTGAGTGCTTCTGCCTCCAATAGATTTCCTAAGCACTAGTGTTTTAAGGAACAGCTTAAAAAGAGAATCCTAATGTGATTTCTTTATAATGGGTGTGTTCCTTATCTTATCCTAGTGTCTAAACTCTTCTCCATGGCTGGACCCCCAAATAATATTCCTTTACGTGCTAAGGGGTATCTAGAGAGTGGGATAGGTTTAATAACTACCCTAACCCTAATGCGTACCCTGACCCTAACCCCTACCCTAACCCTAACACGTACCCTAATCCTAACCCGTACACTAAAGCGAGCCCTAACCCTAACACTAACCCTAACCCTAACCCTAACCGATACCCTACGCCGTACCCGAAGCCCTCACCGAACCCGTACCCTAAGCCGTACCCTAAGCCTAAACCTAAGCCTAACCCTAACCCTAGGCTACCCTTGACTGCTTCTGCCTCCAATAGATTTCCTAAGCACTAGTGTTTTAAGGAACAGCTTAAAAAGAGAATCCTAATGTGATTTCTTTATAATGGGTGTGTTCCTTATCTTATCCTAGTGTCTAAACTCTTCTCCATGGCTGGACCCCCAAATAATATTCCTTTACGTGCTAAGGTGTATCTAGAGAATGGGATAGGTTTAATAACTAACTTAACTCTAACGCGTACCCTAACCCTAACCCCAACCCTAACCCTAACACGTACACTAAACCGAGCCCTAACCCTAACATTAACCCTAACCCTAACCCTAACCCATACCCTACGCCGTACCCGAACCCCTCCCGAACCCGTACCCTAAGCCGTACCCTAACCCTAACCCTAAGCCTAACCCTAACCCTAGGCTACCCGTGACTGCTTCTGCCTCCAATAGATTTCCTAAACACTAGTGTTTTAAGGAACAGCTTAAAAAGAGTATCCTAATGTGATTTCTTTATAATGGGTGTGTTCCTTATCTTATCCTAGTGTCTAAACTCTTCTCCATGGCTGGACCTCCAAATAATATTCCTTTACGTGCTAAGGGGTATCTAGAGAGTGGGATAGGTTTAATAACTACCCTAACACTAACGCGTACCCTAACCCTAACCGTTACCCTAACACTAACACGTACCCTAAACCTAACCAATACCCTAAACCGAGCCCTAACCCTAACACTAACCCAAACCCTAACCCTAACCCATACCCTACGCCGTACCCGAAGCCCTCCCCGCACCCGTACTCTAAGCCGTACCCTAAGCCTAACCCTAACCCTAGGCTACCCTTGACTGCTTCTGCCTCCAATAGATTTCCTAAGCTCTAGTGTTTTAAGGAACAGCTTAAAAAGAGAATCCTAATGTTATTTCTTTATAATGGGTGTGTTCCTTATCTTATCCTAGTGTCTAAACTCTTCTCCATGGCTGGACCCCCAAATAATATTCCTTTACGTGCTAAGGTGTATCTAGAGACTGGGATAGGTTTAATAACTACCCTAACCATAACGAGTACCCTAACCCTAACCCCTACCCTAACCCTAACATGTACCCTAATCCTAACCCGTACCCTAAACCGAGCCCTAACCCTAACACTAACCCTAACCCTAACCTTAACCCATGCCCTACGCCGTACCCGAACCCCTCCCGGAACCCGTACCCTAAGCCGTACCCTAAGCCTAACCCTAAGCCTAACCCTAACCCTAGGCTACCCTTGACTGCTTCTGCCTCCAATAGATTTCCTAAGCACTAGTGTTTTGAGGAACAGCTTAAAAAGAGAATCCTAATGTGATTTCTTTATAATGGGTGTGTTCCTTATCTTATCCTAGTGTCTAAACTCTTCTCCATGGCTGGACCCCCAAATAATATTCCTTTACGTGCTAAGGGGTATCTAGAGAGTGGGATAGGTTTAATAACTACCCTAACCCTAATGCGTACCCTAACCCTAACCCCTACCCTAACCCTAACACGTACCCTAATCCTAACACGTACCCTAAACCGAGCCCTAACCCTAACACTAACCCTAACCCTAACCCTAACCGATACCCTACGCCGTACCCAAAGCCCTCACCGAACCCGTACCCTAAGCCGTACCCTAAGCCTAAACCTAAGCCTAAACCTAACCTTAGGCTACCCTTGACTGCTTCTGCCTCCAATAGATTTCCTAAGCACTAGTGTTTTAAGGAACAGCTTAAAAAGAGAATCCTAATGTGATTTCTTTATAATGGGTGTGTTTCTTATCTTATCCTAGTGTCTAAACTCTTCTCCATGGCTGGACCCCCAAATAATATTCCTTTACGTGCTAAGGTGTATCTAGAGAATGGGATAGGTTTAATAACTACCTTAACTCTAACGCGTACCCTAACCCTAACCCCAACCCTAACCCTAACACGTACACTAAACCGAGCCCTAACCCTAACACTAACCCTAACCCTAACCCTAACCCATACCCTACGCCGTACCCGAACCCCTCCCGAACCCGTACCCTAAGCCGTACCCTAACCCTAACCCTAAGCCTAACCCTAACCCTAGGCTACCCGTGACTGCTTCTGCCTCCAATAGATTTCCTAAGCACTAGTTTGTTAAGGAACAGCTTAAAAAGCGAATCCTAATGTGATTGCTTTATAATGGGTGTGTTCCTTATCTTATCCCAGTGTCTAAACTCTTCTCCATGGCTAGACCTCCAAATAATATTCCTTTACGTGCTAAGGGGTATCTAGAGAGTGGGATAGGTTTAATAACTAACCTAACACTAACGCGTACCCTAACCCTAACCCCTACCCTAACCCTAACACGTACCCTAATCCTAACCAATATCCTAAACCGAGCCCTAACCCTAACACTAACCCTAACCCTAACCCTAACCCATACCCTACGCCGTACCCGAACCCCTCCCCGAACCCGTACCCTAAGCCGTACCCTAAGCCTAACCCCAAGCCTAACCCTAACCCTAGGCTACCCTTGACTGCTTCTGCCTCCAATAGATTTCCTAAGCACTAGTGTTTTAAGGAACAGCTTAAAAAGAGAATCCTAATGTGATTTCTTTATAATCGGTGTGTTCTTTATTTTATCCTAGTGTCTAAACTCTTCTCCATGGCTGGACCTCCAAATAATATTCCTTTACGTGCTAAGGGGTATCTAGAGAGTGGGATAGGTTTAATAACTACCCTAACACTAACGCGTACCCTAACCCTAATCCCTACCCTAACACTAACACGTAACCTAATCCTAACCAGTACCCTAAACCGAGCCCTAACCCTAACACTAACCCTAACCCTAACCCTAACCCATACCCTACGCCGTACCCGAACCCCTCCCCGAACCCGTACCCTAAGCCGTACCCTAAGCCGTACCCTAAGCCTAACCCTAACCCTAGGCTACCCTTGACTGCTTCTGCCTCCAATAGATTTCCTAAGCACTAGTGTTTTAAGGAACAGCTTAAAAAGAGTATCCTAATGTGATTTCTTTATAATGGGTGTGTTCCTTATCTTATCCTAGTGTCTAAACTCTTCTCCATGGCTGGACCCCCAAATAATATTCCTTTACGTGCTAAGGGGTATCTAGAGAGTGGGAATGGTTTAATAACTACCCTCACCCTAATGCGTACCCTAACCCTAACCCCTACTCTAACCCTAACACGTAACCTAATCCTAACCCGTACCCTAAACGGAGCCCTAACCCTAACACTAACCCTAACCCTAACCCTAACCCATACCCTATGCCGTACCCGAACCCCTCCCCGAACCCGTACCCTAAGCCGTATCCTAAGCCTAACCCCAAGCCTAACCCTAACCCTAGGCTACCCTTGACTGCTTCTGCCTCCAATAGATTTCCTAAGCACTAGTGTTTTAA
This sequence comes from Balaenoptera physalus, assembly GCF_965194825.1. Classification (NCBI taxonomy): domain Eukaryota; kingdom Metazoa; phylum Chordata; class Mammalia; order Artiodactyla; family Balaenopteridae; genus Balaenoptera; species Balaenoptera physalus. The sequence continues at coordinate 884,993 of NW_028126404.1, forward strand.
GGAACAGCTTAAAAAGAGAATCCTAATGTGATTTCTTTATAATGGGTGTGTTCCTTATTTTATCCTAGTGTCTAAACTCTTCTCCATGGCTGGACCTCCAAATAATATTCCTTTACGTGCTAAGGGGTATCTAGAGAGTGGGATAGGTTTAATAACTACCCTAACACTAACGCGTACCCTAACCCTAACCCCTACCCTAACTCTAACACGTACCCTAATCCTAACCAATACCCTAAACTGAGCCCTAACCCTAACAGTAACCCTAACCCTAACCCTAACCCATACCCTACGCCGTACCCGAAGACCTCCACGAACCCGTACCCTAAGCCGTACGCTAAGCCGTACCCTAAGCCTAACCCTAACCCTAGGCTACCCTTGACTGCTTCTGCCTCCAATAGATTTCCTAAGCACTAGTGTTTTAAGGAACAGCTTAAAAAGAGAATCCTAATGTGATTTCTTTATAATGGGTGTGTTCCTTATCTTATCCTAGTGTCTAAACTCTTCTCCATGGCTGGACCCCCAAATAATATTCCTTTACGTGCTAAGGTGTATCTAGAGACTGGGATAGGTTTAATAACTACCCTAACCCTAACGAGTACCCTAACCCTAACCCCTACCCTAACCCTAACACGTACCCTAATCCTAACCCGTACCCTAAACCGAGCCCTAACCCTAACACTAACCCTAAACCTAACCTTAACCCATGCCCTACGCCGTACCCGAACCCCTCCCCGAACCCGTACCCTAAGCCGTACCCTAAGCCTAACCCTAAGCCTAACCCTAACCCTAGGCTACCCTTGAGTGCTTCTGCCTCCAATAGATTTCCTAAGCACTAGTGTTTTAAGGAACAGCTTAAAAAGAGAATCCTAATGTGATTTCTTTATAATGGGTGTGTTCCTTATCTTATCCTAGTGTCTAAACTCTTCTCCATGGCTGGACCCCCAAATAATATTCCTTTACGTGCTAAGGGGTATCTAGAGAGTGGGATAGGTTTAATAACTACCCTAACCCTAATGCGTACCCTGACCCTAACCCCTACCCTAACCCTAACACGTACCCTAATCCTAACCGGTACACTAAAGCGAGCCCTAACCCTAACACTAACCCTAACCCTAACCCTAACCGATACCCTACGCCGTACCCGAAGCCCTCACCGAACCCGTACCCTAAGCCGTACCCTAAGCCTAAACCTAAGCCTAACCCTAACCCTAGGCTACCCTTGACTGCTTCTGCCTCCAATAGATTTCCTAAGCACTAGTGTTTTAAGGAACAGCTTAAAAAGAGAATCCTAATGTGATTTCTTTATAATGGGTGTGTTCCTTATCTTATCCTAGTGTCTAAACTCTTCTCCATGGCTGGACCCCCAAATAATATTCCTTTACGTGCTAAGGTGTATCTAGAGAATGGGATAGGTTTAATAACTAACTTAACTCTAACGCGTACCCTAACCCTAACCCCAACCCTAACCCTAACACGTACACTAAACCGAGCCCTAACCCTAACATTAACCCTAACCCTAACCCTAACCCATACCCTACGCCGTACCCGAACCCCTCCCGAACCCGTACCCTAAGCCGTACCCTAACCCTAACCCTAAGCCTAACCCTAACCCTAGGCTACCCGTGACTGCTTCTGCCTCCAATAGATTTCCTAAACACTAGTGTTTTAAGGAACAGCTTAAAAAGAGTATCCTAATGTGATTTCTTTATAATGGGTGTGTTCCTTATCTTATCCTAGTGTCTAAACTCTTCTCCATGGCTGGACCTCCAAATAATATTCCTTTACGTGCTAAGGGGTATCTAGAGAGTGGGATAGGTTTAATAACTACCCTAACACTAACGCGTACCCTAACCCTAACCCCTACCCTAACCCTAACACGTACCCTAATCCTAACCAATACCCTAAACCGAGCTCTAACCCTAACACTAACACAAACCCTAACCCTAACCCATACCCTACGCCGTACCCGAAGCCCTCCCCGAACCCATACCCTAAGCCGTACCCTAAGCCGTACCCTAAGCCTAACCCTAACCCTAGGCTACCCTTGACTGCTTCTGCCTCCAATAGATTTCCTAAGCACTAGTGTTTTAAGGAAGAGTTAAAAAGAGAATCCTAATGTGATTTCTTTATAATGGGTGTGTTCCTTATCTTATCCTAGTGTCTAAACTCTTCTCCATGGCTGGACCTCCAAATAATATTCCTTTACGTGCTAAGCGGTATCTAGAGAGTGGGATAGGTTTAATAACTACCCTAACACTAACGCGTACCCTAACCCTAACCCCAAACCTAACCCTAACACGTACCCTAATCCTAACCAATACCCTAAACCGAGCCCTAACCCTAACACTATCCCTAACCCTAACCCTAACCCATACCCTACGCCGTACCCGAAGCCCTCCCCGAACCCGTACCCTAAGCCGTACCCTAAGCCTAACCCTATCCCTAGGCTACCCTTGACTGCTTCTGCCTCCAATAGATTTCCTAAGCACTAGTGTTTTAAGGAACAGCTTAAAAAGAGAATCCTAATGTGATTTCTTTATAATGGGTGTGTTCCTTATCTTATCCTAGTGTCTAAATTCTTCTCCATGGCTGGACCTCCAAATAATATTCCTTTACGTGCTAAGGGGTATCTAGAGAGTGGGATAGGTTTAATAACTACCCTAACACTAACGCGTACCCTAACCCTAACCCCTACCCTAACTCTAACACGTACCCTAATCCTAACCAATAACCTAAACCGAGCCCTAACCCTAACACTAATCCTAAACCTAACCCTAACCCATACCCTACGCCGTACCCGAAGCCCTCCCCGAACCCGTACCCTAAGCCGTACCCTAAGCCGTACCCTAAGCCGTACCCTAACCCTAGGCTACCCTTGACTGCTTCTGCCTCCAATAGATTTCCTAAGCACTAGTGTTTTAAGGAACAGCTTAAAAAGAGAATCCTAATGTGATTTCTTTATAATGGGTGTGTTCCTTATCTTATCCTAGTGTCTAAACTCTTCTCCATGGCTGGACCCCCAAATAATATTCCTTTACGTGCTAAGGTGTATCTAGAGAATGGGATAGGTTTAATAACTACCTTAACTCTAACGCGTACCCTAACCCTAACCCCAACCCTAACCCTAACACGTACACTAAACCGAGCCCTAACCCTAACACTAACCCTAACCCTAACCCTAACCCATACCCTACGCCGTACCCGAACCCCTCCCGAACCCGTACCCTAAGCCGTACCCTAACCCTAACCCTAAGCCTAACCCTAACCCTAGGCTACCCGTGACTGCTTCTGCCTCCAATAGATTTCCTAAGCACTAGTTTGTTAAGGAACAGCTTAAAAAGCGAATCCTAATGTGATTGCTTTATAATGGGTGTGTTCCTTATCTTATCCCAGTGTCTAAACTCTTCTCCATGGCTAGACCTCCAAATAATATTCCTTTACGTGCTAAGGGGTATCTAGAGAGTGGGATAGGTTTAATAACTAACCTAACACTAACGCGTACCCTAACCCTAACCCCTACCCTAACCCTAACACGTACCCTAATCCTAACCAATATCCTAAACCGAGCCCTAACCCTAACACTAACCCTAACCCTAACCCTAACCCATACGCTACGCCGTACCCGAACCCCTCCCCGAACCCGTACCCTAAGCCGTACCCTAAGCCTAACCCCAAGCCTAACCCTAACCCTAGGCTACCCTTGACTGCTTCTGCCTCCAATAGATTTCCTAAGCACTAGTGTTTTAAGGAACAGCTTAAAAAGAGAATCCTAATGTGATTTCTTTATAATGGGTGTGTTCCTTATTTTATCCTAGTGTCTAAACTCTTCTCCATGGCTGGACCTCCAAATAATATTCCTTTACGTGCTAAGGGGTATCTAGAGAGTGGGATAGGTTTAATAACTACCCTAACACTAACGCGTACCCTAACCCTAACCCCTACCCTAACTCTAACACGTACCCTAATCCTAAACAATACCCTAAACCGAGCCGTAACCCTAACACTAACCCTAACCCTAACCCTAACCCATACCCTACGCCGTACCCGAAGCCCTCCCCGAACCCGTACCCTAAGCCGTACCCTAAGCCGTACCCTAAGCCTAACCCTAACCCTAGGCTACCCTTGACTGCTTCTGCCTCCAATAGATTTCCTAAGCACTAGTATTTTAAGGAACAGCTTAAAAAGAGAATCCTAATGTGATTTCTTTATAATGGGTGTGTTCCTTATCTTATCCTAGTGTCTAAACCCTTCTCCATGGCTGGACCTCCAATTAATATTCCTTTACGTGCTAAGGGGTATCTAGAGAGTGGGATAGGTTTAATAACTACCCTAACACTAACGCGTACCCTAACCCTAACCGTTACCCTAACACTAACACGTACCCTAAACCTAACCAATACCCTAAACCGAGCCCTAACCCTAACACTAACCCAAACCCTAACCCTAACCCATACCCTACGCCGTACCCGAAGCCCTCCCCGCACCCGTACTCTAAGCCGTACCCTAAGCCTAACCCTAACCCTAGGCTACCCTTGACTGCTTCTGCCTCCAATAGATTTCCTAAGCTCTAGTGTTTTAAGGAACAGCTTAAAAAGAGAATCCTAATGTTATTTCTTTATAATGGGTGTGTTCCTTATCTTATCCTAGTGTCTAAACTCTTCTCCATGGCTGGACCCCCAAATAATATTCCTTTACGTGCTAAGGTGTATCTAGAGACTGGGATAGGTTTAATAACTACCCTAACCATAACGAGTACCCTAACTCTAACCCCTACCCTAACCCTAACATGTACCCTAATCCTAACCCGTACCCTAAACCGAGCTCTAACCATAACACTAACCCTAACCCTAACCTTAACCCATGCCCTACGCCGTACCCGAACCCGTCCCCGAACCCGTACCCTAAGCCGTACCCTAAGCCTAACCCTAAGCCTAACCCTAACCCTAGGCTACCCTTGACTGCTTCTGCCTCCAATAGATTTCCTAAGCACTAGTGTTTTAAGGAACAGCTTAAAAACAGAATCCTAATGTGATTTCTTTATAATGGGTGTGTTCCTTATCTTATCCTAGAGTCTAAACTCTTCTCCATGGCTGGACCCCCAAATAATATTCCTTTACGTGCTAAGGGGTATCTAGAGAGTGGGATAGGTTTAATAACTACCCTAACCCTAATGCGTACCCTAACCCTAACCCCTACCCTAACCCTAACACGTACCCTAATCCTAACACGTACCCTAAACCGAGCCCTAACCCTAACACTAACCCTAACCCTAACCCTAACCGATACCCTACGCCGTACCCGAAGCCCTCACCGAACCCGTACCCTAAGCCGTACCCTAAGCCTAAACCTAAGCCTAAACCTAACCTTAGGCTACCCTTGACTGCTTCTGCCTCCAATAGATTTCCTAAGCACTAGTGTTTTAAGGAACAGCTTAAAAAGAGAATCCTAATGTGATTTCTTTATAATGGGTGTGTTCCTTATCTTATCCTAGTGTCTAAACTCTTCTCCATGGCTGGACCCCCAAATAATATTCCTTTACGTGCTAAGGGGTATCTAGAGAGTGGGATAGGTTTAATAACTACCCTCACCCTAATGCGTACCCTAACCCTAACCCCTACCCTAACCCTAACACGTATCCTAATCCTAATCCGTACCCTAAACCGAGCCCTAACCCTAACACTAACCCTAACCCTAACCATAACCCATACCCTACGCCGTACCCGAAACCCTCCCCGAACCCGTACCCAAAGCCGTACCCTAAGCCTAACCCCAAGCCTAACCCTAACCCTAGGCTACCCTTGACTGCTTCTGCCTCCAATAGATTTCCTAAGCACTAGTGTTTTAAGGAACAGCTTAAAAAGAGAATCCTAATGTGATTTCTTTATAATCGGTGTGTTCTTTATTTTATCCTAGTGTCTAAACTCTTCTCCATGGCTGGACCTCCAATTAATATTCCTTTACGTGCTAAGGGGTATCTAGAGAGTGGGATAGGTTTAATAACTACCCTAACACTAACGCGTACCCTAACCCTAATCCCTACCCTAACACTAACACGTAACCTAATCCTAACCAGTACCCTAAACCGAGCCCTAACCCTAACACTAACCCTAACCCTAACCCTAACCCATACCCTACGCCGTACCCGAACCCCTCCCCGAACCCGTACCCTAAGCCGTACCCTAAGCCGTACCCTAAGCCTAACCCTAACCCTAGGCTACCCTTGACTGCTTCTGCCTCCAATAGATTTCCTAAGCACTAGTGTTTTAAGGAACAGCTTAAAAAGAGTATCCTAATGTGATTTCTTTATAATGGGTGTGTTCCTTATCTTATCCTAGTGTCTAAACTCTTCTCCATGGCTGGACCCCCAAATAATATTCCTTTATGTGCTAAGGGGTATCTAGAGAGTGGGATAGGTTTAATAACTACCCTAACCCTAACGCGTACCCTAACCCTAACCCCTACCCTAACCCTAACACGTACCCTAATCCTAACCAATACCCTAAACCGAGCCCTAACCCTAACACTAACCCTAACCCTAACCCTAACCCATACCCTAACACTAACACGTACCCTAAACCTAACCAATACCCTAAACCGAGCCCTAACCCTAACACTAACCCTAACCCTAACCCTAACCCATACCCTACGCCGTACCCGAAGCCCTCCCGAAACCCGTACCCTAAGCCGTACCCTAAGCCGTACCCTAAGCCTAACCCTAAACCTAGGCTACCCTTGACTGCTTCTGCCTCCAATAGATTTCCTAAGCACTAGTGTTTTAAGGAACAGCTTAAAAAGAGAATCCTAATGTGATTTCTTTATAATGGGTGTGTTCCTTATCTTATCCTAGTGTCTAAACTCTTCTCCATGGCTGGACCTCCAAATAATATTCCTTTACGTGCTAAGGGGTATCTAGCGAGTGGGATAGGTTTAATAACTACCTTAACACTAACGCGTACCCTAACCCTAACCCCTACCCTAACCCTAACACGTAACCTAATCCTAACCAATACCCTAAACCGAGCCCTAACCCTAACACTAACCCTAACCCTAACCCTAACCCATACCCTACGCCGTACCCGAAGCCCTCCCCGAACCCGTACCCTAAGCCGTACCCTAAGCCTAACCCTAACACTAGGCTACCCTTGACTGCTTCTGCCTCCAATAGATTTCCAAAGCACTAGTGTTTTAAGGAACAGCTTAAAAAGAGAATCCTAATGTGATTTCTTTATAATGGGTGTGTTCCTTATCTTATCCTAGTGTCTAAACTCTTCTCCATGGCTGGACCCCCAAATAATATTCCTTTACGTGCTAAGGTGCATCTAGAGACTGGGATAGGTTTAATAACTACCCTAACCCTAACGAGTACCCTAACCCTAACCCCTACCCTAACCCTAACATGTACCCTAATCCTAACCCGTACCCTAAACCGAGCCCTAACCCTAACACTAACCCTAACCCTAACCTTAACCCATGCCCTACGCCGTACCCGAACCCCTCCCGGAACCCGTACCCTAAGCCGTACCCTAAGCCTAACCCTAAGCCTAACCCTAACCCTAGGCTACCCTTGACTGCTTCTGCCTCCAATAGATTTCCTAAGCACTAGTGTTTTGAGGAACAGCTTAAAAAGAGAATCCTAATGTGATTTCTTTATAATGGGTGTGTTCCTTATCTTATCCTAGTGTCTAAACTCTTCTCCATGGCTGGACCCCCAAATAATATTCCTTTACGTGCTAAGGGGTATCTAGAGAGTGGGATAGGTTTAATAACTACCCTAACCCTAATGCGTACCCTAACCCTAACCCCTACCCTAACCCTAACACGTACCCTAATCCTAACACGTACCCTAAACCGAGCCCTAACCCTAACACTAACCCTAACCCTAACCCTAACCGATACCCTACGCCGTACCCAAAGCCCTCACCGAACCCGTACCCTAAGCCGTACCCTAAGCCTAAACCTAAGCCTAAACCTAACCTTAGGCTACCCTTGACTGCTTCTGCCTCCAATAGATTTCCTAAGCACTAGTGTTTTAAGGAACAGCTTAAAAAGAGAATCCTAATGTGATTTCTTTATAATGGGTGTGTTCCTTATCTTATCCTAGTGTCTAAACTCTTCTCCATGGCTGGACCCCCAAATAATATTCCTTTACGTGCTAAGGTGTATCTAGAGAATGGGATAGGTTTAATAACTACCTTAACTCTAACGCGTACCCTAACCCTAACCCCAACCCTAACCCTAACACGTACACTAAACCGAGCCCTAACCCTAACACTAACCCTAACCCTAACCCTAACCCATACCCTACGCCGTACCCGAACCCCTCCCGAACCCGTACCCTAAGCCGTACCCTAACCCTAACCCTAAGCCTAACCCTAACCCTAGGCTACCCGTGACTGCTTCTGCCTCCAATAGATTTCCTAAGCACTAGTTTGTTAAGGAACAGCTTAAAAAGCGAATCCTAATGTGATTGCTTTATAATGGGTGTGTTCCTTATCTTATCCCAGTGTCTAAACTCTTCTCCATGGCTAGACCTCCAAATAATATTCCTTTACGTGCTAAGGGGTATCTAGAGAGTGGGATAGGTTTAATAACTAACCTAACACTAACGCGTACCCTAACCCTAACCCCTACCCTAACCCTAACACGTACCCTAATCCTAACCAATATCCTAAACCGAGCCCTAACCCTAACACTAACCCTAACCCTAACCCTAACCCATACCCTACGCCGTACCCGAACCCCTCCCCGAACCCGTACCCTAAGCCGTACCCTAAGCCTAACCCCAAGCCTAACCCTAACCCTAGGCTACCCTTGACTGCTTCTGCCTCCAATAGATTTCCTAAGCACTAGTGTTTTAAGGAACAGCTTAAAAAGAGAATCCTAATGTGATTTCTTTATAATCGGTGTGTTCTTTATTTTATCCTAGTGTCTAAACTCTTCTCCATGGCTGGACCTCCAAATAATATTCCTTTACGTGCTAAGGGGTATCTAGAGAGTGGGATAGGTTTAATAACTACCCTAACACTAACGCGTACCCTAACCCTAATCCCTACCCTAACACTAACACGTAACCTAATCCTAACCAGTACCCTAAACCGAGCCCTAACCCTAACACTAACCCTAACCCTAACCCTAACCCATACCCTACGCCGTACCCGAACCCCTCCCCGAACCCGTACCCTAAGCCGTACCCTAAGCCGTACCCTAAGCCTAACCCTAACCCTTGGCTACCCTTGACTGCTTCTGCCTCCAATAGATTTCCTAAGCACTAGTGTTTTAAGGAACAGCTTAAAAAGAGTATCCTAATGTGATTTCTTTATAATGGGTGTGTTCCTTATCTTATCCTAGTGTCTAAACTCTTCTCCATGGCTGGACCCCCAAATAATATTCCTTTATGTGCTAAGGGGTATCTAGAGAGTGGGATAGGTTTAATAACTACCCTAACCCTAACGCGTACCCTAACCCTAACCCCTACCCTAACCCTAACACGTACCCTAATCCTAACCAATACCCTAAACCGAGCCCTAACCCTAACACTAACCCTAACCCTAACCCTAACCCATACCCTAACACTAACACGTACCCTAAACCTAACCAATACCCTAAACCGAGCCCTAACCCTAACACTAACCCTAACCCTAACCCTAACCCATACCCTACGCCGTACCCGAAGCCCTCCCGAAACCCGTACCCTAAGCCGTACCCTAAGCCGTACCCTAAGCCTAACCCTAACCCTAGGCTACCCTTGACTGCTTCTGCCTCCAATAGATTTCCTAAGCACTAGTGTTTTAAGGAACAGCTTAAAAAGAGAATCCTAATGTGATTTCTTTATAATGGGTGTGTTCCTTATCTTATCCTAGTGTCTAAACTCTTCTCCATGGCTGGACCTCCAAATAATATTCCTTTACGTGCTAAGGGGTATCTAGCGAGTGGGATAGGTTTAATAACTACCTTAACACTAACGCGTACCCTAACCCTAACCCCTACCCTAACCCTAACACGTAACCTAATCCTAACCAATACCCTAAACCGAGCCCTAACCCTAACACTAACCCTAACCCTAACCCTAACCCATACCCTACGCCGTACCCGAAGCCCTCCCCGAACCCGTACCCTAAGCCGTACCCTAAGCCTAACCCTAACACTAGGCTACCCTTGACTGCTTCTGCCTCCAATAGATTTCCAAAGCACTAGTGTTTTAAGGAACAGCTTAAAAAGAGAATCCTAATGTGATTTCTTTATAATGGGTGTGTTCCTTATCTTATCCTAGTGTCTAAACTCTTCTCCATGGCTGGACCCCCAAATAATATTCCTTTACGTGCTAAGGTGCATCTAGAGACTGGGATAGGTTTAATAACTACCCTAACCCTAACGAGTACCCTAACCCTAACCCCTACCCTAACCCTAACATGTACCCTAATCCTAACCCGTACCCTAAACCGAGCCCTAACCCTAACACTAACCCTAACCCTAACCTTAACCCATGCCCTACGCCGTACCCGAACCCCTCCCGGAACCCGTACCCTAAGCCGTACCCTAAGCCTAACCCTAAGCCTAACCCTAACCCTAGGCTACCCTTGACTGCTTCTGCCTCCAATAGATTTCCTAAGCACTAGTGTTTTGAGGAACAGCTTAAAAAGAGAATCCTAATGTGATTTCTTTATAATGGGTGTGTTCCTTATCTTATCCTAGTGTCTAAACTCTTCTCCATGGCTGGACCCCCAAATAATATTCCTTTACGTGCTAAGGGGTATCTAGAGAGTGGGATAGGTTTAATAACTACCCTAACCCTAATGCGTACCCTAACCCTAACCCCTACCCTAACCCTAACACGTACCCTAATCCTAACACGTACCCTAAACCGAGCCCTAACCCTAACACTAACCCTAACCCTAACCCTAACCGATACCCTACGCCGTACCCAAAGCCCTCACCGAACCCGTACCCTAAGCCGTACCCTAAGCCTAAACCTAAGCCTAAACCTAACCTTAGGCTACCCTTGACTGCTTCTGCCTCCAATAGATTTCCTAAGCACTAGTGTTTTAAGGAACAGCTTAAAAAGAGAATCCTAATGTGATTTCTTTATAATGGGTGTGTTCCTTATCTTATCCTAGTGTCTAAACTCTTCTCCATGGCTGGACCCCCAAATAATATTCCTTTACGTGCTAAGGTGTATCTAGAGAATGGGATAGGTTTAATAACTACCTTAACTCTAACGCGTACCCTAACCCTAACCCCAACCCTAACCCTAACACGTACACTAAACCGAGCCCTAACCCTAACACTAACCCTAACCCTAACCCTAACCCATACCCTACGCCGTACCCGAACCCCTCCCGAACCCGTACCCTAAGCCGTACCCTAACCCTAACCCTAAGCTTAACCCTAACCCTAGGCTACCCGTGACTGCTTCTGCCTCCAATAGATTTCCTAAGCACTAGTTTGTTAAGGAACAGCTTAAAAAGCGAATCCTAATGTGATTGCTTTATAATGGGTGTGTTCCTTATCTTATCCCAGTGTCTAAACTCTTCTCCATGGCTAGACCTCCAAATAATATTCCTTTACGTGCTAAGGGGTATCTAGAGAGTGGGATAGGTTTAATAACTAACCTAACACTAACGCGTACCCTAACCCTAACCCCTACCCTAACCCTAACACGTACCCTAATCCTAAACAATATCCTAAACCGAGCCCTAACCCTAACACTAACCCTAACCCTAACCCTAACCCATACCCTACGCCGTACCCGAACCCCTCCCCGAACCCGTACCCTAAGCCGTACCCTAAGCCTAACCCCAAGCCTAACCCTAACCCTAGGCTACCCTTGACTGCTTCTGCCTCCAATAGATTTCCTAAGCACTAGTGTTTTAAGGAACAGCTTAAAAAGAGAATCCTAATGTGATTTCTTTATAATGGGTGTGTTCCTTATTTTATCCTAGTGTCTAAACTCTTCTCCATGGCTGGACCTCCAAATAATATTCCTTTACGTGCTAAGGGGTATCTAGAGAGTGGGATAGGTTTAATAACTACCCTAACACTAACGCGTACCCTAACCCTAACCCCTACCCTAACTCTAACACGTACCCTAATCCTAAACAATACCCTAAACCGAGCCGTAACCCTAACACTAACCCTAACCCTAACCCTAACCCATACCCTACGCCGTACCCGAAGCCCTCCCCGAACCCGTACCCTAAGCCGTACCCTAAGCCGTACCCTAAGCCTAACCCTATCCCTAGGCTACCCTTGACTGCTTCTGCCTCCAATAGATTTCCTAAGCACTAGTATTTTACGGAACAGCTTAAAAAGAGAATCCTAATGTGATTTCTTTATAATGGGTGTGTTCCTTATCTTATCCTAGTGTCTAAACCCTTCTCCATGGCTGGAACTCCAATTAATATTCCTTTACGTGCTAAGGGGTATCTAGAGAGTGGGATAGGTTTAATAACTACCCTAACACTAACGCGTACCCTAACCCTAACCGTTACCCTAACACTAACACGTACCCTAAACCTAACCAATACCCTAAACCGAGCCCTAACCCTAACACTAACCCAAACCCTAACCCTAACCCATACCCTACGCCGTACCCGAAGCCCTCCCCGCACCCGTACCCTAAGCCGTACCCTAAGCCTAACCCTAACCCTAGGCTACCCTTGACTGCTTCTGCCTCCAATAGATTTCCTAAGCTCTAGTGTTTTAAGGAACAGCTTAAAAAGAGAATCCTAATGTTATTTCTTTATAATGGGTGTGTTCCTTATCTTATCCTAGTGTCTAAACTCTTCTCCATGGCTGGACCCCCAAATAATATTCCTTTACGTGCTAAGGTGTATCTAGAGACTGGGATAGGTTTAATAACTACCCTAACCCTAACGAGTACCCTAACCCTAACCCCTACCCTAACCCTAACATGTACCCTAATCCTAACCCGTACCCTAAACCGAGCCCTAACCCTAACACTAACCCTAACCCTAACCTTAACCCATGCCCTACGCCGTACCCGAACCCCTCCCCGAACCCGTACCCTAAGCCGTACCCTAAGCCTAACCCTAAGCCTAACCCTAACCCTAGGCTACCCTTGACTGCTTCTGCCTCCAATAGATTTCCTAAGCACTAGTGTTTTAAGGAACAGCTTAAAAACAGAATCCTAATGTGATTTCTTTATAATGGGTGTGTTCCTTATCTTATCCTAGTGTCTAAACTCTTCTCCATGGCTGGACCCCCAAATAATATTCCTTTACGTGCTAAGGGGTATCTAGAGAGTGGGATAGGTTTAATAACTACCCTAACCCTAATGCGTACCCTAACCCTAACCCCTACCCTAACCCTAACACGTACCCTAATCCTAACACGTACCCTAAACCGAGCCCTAACCCTAACACTAACCCTAACCCTAACCCTAACCGATACCCTACGCCGTACCCGAAGCCCTCACCGAACCCGTACCCTAAGCCGTACCCTAAGCCTAAACCTAAGCCTAAACCTAACCTTAGGCTACCCTTGACTGCTTCTGCCTCCAATAGATTTCCTAAGCACTAGTGCTTTAAGGAACAGCTTAAAAAGAGAATCCTAATGTGATTTCTTTATAATGGGTGTGTTCCTTATCTTATCCTAGTGTCTAAACTCTTCTCCATGGCTGGACCCCCAAATAATATTCCTTTACGTGCTAAGGGGTATCTAGAGAGTGGGATAGGTTTAATAACTACCCTCACCCTAATGCGTACCCTAACCCTAACCCCTACCCTAACCCTAACACGTATCCTAATCCTAATCCGTACCCTAAACCGAGCCCTAACCCTAACACTAACCCTAACCCTAACCATAATCCATACCCTACGCCGTACCCGAACCCCTCCCCGAACCCGTACCCTAAGCCGTACCCTAAGCCGTACCCTAAGCCGTACCCTAACCCTAGGCTACCCTTGACTGCTTCTGCCTCCAATAGATTTCCTAAGCACTAGTGTTTTAAGGAACAGCTTAAAAAGAGTATCCTAATGTGATTTTTTTATAATGGGTGTGTTCCTTATCTTATCCTAGTGTCTAAACTCTTCTCCATGGCTGGACCCCCAAATAATATTCCTTTATGTGCTAAGGGGTATCTAGAGAGTGGGATAGGTTTAATAACTACCCTAACCCTAACGCGTACCCTAACCCTAACCCCTACCCTAACCCTAACACGTACCCTAATCCTAACCCTAACCCATACACTAACACTAACACGTACCCTAAACCTAACCAATACCCTAAACCGAGCCCTAACCCTAACACTAACCCTAACCCTAACCCTAACCCATACCCTACGCCGTACCCGAAGCCCTCCCGAAACCCGTACCCTAAGCCGTACCCTAAGCCGTACCCTAAGCCTAACCCTAACCCTAGGCTACCCTTGACTGCTTCTGCCTCCAATAGATTTCCTAAGCACTAGTGTTTTAAGGAACAGCTTAAAAAGAGAATCCTAATGTGATTTCTTTATAATGGGTGTGTTCCTTATCTTATCCTAGTGTCTAAACTCTTCTCCATGGCTGGATCTCCAAATAATATTCCTTTACGTGCTAAGGGGTATCTAGCGAGTGGGATAGGTTTAATAACTACCTTAACACTAACGCGTACCCTAACCCTAACCCCTACCCTAACCCTAACACGTAACCTAATCCTAACCAATACCCTAAACCGAGCCCTAACCCTAACACTAACCCTAACCCTAACCCTAACCCATACCCTACGCCGTACCCGAAGCCCTCCCCGAACCCGTACCCTAAGCCGTACCCTAAGCCTAACCCTAACACTAGGCTACCCTTGACTGCTTCTGCCTCCAATAGATTTCCAAAGCACTAGTGTTTTAAGGAACAGCTTAAAAAGAGAATCCTAATGTGATTTCTTTATAATGGGTGTGTTCCTTATCTTATCCTAGTGTCTAAACTCTTCTCCATGGCTGGACCCCCAAATAATATTCCTTTACGTGCTAAGGTGCATCTAGAGACTGGGATAGGTTTAATAACTACCCTAACCCTAACGAGTACCCTAACCCTAACCCCTACCCTAACCCTAACATGTACCCTAATCCTAACCCGTACCCTAAACCGAGCCCTAACCCTAACACTAACCCTAACCCTAACCTTAACCCATGCCCTACGCCGTACCCGAACCCCTCCCGGAACCCGTACCCTAAGCCGTACCCTAAGCCTAACCCTAAGCCTAACCCTAACCCTAGGATACCCTTGACTGCTTCTGCCTCCAATAGATTTCCTAAGCACTAGTGTTTTGAGGAACAGCTTAAAAAGAGAATCCTAATGTGATTTCTTTATAATGGGTGTGTTCCTTATCTTATCCTAGTGTCTAAACTCTTCTCCATGGCTGGACCCCCAAATAATATTCCTTTACGTGCTAAGGGGTATCTAGAGAGTGGGATAGGTTTAATAACTACCCTAACCCTAATGCGTACCCTAACCCTAACCCCTACCCTAACCCTAACACGTACCCTAATCCTAACACGTACCCTAAACCGAGCCCTAACCCTAACACTAACCCTAACCCTAACCCTAACCGATACCCTACGCCGTACCCAAAGCCCTCACCGAACCCGTACCCTAAGCCGTACCCTAAGCCTAAACCTAAGCCTAAACCTAACCTTAGGCTACCCTTGACTGCTTCTGCCTCCAATAGATTTCCTAAGCACTAGTGTTTTAAGGAACAGCTTAAAAAGAGAATCCTAATGTGATTTCTTTATAATGGGTGTGTTCCTTATCTTATCCTAGTGTCTAAACTCTTCTCCATGGCTGGACCCCCAAATAATATTCCTTTACGTGCTAAGGGGTATCTAGAGAGTGGGATAGGTTTAATAACTACCCTCACCCTAATGCGTACTCTAACCCTAACCCCTACCCTAACCCTAACACGTAACCTAATCCTAATCCGTACCCTAAACCGAGCCCTAACCCTAACACTAACCCTAACCCTAACCCTAACCCATACCCTACGCCGTACCCGAACCCCTCCCCGAACCCGTACCCTAAGCCGTACCCTAAGCCTAACCCCAAGCCTAACCCTAACCCTAGGCTACCCTTGACTGCTTCTGCCTCCAATAGATTTCCTAAGCACTAGTGTTTTAAGGAACAGCTTAAAAAGAGAATCCTAATGTGATTTCTTTATAATGGGTGTGTTCCTTATCTTATCCTAGTGTCTAAACTCTTCTCCATGGCTGGACCTCCAAATAATATTCCTTTACGTGCTAAGGGGTATCTAGAGAGTGGGATAGGTTTAATAACTACCCTAACACTAACGCGTACCCTAACCCTAACCCCTACCCTAACACTAACACGTACCCTAATCCTAACCAATACCCTAAACCGAGCCCTAACCCTAACACTAACCCTAACCCTAACCCTAACCCATACCCTATGCCGTACCCGAAGCTCTCCCCGAACCCGTACCCTAAGCCGTACCCTAAGCCGTACCCTAAGCCTAACCCTAACCCTAGGCTACCCTTGACTGCTTCTGCCTCCAATAGATTTCCTAAGCACTAGTGTTTTAAGGAACAGCTTAAAAAGAGAATCCTAATGTGATTTCTTTATAATGGGTGTGTTCCTTATCTTACCCTAGTGTCTAAACCCTTCTCCATGGCTGGACCTCCAATTAATATTCCTTTACGTGCTAAGGGGTATCTAGAGTGTGGGATAGGTTTAATAAGTACCCTAACACTAACGCGTACCCTAACCCTAACCCCTACCCTAACCCTAACACGTACCCTAATCCTAACCAATACCCTAAACCGAGCCCTAACCCTAACACTAACCCTAACCCTAACCCTAACCCATACCCTACGCCGTACCAGAAGCCCTCCCCGAACCCGTACCCTAAGCCGTACCCTAAGCCGTACCCTAAGCCTAACCCTAACCCTAGGCTACCCTTGACTGCTTCTGCCTCCACGAGATTTCCTAAGCACTAGTGTTTTAAGGAACAGCTTAAAAAGAGAATCCTAATGTGATTTCTTTATAATGGGTGTGTTCCTTATCTTATCCTAGTGTCTAAACTCTTCTCCATGGCTGGACCCCCAAATAATATTCCTTTACGTGCTAAGGTGTATCTAGAGACTGGGATAGGTTTAATAACTACCCTAAACCTAACGAGTACCCTAACCCTAACCCTAACCCTAACCCTAACCCTAACACCTACCCTAACACTAACACGTACCCTAATCCTAACCCGTACCCTAAACCGAGCCCTAACCCTAACACTAACCCTAACCCTAACCCTAACCCATACCCTACGCCGTACTCGAAACCCTCCCCGAACCCGTACCCTAAGCCATACCCTAAGCCGTACCCTAAGCCTAACCCTAACCCTAGGCTACCCTTGACTGCTTCTGCCTCCAATAGATTTCCTAAGCACTAGTGTTTTAAGGAACAGCTTAAAAAGAGAATCCTACTGTGATTTCTTTATAATGGGTGTGTTCCTTATCTTATCCTACTGTCTAAACCCTTCTCCATGGCTGGAACTCCAAATAATATTCCTTTACGTGCTAAGGGGTATCTAGAGAGTGGGATAGGTTTAATAACTACCCTAACACTAACGCGTACCCTAACCCTAACCCCTACCCTAACACTAACACGTACCCTAATCCTAACCAATACCCTAAACCGAGCCCTAACCCTAACACTAACCCTAACCCTAACCCATACCCTACGCCGTACCCGAAGCCCTCCACGAACCCGTACCCTAAGCCGTACCCTAAGCCGTACCCTAAGCCTAACCCTAACCCTAGGCTACCCTTGACTGCTTCTGCCTCCAATAGATTTCCTAAGCACTAGTGTTTTAAGGAACAGCTTAAAAAGAGAATCCTAATGTGATTTCTTTATAATGGGTGTGTTCCTTAACTTATCCTAGTGTCTAAACTCTTCTCCATGGCTGGACCATCAAATAATATTCCTTTACGTGCTAAGGTGTATCTAGAGAGTGGGATACGTTTAATAACTACCCTAACACTAACGCGTACCCTAACCCTAAACCCTACCCTAACCCTAACATGTACCCTTATCCTAACCCGTACCCTAAACCGAGCCCTAACCCTAACATTAACCCTAACCCTAACCCTAACCCATACCCTACGCTGTACCCAAACCCCTCCCCGAACCCGTACCCTAAGCCGTACCCTAAGCCTAACCCTAACCCTAGGCTACCCTTGACTGCTTCTGCCTCCAATAGATTTCCTAAGCACTAGTGTTTTAAGGAACAGCTTATAAAGAGTATCCTAATGTGATTTCTTTATAATCGGTGTGTTCCTTATCTTATCCTAGTGTCTAAACACTTCTCCATGGCTGGACCCCCAAATAATATTCCTTTACGTGCTAAGGGGTATCTAGAGAGTGGGATAGGTTTAATAACTACCCTAACCCTAACGCGTACCCTAACCCTAACCCCTACTCTAACCCTAAGACGTACCCTAATCCTATCCCGTACCCTAAAAGGAGCCCTAACCCTAACACTAACCCAAACCCTAAACCTAACACATACCCTCCGCCGTACACGAACCCCTCCCCGAACCGGAACCCTAAGCCGTACCCTAAGCCGTACCCTAAGCCTAACCCTAACCCTAGGCTACCCTTGACTGCTTCTGCCTCCAATAGATTTCCTAAGCACTAGTGTTTTAAGGAACAGCTTAAAAAGTGAATCCTAAAGTGATTTCTTTATAATGGGTGTGTTCCTTATCTTATCCTAGTGTCTAAACTCTTCTCCATGGCTGGACCCCCAAATAATATTACTTTACGTGCTAAGTGGTATCTAGAGTGTGGGATACGTTTAATAACTACCCTAACTCTAATGCGTAACCTAACCCTAACCCCTACCCTAACCCTAACACCTAACCTAATCCTAACCCGTACTCTAAACGGAGCCCTAACCCTAACACTAACCCTAACACTAACCCTAACCCATACCCTACGCCGTACCCGAAGCCCTCTCCGAACCCGTACCCTAAACTGTACCCTAAGCCTAACCCCAAGCCTAACCCTAACCCTAGGCTACCCTTGACTGCTTCTGCCTCCAATAGATTTCCTAAGCACTAGTGTTTTAAGGAACAGCTTAAAAAGCGAATCCTAATGTGATTTCTTTATAATGGGTGTGTTCCTTATATTATCTTAGTGTCTAAGATCTTCTCCATGGATGGACCCCCAAATAATATGGTTTTACGTGCTACGGGGTATCTAGAGAGTGGGATAGGTTTAATAACTGCCCTAACCCTAACGTGTACCCTAACCCTAACCCCTACCCTAACCCTAACACGTACACTAATCCTAACCCGTACCCTAAACCGAGCCCTAACACTAACACTAACCCTAACTCTAACCCTAACCCATACCCTACGCCGTACCCGAAGCCCTCCCCGAACCCGTACCCTAAGCCGTACCCTAAGCCTAACCCTAACCCTACGCTACCCTTGACTGCTTCTGGCTCCAATAGATTTCTTAAGCACTAGTGTTTTAAGGAACAGCTTAAAAACAGAATCCTAATGTGATTTCTTTATAATGGGTGTGTTCCTTATCTTATACTAGTGTCTAAACTCTTCTCCATGGCTGGACCTCCAAATAATATTCCTTTACGTGCTAAGGGGTATCTAGAGAGTGGGATAGGTTTAATAACTACCCTAACACTAACGCGAACCCTAACCCTAACCCCTACCCTAACACTAACACGTACTCTAATCCCAACCAATACCCTAAACTGAGCCCTAACCCTAACACTAACCCTAACCCTAACCCTAACCCATACCCTACACCGTACCCGAAGCCCTCCCCGAACCCGTACCCTAAGCCGTACCCTAAGCCTAACCCTAACCATAGGGTACCCTTGACTGCTACTGCCTCAAATAGATTTCCTAAGCACTAGTGTTTTAAGGAACAGCTTAAAAAGAGAATCCTAATGTGATTTCTTTATAATGGGTGTGTTCCTTATCTTATCCTAGTGTCTAAACTCTTCTCCACTGCTGGACCCTCAAATAATAGTCCTTTACCTGCTAAGGGGTATCTAGAGATTGGGATAGGTTTAATAACCATCCTAACACTAACGCGTACCCTAACCCTAACCCCTACCCTAACCCTAACACGTAACCTAATCCTAACCAATACCCTAAACCGAGCCCTAACCCTAACACTATTCCTAACCCTAACCCTAACCCATACCCTACGCCGTACCCGAAGCCCTCCCCGAACCCGTACCCTAAGCCGTACCCTAAGCCGTACCCTAAGCCTAACACTAACCCTAGTCTACCATTGACAGCTAATGCCTCCAATAGATTTCCTCAGCACTAGTGTTTTAAGGAACAGCTTAAAAAGAGAATCTTAATGTGATTTCTTTATAATGGGTGTGTTCCTTATCTTATCCTAGTGTCTAAACTCTTCTCCATGGCTGGACCCCCACATAATATTCCTTTACGTGCTAAGGTGTATCTAGAGAGTGGGATAAGTTTAATAACTACCCTAACCCTAACGCGTACCCTAATCCTAACCCCTACCCTAACCCTAACATGTACCCTAATCCTAACCCGTACCCTAAACCGAGCCCTAACCCTAACACTAACCCTAACCCTAACCTTAACCCATGCCCTACGCCGTACCCGAACCCCTCCCCGAACCCGTACCCTAAGCCGTACCCTAAGCCTAACCCTAAGCCTAACCCTAACCCTAGGCTACCCTTGACTGCTTCTGCCTCCAATAGATTTCCTAAGCACTAGTGTTTTGAGGAACAGCTTAAAAAGAGAATCCTAATGTGATTTCTTTATAATGGGTGTGTTCCTTATCTTATCCTAGTGTCTAAACTCTTCTCCATGGCTGGACCCCCAAATAATACTCCTTTACGTGCTAAGGGGTATCTAGAGAGTGGGATAGGTTTAATAACTACCCTAACCCTAATGCGTACCCTAACCCTAACCCCTACCCTAACCCTAACACGTACCCTAATCCTAACACGTACCCTAAACCGAGCCCTAACCCTAACACTAACCCTAACCCTAACCCTAACCGATACCCTACGCCGTACCCAAAGCCCTCACCGAACCCGTACCCTAAGCCGTACCCTAAGCCTAAACCTAAGCCTAAACCTAACCTTAGGCTACCCTTGACTGCTTCTGCCTCCAATAGATTTCCTAAGCACTAGTGTTTTAAGGAACAGCTTAAAAAGAGAATCCTAATGTGATTTCTTTATAATGGGTGTGTTCCTTATCTTATCCTAGTGTCTAAACTCTTCTCCATGGCTGGCCCCCAAATAATATTCCTTTACGTGCTAAGGGGTATCTAGAGAGTGGGATAGGTTTAATAACTACCCTCACCCTAATGCGTACTCTAACCCTAACCCCTACCCTAACCCTAACACGTAACCTAATCCTAATCCGTACCCTAAACCGAGCCCTAACCCTAACACTAACCCTAACCCTAACCCTAACCCATACCCTACGCCGTACCCGAAGCCCTCCCCGAACCCGTACCCTAAGCCGTACCCTAAGCCTAACCCCAAGCCTAACCCTAACCCTAGGCTACCCTTGACTGCTTCTGCCTCCAATAGATTTCCTAAGCACTAGTGTTTTAAGGAACAGCTTAAAAAGAGAATCCTAATGTGATTTCTTTATAATGGGTGTGTTCCTTATCTTATCCTAGTGTCTAAACTCTTCTCCATGGCTGGACCTCCAAATAATATTCCTTTACGTGCTAAGGGCTATCTAGAGAGTGGGATAGGTTTAATAACTACCCTAACACTAACGCGTACCCTAACCCTAACCCCTACCCTAACCCTAACACGTATCCTAATCCTAACCAATACCCTAAACCGAGGCCTAACCCTAACACTAACCCTAACCCTAACCCTAACCCATACCCTACGCCATACCCGAAGCCCTCCCCGAACCCGTACCCTAAGCCGTACCCTAAGCCGTACCCTAAGCCGAACCCTAACCCTAGGCTACCCTTGACTGCTTCTGCCTCCAATAGATTTCCTAAGCACTAGTGTTTTAAGGAACATCTTATAAAGAGAATCCTAATGTGATTTCTTTATAATAGGTGTGTTCCTTATCTTATCCTAGTGTCTAAACTCTTCTCCATGGCTGGACCCCCAAATAATATTCCTTTTCGTGCTAAGGGGTATCTAGAGAGTCGGATAGGTTTAATAACTACCCTAACCCTAACGCGTACCCTAACCCTAACCCCTACTCTAACCCTAACACGTACCCTAATCCTATCCCGTACCCTAAACGGAGCCCTAACCCTAACACTAACACAAACCCTAACCCTAACCCATACCCTCCGCCGTACACGAACCCCTCCCCGAACCCGTACCCTAAGCCGTACCCTAAGCCGTACCCTAAGCCTAACCCTAACCCTAGGCTACCCTTGACTGCTTCTGCCTCCAATAGATTTCCTAAGCACTAGTGTTTTAAGGAACAGCTTAAAAAGAGAATCCTAATGTGATTTCTTTATAATGGGTGTGTTCCTTATCTTATCCTAGTGTCTAAACACTTCTCCATGGCTGGACCTCCAAATAATATTCCTTTACGTGCTAAGGGGTATCTAGAGAGTGGGATAGGTTTAATAACTACCCTAACACTAACGCGTACCCTAACCCTAACCCCTACCCTAACACTAACACGTACCCTAATCCTAACCAATACCCTAAACCGAGCCCTAACCCTAACACTAACCCTAACCCTAACCCTAACCCATACCCTACACCGTACCCGAAGCCCTCCCCGAACCCGTACCCTAAGCCGTACCCTAAGCCTAACCCTAACCATAGGGTACCCTTGACTGCTACTGCCTCAAATAGATTTCCTAAGCACTAGTGTTTTAAGGAACAGCTTAAAAAGAGAATCCTAATGTGATTTCTTTATAATGGGTGTGTTCCTTATCTTATCCTAGTGTCTAAACTCTTCTCCACTGCTGGACCCTCAAATAATAGTCCTTTACCTGCTAAGGGGTATCTAGAGATTGGGATAGGTTTAATAACCATCCTAACACTAACGCGTACCCTAACCCTAACCCCTACCCTAACCATAACACGTAACCTAATCCTAACCAATACCCTAAACCGAGCCCTAACCCTAACACTATTCCTAACCCTAACCCTAACCCATACCCTACGCCGTACCCGAAGCCCTCCCCGAACCCGTACCCTAAGCCGTACCCTAAGCCGTACCCTAAGCCTAACACTAACCCTAGTCTACCATTGACAGCTAATGCCTCCAATAGATTTCCTCAGCACTAGTGTTTTAAGGAACAGCTTAAAAAGAGAATCTTAATGTGATTTCTTTATAATGGGTGTGTTCCTTATCTTATCCTAGTGTCTAAACTCTTCTCCATGGCTGGACCCCCACATAATATTCCTTTACGTGCTAAGGTGTATCTAGAGAGTGGGATAAGTTTAATAACTACCCTAACCCTAACGCGTACCCTAATCCTAACCCCTACCCTAACCCTAACATGTACCCTAATCCTAACCCGTACCCTAAACCGAGCCCTAACCCTAACACTAACCCTAAACCTAACCTTAACCCATGCCCTACGCCGTACCCGAACCCCTCCCCGAACCCGTACCCTAAGCCGTACCCTAAGCCTAACCCTAAGCCTAACCCTAACCCTAGGCTACCCTTGACTGCTTCTGCCTCCAATAGATTTCCTAAGCACTAGTGTTTTGAGGAACAGCTTAAAAAGAGAATCCTAATGTGATTTCTTTATAATGGGTGTGTTCCTTATCTTATCCTAGTGTCTAAACTCTTCTCCATGGCTGGACCCCCAAATAATACTCCTTTACGTGCTAAGGGGTATCTAGAGAGTGGGATAGGTTTAATAACTACCCTAACCCTAATGCGTACCCTAACCCTA
This sequence comes from Balaenoptera physalus, assembly GCF_965194825.1. Classification (NCBI taxonomy): domain Eukaryota; kingdom Metazoa; phylum Chordata; class Mammalia; order Artiodactyla; family Balaenopteridae; genus Balaenoptera; species Balaenoptera physalus. The sequence continues at coordinate 908,854 of NW_028126404.1, forward strand.
ACCCCTACCCTAACCCTAACACGTACCCTAATCCTAACACGTACCCTAAACCGAGCCCTAACCCTAACACTAACCCTAACCCTAACCCTAACCGATACCCTACGCCGTACCCAAAGCCCTCACCGAACCCGTACCCTAAGCCGTACCCTAAGCCTAAACCTAAGCCTAAACCTAACCTTAGGCTACCCTTGACTGCTTCTGCCTCCAATAGATTTCCTAAGCACTAGTGTTTTAAGGAACAGCTTAAAAAGAGAATCCTAATGTGATTTCTTTATAATGGGTGTGTTCCTTATCTTATCCTAGTGTCTAAACTCTTCTCCATGGCTGGCCCCCAAATAATATTCCTTTACGTGCTAAGGGGTATCTAGAGAGTGGGATAGGTTTAATAACTACCCTCACCCTAATGCGTACTCTAACCCTAACCCCTACCCTAACCCTAACACGTAACCTAATCCTAATCCGTACCCTAAACCGAGCCCTAACCCTAACACTAACCCTAACCCTAACCCTAACCCATACCCTACGCCGTACCCGAAGCCCTCCCCGAACCCGTACCCTAAGCCGTACCCTAAGCCTAACCCCAAGCCTAACCCTAACCCTAGGCTACCCTTGACTGCTTCTGCCTCCAATAGATTTCCTAAGCACTAGTGTTTTAAGGAACAGCTTAAAAAGAGAATCCTAATGTGATTTCTTTATAATGGGTGTGTTCCTTATCTTATCCTAGTGTCTAAACTCTTCTCCATGGCTGGACCTCCAAATAATATTCCTTTACGTGCTAAGGGCTATCTAGAGAGTGGGATAGGTTTAATAACTACCCTAACACTAACGCGTACCCTAACCCTAACCCCTACCCTAACCCTAACACGTATCCTAATCCTAACCAATACCCTAAACCGAGGCCTAACCCTAACACTAACCCTAACCCTAACCCTAACCCATACCCTACGCCATACCCGAAGCCCTCCCCGAACCCGTACCCTAAGCCGTACCCTAAGCCGTACCCTAAGCCGAACCCTAACCCTAGGCTACCCTTGACTGCTTCTGCCTCCAATAGATTTCCTAAGCACTAGTGTTTTAAGGAACATCTTATAAAGAGAATCCTAATGTGATTTCTTTATAATAGGTGTGTTCCTTATCTTATCCTAGTGTCTAAACTCTTCTCCATGGCTGGACCCCCAAATAATATTCCTTTTCGTGCTAAGGGGTATCTAGAGAGTCGGATAGGTTTAATAACTACCCTAACCCTAACGCGTACCCTAACCCTAACCCCTACTCTAACCCTAACACGTACCCTAATCCTATCCCGTACCCTAAACGGAGCCCTAACCCTAACACTAACACAAACCCTAACCCTAACCCATACCCTCCGCCGTACACGAACCCCTCCCCGAACCCGTACCCTAAGCCGTACCCTAAGCCGTACCCTAAGCCTAACCCTAACCCTAGGCTACCCTTGACTGCTTCTGCCTCCAATAGATTTCCTAAGCACTAGTGTTTTAAGGAACAGCTTAAAAAGAGAATCCTAATGTGATTTCTTTATAATGGGTGTGTTCCTTATCTTATCCTAGTGTCTAAACACTTCTCCATGGCTGGACCTCCAAATAATATTCCTTTACGTGCTAAGGGGTATCTAGAGAGTGGGATAGGTTTAATAACTACCCTAACACTAACGCGTACCCTAACCCTAACCCCTACCCTAACACTAACACGTACCCTAATCCTAACCAATACCCTAAACCGAGCCCTAACCCTAACACTAACCCTAACCCTAACCCTAACCCATACCCTACACCGTACCCGAAGCCCTCCCCGAACCCGTACCCTAAGCCGTACCCTAAGCCTAACCCTAACCATAGGGTACCCTTGACTGCTACTGCCTCAAATAGATTTCCTAAGCACTAGTGTTTTAAGGAACAGCTTAAAAAGAGAATCCTAATGTGATTTCTTTATAATGGGTGTGTTCCTTATCTTATCCTAGTGTCTAAACTCTTCTCCACTGCTGGACCCTCAAATAATAGTCCTTTACCTGCTAAGGGGTATCTAGAGATTGGGATAGGTTTAATAACCATCCTAACACTAACGCGTACCCTAACCCTAACCCCTACCCTAACCATAACACGTAACCTAATCATAACCAATACCCTAAACCGAGCCCTAACCCTAACACTATTCCTAACCCTAACCCTAACCCATACCCTACGCCGTACCCGAAGCCCTCCCCGAACCCGTACCCTAAGCCGTACCCTAAGCCGTACCCTAAGCCTAACACTAACCCTAGTCTACCATTGACAGCTAATGCCTCCAATAGATTTCCTCAGCACTAGTGTTTTAAGGAACAGCTTAAAAAGAGAATCTTAATGTGATTTCTTTATAATGGGTGTGTTCCTTATCTTATCCTAGTGTCTAAACTCTTCTCCATGGCTGGACCCCCACATAATATTCCTTTACGTGCTAAGGTGTATCTAGAGAGTGGGATAAGTTTAATAACTACCCTAACCCTAACGCGTACCCTAATCCTAACCCCTACCCTAACCCTAACATGTACCCTAATCCTAACCCGTACCCTAAACCGAGCCCTAACCCTAACACTAACCCTAACCCTAACCTTAACCCATGCCCTACGCCGTACCCGAACCCCTCCCCGAACCCGTACCCTAAGCCGTACCCTAAGCCTAACCCTAAGCCTAACCCTAACCCTAGGCTACCCTTGACTGCTTCTGCCTCCAATAGATTTCCTAAGCACTAGTGTTTTGAGGAACAGCTTAAAAAGAGAATCCTAATGTGATTTCTTTATAATGGGTGTGTTCCTTATCTTATCCTAGTGTCTAAACTCTTCTCCATGGCTGGACCCCCAAATAATATTCCTTTACGTGCTAAGGGGTATCTAGAGAGTGGGATAGGTTTAATAACTACCCTAACCCTAATGCGTACCCTAACCCTAACCCCTACCCTAACCCTAACACGTACCCTAATCCTAACACGTACCCTAAACCGAGCCCTAACCCTAACACTAACCCTAACCCTAACCCTAACCGATACCCTACGCCGTACCCAAAGCCCTCACCGAACCCGTACCCTAAGCCGTACCCTAAGCCTAAACCTAAGCCTAAACCTAACCTTAGGCTACCCTTGACTGCTTCTGCCTCCAATAGATTTCCTAAGCACTAGTGTTTTAAGGAACATCTTATAAAGAGAATCCTAATGTGATTTCTTTATAATAGGTGTGTTCCTTATCTTATCCTAGTGTCTAAACTCTTCTCCATGGCTGGACCCCCAAATAATATTCCTTTTCGTGCTAAGGGGTATCTAGAGAGTCGGATAGGTTTAATAACTACCCTAACCCTAACGCGTACCCTAACCCTAACCCCTACTCTAACCCTAACACGTACCCTAATCCTATCCCGTACCCTAAACGGAGCCCTAACCCTAACACTAACACAAACCCTAACCCTAACCCATACCCTCCGCCGTACACGAACCCCTCCCCGAACCCGTACCCTAAGCCGTACCCTAAGCCGTACCCTAAGCCTAACCCTAACCCTAGGCTACCCTTGACTGCTTCTGCCTCCAATAGATTTCCTAAGCACTAGTGTTTTAAGGAACAGCTTAAAAAGAGAATCCTAATGTGATTTCTTTATAATGGGTGTGTTCCTTATCTTATCCTAGTGTCTAAACACTTCTCCATGGCTGGACCTCCAAATAATATTCCTTTACGTGCTAAGGGGTATCTAGAGAGTGGGATAGGTTTAATAACTACCCTAACACTAACGCGTACCCTAACCCTAACCCCTACCCTAACACTAACACGTACCCTAATCCTAACCAATACCCTAAACCGAGCCCTAACCCTAACACTAACCCTAACCCTAACCCTAACCCATACCCTACACCGTACCCGAAGCCCTCCCCGAACCCGTACCCTAAGCCGTACCCTAAGCCTAACCCTAACCATAGGGTACCCTTGACTGCTACTGCCTCAAATAGATTTCCTAAGCACTAGTGTTTTAAGGAACAGCTTAAAAAGAGAATCCTAATGTGATTTCTTTATAATGGGTGTGTTCCTTATCTTATCCTAGTGTCTAAACTCTTCTCCATGGCTGGACCACCAAATAATATTCCTTTTCGTGCTAAGGGGTATCTAGAGAGTCGGATAGGTTTAATAACTACCCTAACCCTAACGCGTACCCTAACCCTAACCCCTACTCTAACCCTAACACGTACCCTAATCCTATCCCGTACCCTAAACGGAGCCCTAACCCTAACACTAACACAAACCCTAACCCTAACCCATACCCTCCGCCGTACACGAACCCCTCCCCGAACCCGTACCGTAAGCCGTACCCTAAGCCGTACCCTAAGCCTAACCCTAACCCTAGGCTACCCTTGACTGCTTCTGCCTCCAATAGATTTCCTAAGCACTAGTGTTTTAAGGAACAGCTTAAAAAGAGAATCCTAATGTGATTTCTTTATAATGGGTGTGTTCCTTATCTTATCCTAGTGTCTAAACACTTCTCCATGGCTGGACCTCCAAATAATATTCCTTTACGTGCTAAGGGGTATCTAGAGAGTGGGATAGGTTTAATAACTACCCTAACACTAACGCGTACCCTAACCCTAACCCCTACCCTAACACTAACACGTACCCTAATCCTAACAAATACCCTAAACCGAGCCCTAACCCTAACACTAACCCTAACCCTAACCCTAACCCATACCCTACACCGTACCCGAAGCCCTCCCCGAACCCGTACCCTAAGCCGTACCCTAAGCCTAACCCTAACCATAGGGTACCCTTGACTGCTACTGCCTCAAATAGATTTCCTAAGCACTAGTGTTTTAAGGAACAGCTTAAAAAGAGAATCCTAATGTGATTTCTTTATAATGGGTGTGTTCCTTATCTTATCCTAGTGTCTAAACTCTTCTCCACTGCTGGACCCTCAAATAATAGTCCTTTACCTGCTAAGGGGTATCTAGAGATTGGGATAGGTTTAATAACCATCCTAACACTAACGCGTACCCTAACCCTAACCCCTACCCTAACCCTAACACGTAACCTAATCCTAACCAATACCCTAAACCGAGCCCTAACCCTAACACTATTCCTAACCCTAACCCTAACCCATACCCTACGCCGTACCCGAAGCCCTCCCCGAACCCGTACCCTAAGCCGTACCCTAAGCCGTACCCTAAGCATAACCCTAACCCTAGGCTACCCTTGACTGCTTCTGCCTCCAATAGATTTCCTAAGCACTAGTGTTTTGAGGAACAGCTTAAAAAGAGAATCCTAATGTGATTTCTTTATAATGGGTGTGTTCCTTATCTTATCCTAGTGTCTAAACTCTTCTCCATGGCTGTACCCCCAAATAATACTCCTTTACGTGCTAAGGGGTATCTAGAGAGTGGGATAGGTTTAATAACTACCCTAACCCTAATGCGTACCCTAACCCTAACCCCTACCCTAACCCTAACACGTACCCTAATCCTAACACGTACCCTAAACCGAGCCCTAACCCTAACACTAACCCTAACCCTAACCCTAACCGATACCCTACGCCGTACCCAAAGCCCTCACCGAACCCGTACCCTAAGCCGTACCCTAAGCCTAAACCTAAGCCTAAACCTAACCTTAGGCTACCCTTGACTGCTTCTGCCTCCAATAGATTTCCTAAGCACTAGTGTTTTAAGGAACAGCTTAAAAAGAGAATCCTAATGTGATTTCTTTATAATGGGTGTGTTCCTTATCTTATCCTAGTGTCTAAACTCTTCTCCATAGCTGGACCCCCAAATAATATTCCTTTACGTGCTAAGGGGTATCTAGAGAGTGGGATAGGTTTAATAACTACCCTCACCCTAATGCGTACTCTAACCCTAACCCCTACCCTAACCCTAACACGTAACCTAATCCTAATCCGTACCCTAAACCGAGCCCTAACCCTAACACTAACCCTAACCCTAACCCTAACCCATACCCTACGCCGTACCCGAAGCCCTCCCCGAACCCGTACCCTAAGCCGTACCCTAAGCCTAACCCCAAGCCTAACCCTAACCCTAGGCTACCCTTGACTGCTTCTGCCTCCAATAGATTTCCTAAGCACTAGTGTTTTAAGGAACAGCTTAAAAAGAGAATCCTAATGTGATTTCTTTATAATGGGTGTGTTCCTTATCTTATCCTAGTGTCTAAACTCTTCTCCATGGCTGGACCTCCAAATAATATTCCTTTACGTGCTAAGGGCTATCTAGAGAGTGGGATAGGTTTAATAACTACCCTAACACTAACGCGTACCCTAACCCTAACCCCTACCCTAACCCTAACACGTACCCTAATCCTAACCAATACCCTAAACCGAGGCCTAACCCTAACACTAACCCTAACCCTAACCCTAACCCATACCCTACGCCATACCCGAAGCCCTCCCCGAACCCGTACCCTAAGCCGTACCCTAAGCCGTACCCTAAGCCGAACCCTAACCCTAGGCTACCCTTGACTGCTTCTGCCTCCAATAGATTTCCTAAGCACTAGTGTTTTAAGGAACATCTTATAAAGAGAATCCTAATGTGATTTCTTTATAATAGGTGTGTTCCTTATCTTATCCTAGTGTCTAAACTCTTCTCCATGGCTGGACCCCCAAATAATATTCCTTTTCGTGCTAAGGGGTATCTAGAGAGTCGGATAGGTTTAATAACTACCCTAACCCTAACGCGTACCCTAACCCTAACCCCTACTCTAACCCTAACACGTACCCTAATCCTATCCCGTACCCTAAACGGAGCCCTAACCCTAACACTAACACAAACCCTAACCCTAACCCATACCCTCCGCCGTACACGAACCCCTCCCCGAACCCGTACCCTAAGCCGTACCCTAAGCCGTACCCTAAGCCTAACCCTAACCCTAGGCTACCCTTGACTGCTTCTGCCTCCAATAGATTTCCTAAGCACTAGTGTTTTAAGGAACAGCTTAAAAAGAGAATCCTAATGTGATTTCTTTATAATGGGTGTGTTCCTTATCTTATCCTAGTGTCTAAACACTTCTCCATGGCTGGACCTCCAAATAATATTCCTTTACGTGCTAAGGGGTATCTAGAGAGTGGGATAGGTTTAATAACTACCCTAACACTAACGCGTACCCTAACCCTAACCCCTACCCTAACACTAACACGTACCCTAATCCTAACCAATACCCTAAACCGAGCCCTAACCCTAACACTAACCCTAACCCTAACCCTAACCCATACCCTACACCGTACCCGAAGCCCTCCCCGAACCCGTACCCTAAGCCGTACCCTAAGCCTAACCCTAACCATAGGGTACCCTTGACTGCTACTGCCTCAAATAGATTTCCTAAGCACTAGTGTTTTAAGGAACAGCTTAAAAAGAGAATCCTAATGTGATTTCTTTATAATGGGTGTGTTCCTTATCTTATCCTAGTGTCTAAACTCTTCTCCATGGCTGGACCCCCAAATAATATTCCTTTTCGTGCTAAGGGGTATCTAGAGAGTCGGATAGGTTTAATAACTACCCTAACCCTAACGCGTACCCTAACCCTAACCCCTACTCTAACCCTAACACGTACCCTAATCCTATCCCGTACCCTAAACGGAGCCCTAACCCTAACACTAACACAAACCCTAACCCTAACCCATACCCTCCGCCGTACACGAACCCCTCCCCGAACCCGTACCGTAAGCCGTACCCTAAGCCGTACCCTAAGCCTAACCCTAACCCTAGGCTACCCTTGACTGCTTCTGCCTCCAATAGATTTCCTAAGCACTAGTGTTTTAAGGAACAGCTTAAAAAGAGAATCCTAATGTGATTTCTTTATAATGGGTGTGTTCCTTATCTTATCCTAGTGTCTAAACACTTCTCCATGGCTGGACCTCCAAATAATATTCCTTTACGTGCTAAGGGGTATCTAGAGAGTGGGATAGGTTTAATAACTACCCTAACACTAACGCGTACCCTAACCCTAACCCCTACCCTAACACTAACACGTACCCTAATCCTAACAAATACCCTAAACCGAGCCCTAACCCTAACACTAACCCTAACCCTAACCCTAACCCATACCCTACACCGTACCCGAAGCCCTCCCCGAACCCGTACCCTAAGCCGTACCCTAAGCCTAACCCTAACCATAGGGTACCCTTGACTGCTACTGCCTCAAATAGATTTCCTAAGCACTAGTGTTTTAAGGAACAGCTTAAAAAGAGAATCCTAATGTGATTTCTTTATAATGGGTGTGTTCCTTATCTTATCCTAGTGTCTAAACTCTTCTCCACTGCTGGACCCTCAAATAATAGTCCTTTACCTGCTAAGGGGTATCTAGAGATTGGGATAGGTTTAATAACCATCCTAACACTAACGCGTACCCTAACCCTAACCCCTACCCTAACCCTAACACGTAACCTAATCCTAACCAATACCCTAAACCGAGCCCTAACCCTAACACTATTCCTAACCCTAACCCTAACCCATACCCTACGCCGTACCCGAAGCCCTCCCCGAACCCGTACCCTAAGCCGTACCCTAAGCCGTACCCTAAGCATAACCCTAACCCTAGGCTACCCTTGACTGCTTCTGCCTCCAATAGATTTCCTAAGCACTAGTGTTTTGAGGAACAGCTTAAAAAGAGAATCCTAATGTGATTTCTTTATAATGGGTGTGTTCCTTATCTTATCCTAGTGTCTAAACTCTTCTCCATGGCTGTACCCCCAAATAATACTCCTTTACGTGCTAAGGGGTATCTAGAGAGTGGGATAGGTTTAATAACTACCCTAACCCTAATGCGTACCCTAACCCTAACCCCTACCCTAACCCTAACACGTACCCTAATCCTAACACGTACCCTAAACCGAGCCCTAACCCTAACACTAACCCTAACCCTAACCCTAACCGATACCCTACGCCGTACCCAAAGCCCTCACCGAACCCGTACCCTAAGCCGTACCCTAAGCCTAAACCTAAGCCTAAACCTAACCTTAGGCTACCCTTGACTGCTTCTGCCTCCAATAGATTTCCTAAGCACTAGTGTTTTAAGGAACAGCTTAAAAAGAGAATCCTAATGTGATTTCTTTATAATGGGTGTGTTCCTTATCTTATCCTAGTGTCTAAACTCTTCTCCATAGCTGGACCCCCAAATAATATTCCTTTACGTGCTAAGGGGTATCTAGAGAGTGGGATAGGTTTAATAACTACCCTCACCCTAATGCGTACTCTAACCCTAACCCCTACCCTAACCCTAACACGTAACCTAATCCTAATCCGTACCCTAAACCGAGCCCTAACCCTAACACTAACCCTAACCCTAACCCTAACCCATACCCTACGCCGTACCCGAAGCCCTCCCCGAACCCGTACCCTAAGCCGTACCCTAAGCCTAACCCCAAGCCTAACCCTAACCCTAGGCTACCCTTGACTGCTTCTGCCTCCAATAGATTTCCTAAGCACTAGTGTTTTAAGGAACAGCTTAAAAAGAGAATCCTAATGTGATTTCTTTATAATGGGTGTGTTCCTTATCTTATCCTAGTGTCTAAACTCTTCTCCATGGCTGGACCTCCAAATAATATTCCTTTACGTGCTAAGGGCTATCTAGAGAGTGGGATAGGTTTAATAACTACCCTAACACTAACGCGTACCCTAACCCTAACCCCTACCCTAACCCTAACACGTACCCTAATCCTAACCAATACCCTAAACCGAGGCCTAACCCTAACACTAACCCTAACCCTAACCCTAACCCATACCCTACGCCATACCCGAAGCCCTCCCCGAACCCGTACCCTAAGCCGTACCCTAAGCCGTACCCTAAGCCGAACCCTAACCCTAGGCTACCCTTGACTGCTTCTGCCTCCAATAGATTTCCTAAGCACTAGTGTTTTAAGGAACATCTTATAAAGAGAATCCTAATGTGATTTCTTTATAATAGGTGTGTTCCTTATCTTATCCTAGTGTCTAAACTCTTCTCCATGGCTGGACCCCCAAATAATATTCCTTTTCGTGCTAAGGGGTATCTAGAGAGTCGGATAGGTTTAATAACTACCCTAACCCTAACGCGTACCCTAACCCTAACCCCTACTCTAACCCTAACACGTACCCTAATCCTATCCCGTACCCTAAACGGAGCCCTAACCCTAACACTAACACAAACCCTAACCCTAACCCATACCCTCCGCCGTACACGAACCCCTCCCCGAACCCGTACCCTAAGCCGTACCCTAAGCCGTACCCTAAGCCTAACCCTAACCCTAGGCTACCCTTGACTGCTTCTGCCTCCAATAGATTTCCTAAGCACTAGTGTTTTAAGGAACAGCTTAAAAAGAGAATCCTAATGTGATTTCTTTATAATGGGTGTGTTCCTTATCTTATCCTAGTGTCTAAACACTTCTCCATGGCTGGACCTCCAAATAATATTCCTTTACGTGCTAAGGGGTATCTAGAGAGTGGGATAGGTTTAATAACTACCCTAACACTAACGCGTACCCTAACCCTAACCCCTACCCTAACACTAACACGTACCCTAATCCTAACAAATACCCTAAACCGAGCCCTAACCCTAACACTAACCCTAACCCTAACCCTAACCCATACCCTACACCGTACCCGAAGCCCTCCCCGAACCCGTACCCTAAGCCGTACCCTAAGCCTAACCCTAACCATAGGGTACCCTTGACTGCTACTGCCTCAAATAGATTTCCTAAGCACTAGTGTTTTAAGGAACAGCTTAAAAAGAGAATCCTAATGTGATTTCTTTATAATGGGTGTGTTCCTTATCTTATCCTAGTGTCTAAACTCTTCTCCACTAATGGACCCTCAAATAATAGTCCTTTACCTGCTAAGGGGTATCTAGAGATTGGGATAGGTTTAATAACCATCCTAACACTAACGCGTACCCTAACCCTAACCCCTACCCTAACCCTAACACGTAACCTAATCCTAACCAATACCCTAAACCGAGCCCTAACCCTAACACTATTCCTAACCCTAACCCTAACCCATACCCTACGCCGTACCCGAAGCCCTCCCCGAACCCGTACCCTAAGCCGTACCCTAAGCCGTACCCTAAGCATAACCCTAACCCTAGGCTACCCTTGACTGCTTCTGCCTCCAATAGATTTCCTAAGCACTAGTGTTTTGAGGAACAGCTTAAAAAGAGAATCCTAATGTGATTTCTTTATAATGGGTGTGTTCCTTATCTTATCCTAGTGTCTAAACTCTTCTCCATGGCTGTACCCCCAAATAATACTCCTTTACGTGCTAAGGGGTATCTAGAGAGTGGGATAGGTTTAATAACTACCCTAACCCTAATGCGTACCCTAACCCTAACCCCTACCCTAACCCTAACACGTACCCTAATCCTAACACGTACCCTAAACCGAGCCCTAACCCTAACACTAACCCTAACCCTAACCCTAACCGATACCCTACGCCGTACCCAAAGCCCTCACCGAACCCGTACCCTAAGCCGTACCCTAAGCCTAAACCTAAGCCTAAACCTAACCTTAGGCTACCCTTGACTGCTTCTGCCTCCAATAGATTTCCTAAGCACTAGTGTTTTAAGGAACAGCTTAAAAAGAGAATCCTAATGTGATTTCTTTATAATGGGTGTGTTCCTTATCTTATCCTAGTGTCTAAACTCTTCTCCATAGCTGGACCCCCAAATAATATTCCTTTACGTGCTAAGGGGTATCTAGAGAGTGGGATAGGTTTAATAACTACCCTCACCCTAATGCGTACTCTAACCCTAACCCCTACCCTAACCCTAACACGTAACCTAATCCTAATCCGTACCCTAAACCGAGCCCTAACCCTAACACTAACCCTAACCCTAACCCTAACCCATACCCTACGCCGTACCCGAAGCCCTCCCCGAACCCGTACCCTAAGCCGTACCCTAAGCCTAACCCCAAGCCTAACCCTAACCCTAGGCTACCCTTGACTGCTTCTGCCTCCAATAGATTTCCTAAGCACTAGTGTTTTAAGGAACAGCTTAAAAAGAGAATCCTAATGTGATTTCTTTATAATGGGTGTGTTCCTTATCTTATCCTAGTGTCTAAACTCTTCTCCATGGCTGGACCTCCAAATAATATTCCTTTACGTGCTAAGGGCTATCTAGAGAGTGGGATAGGTTTAATAACTACCCTAACACTAACGCGTACCCTAACCCTAACCCCTACCCTAACCCTAACACGTACCCTAATCCTAACCAATACCCTAAACCGAGGCCTAACCCTAACACTAACCCTAACCCTAACCCTAACCCATACCCTACGCCATACCCGAAGCCCTCCCCGAACCCGTACCCTAAGCCGTACCCTAAGCCGTACCCTAAGCCGAACCCTAACCCTAGGCTACCCTTGACTGCTTCTGCCTCCAATAGATTTCCTAAGCACTAGTGTTTTAAGGAACATCTTATAAAGAGAATCCTAATGTGATTTCTTTATAATAGGTGTGTTCCTTATCTTATCCTAGTGTCTAAACTCTTCTCCATGGCTGGACCCCCAAATAATATTCCTTTTCGTGCTAAGGGGTATCTAGAGAGTCGGATAGGTTTAATAACTACCCTAACCCTAACGCGTACCCTAACCCTAACCCCTACTCTAACCCTAACACGTACCCTAATCCTATCCCGTACCCTAAACGGAGCCCTAACCCTAACACTAACACAAACCCTAACCCTAACCCATACCCTCCGCCGTACACGAACCCCTCCCCGAACCCGTACCCTAAGCCGTACCCTAAGCCGTACCCTAAGCCTAACCCTAACCCTAGGCTACCCTTGACTGCTTCTGCCTCCAATAGATTTCCTAAGCACTAGTGTTTTAAGGAACAGCTTAAAAAGAGAATCCTAATGTGATTTCTTTATAATGGGTGTGTTCCTTATCTTATCCTAGTGTCTAAACACTTCTCCATGGCTGGACCTCCAAATAATATTCCTTTACGTGCTAAGGGGTATCTAGAGAGTGGGATAGGTTTAATAACTACCCTAACACTAACGCGTACCCTAACCCTAACCCCTACCCTAACACTAACACGTACCCTAATCCTAACCAATACCCTAAACCGAGCCCTAACCCTAACACTAACCCTAACCCTAACCCTAACCCATACCCTACACCGTACCCGAAGCCCTCCCCGAACCCGTACCCTAAGCCGTACCCTAAGCCTAACCCTAACCATAGGGTACCCTTGACTGCTACTGCCTCAAATAGATTTCCTAAGCACTAGTGTTTTAAGGAACAGCTTAAAAAGAGAATCCTAATGTGATTTCTTTATAATGGGTGTGTTCCTTATCTTATCCTAGTGTCTAAACTCTTCTCCACTAATGGACCCTCAAATAATAGTCCTTTACCTGCTAAGGGGTATCTAGAGATTGGGATAGGTTTAATAACCATCCTAACACTAACGCGTACCCTAACCCTAACCCCTACCCTAACCATAACACGTAACCTAATCATAACCAATACCCTAAACCGAGCCCTAACCCTAACACTATTCCTAACCCTAACCCTAACCCATACCCTACGCCGTACCCGAAGCCCTCCCCGAACCCGTACCCTAAGCCGTACCCTAAGCCGTACCCTAAGCCTAACACTAACCCTAGTCTACCATTGACAGCTAATGCCTCCAATAGATTTCCTCAGCACTAGTGTTTTAAGGAACAGCTTAAAAAGAGAATCTTAATGTGATTTCTTTATAATGGGTGTGTTCCTTATCTTATCCTAGTGTCTAAACTCTTCTCCATGGCTGGACCCCCACATAATATTCCTTTACGTGCTAAGGTGTATCTAGAGAGTGGGATAAGTTTAATAACTACCCTAACCCTAACGCGTACCCTAATCCTAACCCCTACCCTAACCCTAACATGTACCCTAATCCTAACCCGTACCCTAAACCGAGCCCTAACCCTAACACTAACCCTAACCCTAACCTTAACCCATGCCCTACGCCATACCCGAACCCCTCCCCGAACCCGTACCCTAAGCCGTACCCTAAGCCTAACCCTAAGCCTAACCCTAACCCTAGGCTACCCTTGACTGCTTCTGCCTCCAATAGATTTCCTAAGCACTAGTGTTTTGAGGAACAGCTTAAAAAGAGAATCCTAATGTGATTTCTTTATAATGGGTGTGTTCCTTATCTTATCCTAGTGTCTAAACTCTTCTCCATGGCTGGACCCCCAAATAATATTCCTTTACGTGCTAAGGGGTATCTAGAGAGTGGGATAGGTTTAATAACTACCCTAACCCTAATGCGTACCCTAACCCTAACCCCTACCCTAACCCTAACACGTACCCTAATCCTAACACGTACCCTAAACCGAGCCCTAACCCTAACACTAACCCTAACCCTAACCCTAACCGATACCCTACGCCGTACCCAAAGCCCTCACCGAACCCGTACCCTAAGCCGTACCCTAAGCCTAAACCTAAGCCTAAACCTAACCTTAGGCTACCCTTGACTGCTTCTGCCTCCAATAGATTTCCTAAGCACTAGTGTTTTAAGGAACAGCTTAAAAAGAGAATCCTAATGTGATTTCTTTATAATGGGTGTGTTCCTTATCTTATCCTAGTGTCTAAACTCTTCTCCATGGCTGGACCCCCAAATAATATTCCTTTACGTGCTAAGGGGTATCTAGAGAGTGGGATAGGTTTAATAACTACCCTCACCCTAATGCGTACTCTAACCCTAACCCCTACCCTAACCCTAACACGTAACCTAATCCTAATCCGTAAACTAAACCGAGCCCTAACCCTAACACTAACCCTAACCCTAACCCTAACCCATACCCTACGCCGTACCCGAACCCCTCCCCGAACCCGTACCCTAAGCCGTACCCTAAGCCTAACCCCAAGCCTAACCCTAACCCTAGGCTACCCTTGACTGCTTCTGCCTCCAATAGATTTCCTAAGCACTAGTGTTTTAAGGAACAGCTTAAAAAGAGAATCCTAATGTGATTTCTTTATAATGGGTGTGTTCCTTATCTTATCCTAGTGTCTAAACACTTCTCCATGGCTGGACCTCCAAATAATATTCCTTTACGTGCTAAGGGGTATCTAGAGAGTGGGATAGGTTTAATAACTACCCTAACACTAACGCGTACCCTAACCCTAACCCCTACCCTAACACTAACACGTACCCTAATCCTAACAAATACCCTAAACCGAGCCCTAACCCTAACACTAACCCTAACCCTAACCCTAACCCATACCCTACACCGTACCCGAAGCCCTCCCCGAACCCGTACCCTAAGCCGTACCCTAAGCCTAACCCTAACCATAGGGTACCCTTGACTGCTACTGCCTCAAATAGATTTCCTAAGCACTAGTGTTTTAAGGAACAGCTTAAAAAGAGAATCCTAATGTGATTTCTTTATAATGGGTGTGTTCCTTATCTTATCCTAGTGTCTAAACTCTTCTCCACTGCTGGACCCTCAAATAATAGTCCTTTACCTGCTAAGGGGTATCTAGAGATTGGGATAGGTTTAATAACCATCCTAACACTAACGCGTACCCTAACCCTAACCCCTACCCTAACCCTAACACGTAACCTAATCCTAACCAATACCCTAAACCGAGCCCTAACCCTAACACTATTCCTAACCCTAACCCTAACCCATACCCTACGCCGTACCCGAAGCCCTCCCCGAACCCGTACCCTAAGCCGTACCCTAAGCCGTACCCTAAGCATAACCCTAACCCTAGGCTACCCTTGACTGCTTCTGCCTCCAATAGATTTCCTAAGCACTAGTGTTTTAAGGAACAGCTTAAAAAGAGAATTCTAATGTGATTTCTTTATAATGGGTGTGTTCCTTATCTTACCCTAGTGTCTAAACCCTTCTCCATGGCTGGACCTCCAATTAATATTCCTTTACGTGCTAAGGGGTATCTAGAGAGTGGGATAGGTTTAATAACTACCCTAACACTAACGCGTACCCTAACCCTAACCCCTACCCTAACCCTAACACGTACCCTAATCCTAACCAATACCCTAAACCGACCCCTAACCCTAACACTAACCCTAACCCTAACCCTAACCCATACCCTACGCCGTACCAGAAGCCCTCCCCAAACCCGTACCCTAAGCCGTACCCTAAGCCGTACCCTAAGCCTAACCCTAACCCTAGGCTACCCTTGACTGCTTCTGCCTCCAAGAGATTTCCTAAGCACTAGTGTTTTAAAGAACAGCTTAAAAAGAGAATCCTAATGTGATTTCTTTATAATGGGTGTGTTCCTTATCTTATCCTAGTGTCTAAACTCTTCTCCATGGCTGGACCCCCAAATAATATTCCTTTACGTGCTAAGGTGTATCTAGAGACTGGGATAGGTTTAATAACTACCCTAACCCTAACGAGTACCCTAACCCTAACCCTAACCCTAACCCTAACCCTAACACCTACCCTTACACTAACACGTACCCTAATCCTAACCCGTACCCTAAACCGAGCCCTAACCCTAACACTAACCCTAACCCTAACCTTAACCCATACCCTACGCCGTACTCGAAACCCTCCCCGAACCCGTACCCTAAGCCGTACCCTAAGCCGTACCCTAAGCATAACCCTAACCCTAGGCTACCCTTGACTGCTTCTGCCTCCAATAGATTTCCTAAGCACTAGTGTTTTAAGGAACAGCTTAAAAAGAGAATCCTAATGTGATTTCTTTATAATGGGTGTGTTCCTTATCTTATCCTACTGTCTAAACCCTTCTCCATGGCTGGAACTCCAAATAATATTCCTTTACGTGCTAAGGGGTATCTAGAGAGTGGGATAGGTTTAATAACTACCCTAACACTAACGCGTACCCTAACCCTAACCCCTACCCTAACACTAACACGTACCCTAATCCTAACCAATACCCTAAACCGAGCCCTAACCCTAACACTAACCCTAACCCTAACCCATACCCTACGCCGTACCCGAAGCCCTCCACGAACCCGTACCCTAAGCCGTACCCTAAGCCGTACCCTAAGCCTAACCCTAACCCTAGGCTACCCTTGACTGCTTCTGCCTCCAATAGATTTCCTAAGCACTAGTGTTTTAAGGAACAGCTTAAAAAGAGAATCCTAATGTGATTTCTTTATAATGGGTGTGTTCCTTAACTTATCCTAGTGTCTAAACTCTTCTCCATGGCTGGACCATCAAATAATATTCCTTTACGTGCTAAGGTGTATCTAGAGAGTGGTATACGTTTAATAACTACCCTAACACTAACGCGTACCCTAACCCTAAACCCTACCCTAACCCTAACATGTACCCTTATCCTTACCCGTACCCTAAACCGAGCCCTAACCCTAACATTAACCCTAACCCTAACCCTAACCCATACCCTACGCCGTACCCAAACCCCTCCCCGAACCCGTACCCTAAGCCGTACCCTAAGCCTAACCCTAACCCTAGGCTACCCTTGACTGCTTCTGCCTCCAATAGATTTCCTAAGCACTAGTGTTTTAAGGAACAGCTTATAAAGAGTATCCTAATGTGATTTCTTTATAATCGGTGTGTTCCTTATCTTATCCTAGTGTCTAAACACTTCTCCATGGCTGGACCCCCAAATAATATTCCTTTACGTGCTAAGGGGTATCTAGAGAGTGGGATAGGTTTAATAACTACCCTAACCCTAACGCGTACCCTAACCCTAACCCCTACTCTAACCCTAAGACGTACCCTAATCCTATCCCGTACCCTAAAAGGATCCCTAACCCTAACACTAACCCAAACCCTAAACCTAACACATACCCTCCGCCGTACACGAACCCCTCCCCGAACCCGTACCCTAAGCCGTACCCTAAGCCGTACCCTAAGCCTAACCCTAACCCTAGGCTACCCTTGACTGCTTCTGCCTCCAATAGATTTCCTAAGCACTAGTGTTTTAAGGAACAGCTTAAAAAGTGAATCCTAATGTGATTTCTTTATAATGGGTGTGTTCCTTATCTTATCCTAGTGTCTAAACTCTTCTCCATGGCTGGACCCCCAAATAATATTCCTTTACGTGCTAAGGGGTATCTAGAGTGTGGGATAGGTTTAATAACTACCCTAACTCTAATGCGTAACCTAACCCTAACCCCTACCCTAACCCTAACACCTAACCTAATCCTAACCCGTACTCTAAACGGAGCCCTAACCCTAACACTAACCCTAACACTAACCCTAACCCATACCCTACGCCGTACCCGAAGCCCTCTCCGATCCCGTACCCTAAACTGTACCCTAAGCCTAACCCCAAGCCTAACCCTAACCCTAGGCTACCCTTGACTGCTTCTGCCTCCAATAGATTTCCTAAGCACTAGTGTTTTAAGGAACAGCTTAAAAAGCGAATCCTAATGTGATTTCTTTATAATGGGTGTGTTCCTTATATTATCTTAGTGTCTAAGATCTTCTCCATGGATGGACCCCCAAATAATATGGTTTTACGTGCTACGGGGTATCTAGAGAGTGGGATAGGTTTAATAACTGCCCTAACCCTAACGTGTACCCTAACCCTAACCCCTACCCTAACCCTAACATGTACACTAATCCTAA
The DNA here is from genome assembly GCF_965194825.1 of Balaenoptera physalus. Taxonomy (NCBI): domain Eukaryota; kingdom Metazoa; phylum Chordata; class Mammalia; order Artiodactyla; family Balaenopteridae; genus Balaenoptera; species Balaenoptera physalus. The sequence continues at coordinate 927,368 of NW_028126404.1, forward strand.
CCCGTACCCTAAACCGAGCCCTAACACTAACACTAACCCTAACTCTAACCCTAACCCATACCCTACGCCGTACCCGAAGCCCTCCCCGAACCCGTACCCTAAGCCGTACCCTAAGCCTAACCCTAACCCTACGCTACCCTTGACTGCTTCTGCCTCCAATAGATTTCTTAAGCACTAGTGTTTTAAGGAACAGCTTAAAAAGAGAATCCTAATGTGATTTCTTTATAATGGGTGTGTTCCTTATCTTATACTAGTGTCTAAACTCTTCTCCATGGCTGGACCTCCAAATAATATTCCTTTACGTGCTAAGGGGTATCTAGAGAGTGGGATAGGTTTAATAACTACCCTAACACTAACGCGAACCCTAACCCTAACCCCTACCCTAACACTAACACGTACTCTAATCCCAACCAATACCCTAAACTGAGCCCTAACCCTAACACTAACCCTAACCCTAACCCTAACCCATACCCTACACCGTACCCGAAGCCCTCCCCGAACCCGTACCCTAAGCCGTACCCTAAGCCTAACCCTAACCATAGGGTACCCTTGACTGCTACTGCCTCAAATAGATTTCCTAAGCACGAGTGTTTTAAGGAACAGCTTAAAAAGAGAATCCTAATGTGATTTCTTTATAATGGGTGTGTTCCTTATCTTATCCTAGTGTCTAAACTCTTCTCCACTGCTGGACCCTCAAATAATAGTCCTTTACCTGCTAAGGGGTATCTAGAGATTGGGATAGGTTTAATAACCATCCTAACACTAACGCGTACCCTAACCCTAACCCCTACCCTAACCCTAACACGTAACCTAATCCTAACCAATACCCTAAACCGAGCCCTAACCCTAACACTATTCCTAACCCTAACCCTAACCCATACCCTACGCCGTACCCGAAGCCCTCCCCGAACCCGTACCCTAAGCCGTACCCTAAGCCGTACCCTAAGCATAACCCTAACCCTAGGCTACCCTTGACTGCTTCTGCCTCCAATAGATTTCCTAAGCACTAGTGTTTTAAGGAACAGCTTAAAAAGAGAATTCTAATGTGATTTCTTTATAATGGGTGTGTTCCTTATCTTACCCTAGTGTCTAAACCCTTCTCCATGGCTGGACCTCCAATTAATATTCCTTTACGTGCTAAGGGGTATCTAGAGAGTGGGATAGGTTTAATAACTACCCTAACACTAACGCGTACCCTAACCCTAACCCCTACCCTAACCCTAACACGTACCCTAATCCTAACCAATACCCTAAACCGACCCCTAACCCTAACACTAACCCTAACCCTAACCCTAACCCATACCCTACGCCGTACCAGAAGCCCTCCCCAAACCCGTACCCTAAGCCGTACCCTAAGCCGTACCCTAAGCCTAACCCTAACCCTAGGCTACCCTTGACTGCTTCTGCCTCCAAGAGATTTCCTAAGCACTAGTGTTTTAAAGAACAGCTTAAAAAGAGAATCCTAATGTGATTTCTTTATAATGGGTGTGTTCCTTATCTTATCCTAGTGTCTAAACTCTTCTCCATGGCTGGACCCCCAAATAATATTCCTTTACGTGCTAAGGTGTATCTAGAGACTGGGATAGGTTTAATAACTACCCTAACCCTAACGAGTACCCTAACCCTAACCCTAACCCTAACCCTAACCCTAACACCTACCCTTACACTAACACGTACCCTAATCCTAACCCGTACCCTAAACCGAGCCCTAACCCTAACACTAACCCTAACCCTAACCTTAACCCATACCCTACGCCGTACTCGAAACCCTCCCCGAACCCGTACCCTAAGCCGTACCCTAAGCCGTACCCTAAGCATAACCCTAACCCTAGGCTACCCTTGACTGCTTCTGCCTCCAATAGATTTCCTAAGCACTAGTGTTTTAAGGAACAGCTTAAAAAGAGAATCCTAATGTGATTTCTTTATAATGGGTGTGTTCCTTATCTTATCCTACTGTCTAAACCCTTCTCCATGGCTGGAACTCCAAATAATATTCCTTTACGTGCTAAGGGGTATCTAGAGAGTGGGATAGGTTTAATAACTACCCTAACACTAACGCGTACCCTAACCCTAACCCCTACCCTAACACTAACACGTACCCTAATCCTAACCAATACCCTAAACCGAGCCCTAACCCTAACACTAACCCTAACCCTAACCCATACCCTACGCCGTACCCGAAGCCCTCCACGAACCCGTACCCTAAGCCGTACCCTAAGCCGTACCCTAAGCCTAACCCTAACCCTAGGCTACCCTTGACTGCTTCTGCCTCCAATAGATTTCCTAAGCACTAGTGTTTTAAGGAACAGCTTAAAAAGAGAATCCTAATGTGATTTCTTTATAATGGGTGTGTTCCTTAACTTATCCTAGTGTCTAAACTCTTCTCCATGGCTGGACCATCAAATAATATTCCTTTACGTGCTAAGGTGTATCTAGAGAGTGGTATACGTTTAATAACTACCCTAACACTAACGCGTACCCTAACCCTAAACCCTACCCTAACCCTAACATGTACCCTTATCCTTACCCGTACCCTAAACCGAGCCCTAACCCTAACATTAACCCTAACCCTAACCCTAACCCATACCCTACGCCGTACCCAAACCCCTCCCCGAACCCGTACCCTAAGCCGTACCCTAAGCCTAACCCTAACCCTAGGCTACCCTTGACTGCTTCTGCCTCCAATAGATTTCCTAAGCACTAGTGTTTTAAGGAACAGCTTATAAAGAGTATCCTAATGTGATTTCTTTATAATCGGTGTGTTCCTTATCTTATCCTAGTGTCTAAACACTTCTCCATGGCTGGACCCCCAAATAATATTCCTTTACGTGCTAAGGGGTATCTAGAGAGTGGGATAGGTTTAATAACTACCCTAACCCTAACGCGTACCCTAACCCTAACCCCTACTCTAACCCTAAGACGTACCCTAATCCTATCCCGTACCCTAAAAGGATCCCTAACCCTAACACTAACCCAAACCCTAAACCTAACACATACCCTCCGCCGTACACGAACCCCTCCCCGAACCCGTACCCTAAGCCGTACCCTAAGCCGTACCCTAAGCCTAACCCTAACCCTAGGCTACCCTTGACTGCTTCTGCCTCCAATAGATTTCCTAAGCACTAGTGTTTTAAGGAACAGCTTAAAAAGTGAATCCTAATGTGATTTCTTTATAATGGGTGTGTTCCTTATCTTATCCTAGTGTCTAAACTCTTCTCCATGGCTGGACCCCCAAATAATATTCCTTTACGTGCTAAGGGGTATCTAGAGTGTGGGATAGGTTTAATAACTACCCTAACTCTAATGCGTAACCTAACCCTAACCCCTACCCTAACCCTAACACCTAACCTAATCCTAACCCGTACTCTAAACGGAGCCCTAACCCTAACACTAACCCTAACACTAACCCTAACCCATACCCTACGCCGTACCCGAAGCCCTCTCCGATCCCGTACCCTAAACTGTACCCTAAGCCTAACCCCAAGCCTAACCCTAACCCTAGGCTACCCTTGACTGCTTCTGCCTCCAATAGATTTCCTAAGCACTAGTGTTTTAAGGAACAGCTTAAAAAGCGAATCCTAATGTGATTTCTTTATAATGGGTGTGTTCCTTATATTATCTTAGTGTCTAAGATCTTCTCCATGGATGGACCCCCAAATAATATGGTTTTACGTGCTACGGGGTATCTAGAGAGTGGGATAGGTTTAATAACTGCCCTAACCCTAACGTGTACCCTAACCCTAACCCCTACCCTAACCCTAACATGTACACTAATCCTAACCCGTACCCTAAACCGAGCCCTAACACTAACACTAACCCTAACTCTAACCCTAACCCATACCCTACGCCGTACCCGAAGCCCTCCCCGAACCCGTACCCTAAGCCGTACCCTAAGCCTAACCCTAACCCTACGCTACCCTTGACTGCTTCTGCCTCCAATAGATTTCTTAAGCACTAGTGTTTTAAGGAACAGCTTAAAAAGAGAATCCTAATGTGATTTCTTTATAATGGGTGTGTTCCTTATCTTATACTAGTGTCTAAACTCTTCTCCATGGCTGGACCTCCAAATAATATTCCTTTACGTGCTAAGGGGTATCTAGAGAGTGGGATAGGTTTAATAACTACCCTAACACTAACGCGAACCCTAACCCTAACCCCTACCCTAACACTAACACGTACTCTAATCCCAACCAATACCCTAAACTGAGCCCTAACCCTAACACTAACCCTAACCCTAACCCTAACCCATACCCTACACCGTACCCGAAGCCCTCCGCGAACCCGTAGCCTAAGCCATACCCTAAGCCTAACCCTAACCATAGGGTACCCTTGACTGCTACTGCCTCAAATAGATTTCCTAAGCACTAGTGTTTTAAGGAACAGCTTAAAAAGAGAATCCTAATGTGATTTCTTTATAATGGGTGTGTTCCTTATCTTATCCTAGTGTCTAAACTCTTCTCCACTGCTGGACCCTCAAATAATAGTCCTTTACCTGCTAAGGGGTATCTAGAGATTGGGATAGGTTTAATAACCATCCTAACACTAACGCGTACCCTAACCCTAACCCCTACCCTAACCCTAACACGTAACCTAATCCTAACCAATACCCTAAACCGAGCCCTAACCCTAACACTATTCCTAACCCTAACCCTAACCCATACCCTACGCCGTACCCGAAGCCCTCCCCGAACCCGTACCCTAAGCCGTACCCTAAGCCGTACCCTAAGCCTAACACTAACCCTAGTCTACCATTGACAGCTAATGCCTCCAATAGATTTCCTCAGCACTAGTGTTTTAAGGAACAGCTTAAAAAGAGAATCTTAATGTGATTTCTTTATAATGGGTGTGTTCCTTATCTTATCCTAGTGTCTAAACTCTTCTCAATGGCTGGACCCCCACATAATATTCCTTTACGTGCTAAGGTGTATCTAGAGAGTGGGATAAGTTTAATAACTACCCTAACCCTAACGCGTACCCTAATCCTAACCCCTACCCTAACCCTAACATGTACCCTAATCCAAACCCGTACCCTAAACCGAGCCCTAACCCTAACACTAACACTAACCCTAACCTTAACCCATGCCCTACGCCGTACCCGAACCCCTCCCCGAACCCGTACCCTAAGCCGTACCCTAAGCCTAACCCTAAGCCTAACCCTAACCCTAGGCTACCCTTGACTGCTTCTGCCTCCAATAGATTTCCTAAGCACTAGTGTTTTGAGGAACAGCTTAAAAAGAGAATCCTAATGTGATTTCTTTATAATGGGTGTGTTCCTTATCTTATCCTAGTGTCTAAACTCTTCTCCATGGCTGGACCCCCAAATAATATTCCTTTACGTGATAAGGGGTATCTAGAGAGTGGGATAGGTTTAATAACTACCCTAACCCTAATGCGTACCCTAACCCTAACCCCTACCCTAACCCTAACACGTACCCTAATCCTAACACGTACCCTAAACCGAGCCCTAACCCTAACACTAACCCTAACCCTAACCCTAACCGATACCCTACGCCGTACCCAAAGCCCTCACCGAACCCGTACCCTAAGCCGTACCCTAAGCCTAAACCTAAGCCTAAACCTAACCTTAGGCTACCCTTTACTGCTTCTGCCTCCAATAGATTTCCTAAGCACTAGTGTTTTAAGGAACAGCTTAAAAAGAGAATCCTAATGTGATTTCTTTATAATGGGTGTGTTCCTTATCTTATCCTAGTGTCTAAACTCTTCTCCATGGCTGGAACCCCAAATAATATTCCTTTACGTGCTAAGGGGTATCTAGAGAGTGGGATAGGTTTAATAACTACCCTCACCCTAATGCGTACTCTAACCCTAACCCCTACCCTAACCCTAACACGTAACCTAATCCTAATCCGTACCCTAAACCGAGCCCTAACCCTAACACTAACCCTAACCCTAACCCTAACCCATACCCTACGCCGTACCCGAACCCCTCCCCGAACCCGTACCCTAAGCCGTACCCTAAGCCTAACCCCAAGTCTAACCCTAACCCTAGGCTACCCTTGACTGCTTCTGCCTCCAATAGATTTCCTAAGCACTAGTGTTTTAAGGAACAGCTTAAAAAGAGAATCCTAATGTGATTTCTTTATAATGGGTGTGTTCCTTATCTTATCCTAGTGTCTAAACTCTTCTCCATGGCTGGACCTCCAAATAATATTCCTTTACGTGCTAAGGGCTATCTAGAGAGTGGGATAGGTTTAATAACTACCCTAACACTAACGCGTACCCTAACCCTAACCCCTACCCTAACCCTAACACGTACCCTAATCCTAACCAATACCCTAAACCGAGGCCTAACCCTAACACTAACCCTAACCCTAACCCTAACCCATACCCTACGCCATACCCGAAGCCCTCCCCGAACCCGTACCCTAAGCCGTACCCTAAGCCGTACCCTAAGCCGAACCCTAACCCTAGGATACCCTTGACTGCTTCTGCCTCCAATAGATTTCCTAAGCACTAGTGTTTTAAGGAACATCTTATAAAGAGAATCCTAATGTGATTTCTTTATAATAGGTGTGTTCCTTATCTTATCCTAGTGTCTAAACTCTTCTCCTTGGCTGGACCCCCAAATAATATTCCTTTTCGTGCTAAGGGGTATCTAGAGAGTTGGATAGGTTTAATAACTACCCTAACCCTAACGCGTACCCTAACCCTAACCCCTACTCTAACCCTAACACGTACCCTAAACCTATCCCGTACCCTAAACGGAGCCCTAACCCTAACACTAACACAAACACTAACCCTAACCCATACCCTCCGCCGTACACGAACCCCTCCCCGAACCCGTACCCTAAGCCGTACCCTAAGCCGTACCCTAAGCCTAACCCTAACCCTAGGCTACCCTTGACTGCTTCTGCCTCCAATAGATTTCCTAAGCACTAGTGTTTTAAGGAACAGCTTAAAAAGAGAATCCTAATGTGATTTCTTTATAATGGGTGTGTTCCTTATCTTATCCTAGTGTCTAAACACTTCTCCATGGCTGGACCTCCAAATAATATTCCTTTACGTGCTAAGGGGTATCTAGAGAGTGGGATAGGTTTAATAACTACCCTAACACTAACGCGTACCCTAACCCTAACCCCTACCCTAACACTAACACGTACCCTAATCCTAACAAATACCCTAAACCGAGCCCTAACCCTAACACTAACCCTAACCCTAACCCTAACCCATACCCTACGCCGTACCAGAAGCCCTCCCCGAACCCGTACCCTAAGCCGTACCCTAAGCCGTACCCTAAGCCTAACCCTAACCCTAGGCTACCCTTGACTGCTTCTGCCTCCAAGAGATTTCCTAAGCACTAGTGTTTTAAGGAACAGCTTAAAAAGAGAATCCTAATGTGATTTCTTTATAATGGGTGTGTTCCTTATCTTATCCTAGTGTCTAAACTCTTCTCCATGGCTGGACCCCCAAATAATATTCCTTTACGTGCTAAGGTGTATCTAGAGACTGGGATAGGTTTAATAACTACCCTAACCCTAACGAGTACCCTAACCCTAACCCTAACCCTAACCCTAACCCTAACACCTACCCTAACACTAACACGTACCCTAATCCTAACCCGTACCCTAAACCGAGCCCTAACCCTAACACTAACCCTAACCCTAACCCTAACCCATACCCTACGCCGTACTCGAAACCCTCCCCGAACCCGTACCCTAAGCCGTACCCTAAGCCGTACCCTAAGCATAACCCTAACCCTAGGCTACCCTTGACTGCTTCTGCCTCCAATAGATTTCCTAAGCACTAGTGTTTTAAGGAACAGCTTAAAAAGAGAATCCTAATGTGATTTCTTTATAATGGGTGTGTTCCTTATCTTATCCTACTGTCTAAACCCTTCTCCATGGCTGGAACTCCAAATAATATTCCTTTACGTGCTAAGAGGTATCTAGAGAGTGGGATAGGTTTAATAACTACCCTAACACTAACGCGTACCCTAACCCTAACCCCTACCCTAACACTAACACGTACCCTAATCCTAACCAATACCCTAAACCGAGCCCTAACCCTAACACTCACCCTAACCCTAACCCATACCCTACGCCGTACCCGAAGCCCTCCACGAACCCGTACCCTAAGCCGTACCCTAAGCCGTACCCTAAGCCTAACCCTAACCCTAGGCTACCCTTGACTGCTTCTGCCTCCAATAGATTTCCTAAGCACTAGTGTTTTAAGGAACAGCTTAAAAAGAGAATCCTAATGTGATTTCTTTATAATGGGTGTGTTCCTTAACTTATCCTAGTGTCTAAACTCTTCTCCATGGCTGGACCATCAAATAATATTCCTTTACGTGCTAAGGTGTATCTAGAGAGTGGGATACGTTTAATAACTACCCTAACACTAACGCGTACCCTAACCCTAAACCCTACCCTAACCCTAACATGTACCCTTATCCTAACCCGTACCCTAAACCGAGCCCTAACCCTAACATTAACCCTAACCCTAACCCTAACCCATACCCTACGCCGTACCCAAACCCCTCCCCGAACCCGTACCCTAAGCCGTACCCTAAGCCTAACCCTAACCCTAGGCTACCCTTGACTGCTTCGGCCTCCAATAGATTTCCTAAGCAATAGTGTTTTAAGGAACAGCTTATAAAGAGTATCCTAATGTGATTTCTTTATAATCGGTGTGTTCCTTATCTTATCCTAGTGTCTAAACACTTCTCCATGGCTGGACCCCCAAATAATATTCCTTTACGTGCTAAGGGGTATCTAGAGAGTGGGATAGGTTTAATAACTACCCTAACCCTAACGCGTACCCTAACCCTAACCCCTACTCTAACCCTAAGACGTACCCTAATCCTATCCCGTACCCTAAAAGGAGCCCTAACCCTAACACTAACCCAAACCCTAAACCTAACACATACCCTCCGCCGTACACGAACCCCTCCCCGAACCCGTACCCTAAGCCGTACCCTAAGCCGTACCCTAAGCATAACCCTAACCCTAGGCTACCCTTGACTGCTTCTGCCTCCAATAGATTTCCTAAGCACTAGTGTTTTGAGGAACAGCTTAAAAAGAGAATCCTAATGTGATTTCTTTATAATGGGTGTGTTCCTTATCTTATCCTAGTGTCTAAACTCTTCTCCATGGCTGGACCCCCAAATAATACTCCTTTACGTGCTAAGGGGTATCTAGAGAGTGGGATAGGTTTAATAACTACCCTAACCCTAATGCGTACCCTAACCCTAACCCCTACCCTAACCCTAACACGTACCCTAATCCTAACACGTACCCTAAACCGAGCCCTAACCCTAACACTAACCCTAACCCTAACCCTAACCGATACCCTACGCCGTACCCAAAGCCCTCACCGAACCCGTACCCTAAGCCGTACCCTAAGCCTAAACCTAAGCCTAAACCTAACCTTAGGCTACCCTTGACTGCTTCTGCCTCCAATAGATTTCCTAAGCACTAGTGTTTTAAGGAACAGCTTAAAAAGAGAATCCTAATGTGATTTCTTTATAATGGGTGTGTTCCTTATCTTATCCTAGTGTCTAAACTCTTCTCCATAGCTGGACCCCCAAATAATATTCCTTTACGTGCTAAGGGGTATCTAGAGAGTGGGATAGGTTTAATAACTACCCTCACCCTAATGCGTACTCTAACCCTAACCCCTACCCTAACCCTAACACGTAACCTAATCCTAATCCGTACCCTAAACCGAGCCCTAACCCTAACACTAACCCTAACCCTAACCCTAACCCATACCCTACGCCGTACCCGAAGCCCTCCCCGAACCCGTACCCTAAGCCGTACCCTAAGCCTAACCCCAAGCCTAACCCTAACCCTAGGCTACCCTTGACTGCTTCTGCCTCCAATAGATTTCCTAAGCACTAGTGTTTTAAGGAACAGCTTAAAAAGAGAATCCTAATGTGATTTCTTTATAATGGGTGTGTTCCTTATCTTATCCTAGTGTCTAAACTCTTCTCCATGGCTGGACCTCCAAATAATATTCCTTTACGTGCTAAGGGCTATCTAGAGAGTGGGATAGGTTTAATAACTACCCTAACACTAACGCGTACCCTAACCCTAACCCCTACCCTAACCCTAACACGTACCCTAATCCTAACCAATACCCTAAACCGAGGCCTAACCCTAACACTAACCCTAACCCTAACCCTAACCCATACCCTACGCCATACCCGAAGCCCTCCCCGAACCCGTACCCTAAGCCGTACCCTAAGCCGTACCCTAAGCCGAACCCTAACCCTAGGCTACCCTTGACTGCTTCTGCCTCCAATAGATTTCCTAAGCACTAGTGTTTTAAGGAACATCTTATAAAGAGAATCCTAATGTGATTTCTTTATAATAGGTGTGTTCCTTATCTTATCCTAGTGTCTAAACTCTTCTCCATGGCTGGACCCCCAAATAATATTCCTTTTCGTGCTAAGGGGTATCTAGAGAGTCGGATAGGTTTAATAACTACCCTAACCCTAACGCGTACCCTAACCCTAACCCCTACTCTAACCCTAACACGTACCCTAATCCTATCCCGTACCCTAAACGGAGCCCTAACCCTAACACTAACACAAACACTAACCCTAACCCATACCCTCCGCCGTACACGAACCCCTCCCCGAACCCGTACCCTAAGCCGTACCCTAAGCCGTACCCTAAGCCTAACCCTAACCCTAGGCTACCCTTGACTGCTTCTGCCTCCAATAGATTTCCTAAGCACTAGTGTTTTAAGGAACAGCTTAAAAAGAGAATCCTAATGTGATTTCTTTATAATGGGTGTGTTCCTTATCTTATCCTAGTGTCTAAACACTTCTCCATGGCTGGACCTCCAAATAATATTCCTTTACGTGCTAAGGGGTATCTAGAGAGTGGGATAGGTTTAATAACTACCCTAACACTAACGCGTACCCTAACCCTAACCCCTACCCTAACACTAACACGTACCCTAATCCTAACAAATACCCTAAACCGAGCCCTAACCCTAACACTAACCCTAACCCTAACCCTAACCCATACCCTACGCCGTACCAGAAGCCCTCCCCGAACCCGTACCCTAAGCCGTACCCTAAGCCGTACCCTAAGCCTAACCCTAACCCTAGGCTACCCTTGACTGCTTCTGCCTCCAAGAGATTTCCTAAGCACTAGTGTTTTAAGGAACAGCTTAAAAAGAGAATCCTAATGTGATTTCTTTATAATGGGTGTGTTCCTTATCTTATCCTAGTGTCTAAACTCTTCTCCATGGCTGGACCCCCAAATAATATTCCTTTACGTGCTAAGGTGTATCTAGAGACTGGGATAGGTTTAATAACTACCCTAACCCTAACGAGTACCCTAACCCTAACCCTAACCCTAACCCTAACCCTAACACCTACCCTAACACTAACACGTACCCTAATCCTAACCCGTACCCTAAACCGAGCCCTAACCCTAACACTAACCCTAACCCTAACCCTAACCCATACCCTACGCCGTACTCGAAACCCTCCCCGAACCCGTACCCTAAACTGTACCCTAAGCCTAACCCCAAGCCTAACCCTAACCCTAGGCTACCCTTGACTGCTTCTGCCTCCAATAGATTTCCTAAGCACTAGTGTTTTAAGGAACAGCTTATAAAGAGTATCCTAATGTGATTTCTTTATAATCGGTGTGTTCCTTATCTTATCCTAGTGTCTAAACACTTCTCCATGGCTGGACCCCCAAATAATATTCCTTTACGTGCTAAGGGGTATCTAGAGAGTGGGATAGGTTTAATAACTACCCTAACCCTAACGCGTACCCTAACCCTAACCCCTACTCTAACCCTAAGACGTACCCTAATCCTATCCCGTACCCTAAAAGGAGCCCTAACCCTAACACTAACCCAAACCCTAAACCTAACACATACCCTCCGCCGTACACGAACCCCTCCCCGAACCCGTACCCTAAGCCGTACCCTAAGCCGTACCCTAAGCCTAACCCTAATTCTAGGGTACCCTTGACTGCTTCTGCCTCCAATAGATTTCCTAAGCACTAGTGTTTTAAGGAACAGCTTAAAAAGTGAATCCTAATGTGATTTCTTTATAATGGGTGTGTTCCTTATCTTCTCCTAGTGTCTAAACTCTTCTCCATGGCTGGACCCCCAAATAATATTCCTTTACGTGCTAAGGGGTATCTAGAGTGTGGGATAGGTTTAATAACTACCCTAACTCTAATGCGTAACCTAACCCTAACCCCTACCCTAACCCTAACACCTAACCTAATCCTAACCCGTACTCTAAACGGAGCCCTAACCCTAACACTAACCCTAACACTAACCCTAACCCATACCCTACGCCGTACCCGAAGCCCTCTCCGAACCCGTACCCTAAACTGTACCCTAAGCCTAACCCCAAGCCTAACCCTAACCCTAGGCTACCCTTGACTGCTTCTGCCTCCAATAGATTTCCTAAGCACTAGTGTTTTAAGGAACAGCTTAAAAAGCGAATCCTAATGTGATTTCTTTATAATGGGTGTGTTCCTTATATTATCTTAGTGTCTAAGATCTTCTCCATGGATGGACCCCCAAATAATATGGTTTTACGTGCTACGGGGTATCTAGAGAGTGGGATAGGTTTAATAACTGCCCTAACCCTAACGTGTACCCTAACCCTAACCCCTACCCTAACCCTAACACGTACACTAATCCTAACCCGTACCCTAAACCGAGCCCTAACACTAACACTAACCCTAACTCTAACCCTAACCCATACCCTACGCCGTACCCGAAGCCCTCTCCGAACCCGTACCCTAAGCCGTACCCTAAGCCTAACCCTAACCCTACGCTACCCTTGACTGCTTCTGGCTCCAATAGATTTCTTAAGCACTAGTGTTTTAAGGAACAGCTTAAAAAGAGAATCCTAATGTGATTTCTTTATAATGGGTGTGTTCCTTATCTTATACTAGTGTCTAAACTCTTCTCAATGGCTGGACCTCCAAATAATATTCCTTTACGTGCTAAGGGGTATCTAGAGAGTGGGATAGGTTTAATAACTACCCTAACACTAACGCGAACCCTAACCCTAACCCCTACCCTAACACTAACACGTACTCTAATCCCAACCAATACCCTAAACTGAGCCCTAACCCTAACACTAACCCTAACCCTAACCCTAACCCATACCCTACACCGTACCCGAAGCCCTCCCCGAACCCGTACCCTAAGCCGTACCCTAAGCCTAACCCTAACCATAGGGTACCCTTGACTGCTACTGCCTCAAATAGATTTCCTAAGCACTAGTGTTTTAAGGAACAGCTTAAAAAGAGAATCCTACTGTGATTTCTTTATAATGGGTGTGTTCCTTATCTTATCCTAGTGTCTAAACTCTTCTCCACTGCTGGACCCTCAAATAATAGTCCTTTACCTGCTAAGGGGTATCTAGAGATTGGGATAGGTTTAATAACCATCCTAACACTAACGCGTACCCTAACCCTAACCCCTACACTAACCCTAACACGTAACCTAATCCTAACCAATACCCTAAACCGAGCCCTAACCCTAACACTATTCCTAACCCTAACCCTAACCCATACCCTACGCCGTACCCGAAGCCCTCCCCGAACCCGTACCCTAAGCCGTACCCTAAGCCGTACCCTAAGCCTAACACTAACCCTAGTCTACCATTGACAGCTAATGCCTCCAATAGATTTCCTCAGCACTAGTGTTTTAAGGAACAGCTTAAAAAGAGAATCTTAATGTGATTTCTTTATAATGGGTGTGTTCCTTATCTTATCCTAGTGTCTAAACTCTTCTCCATGGCTGGACCCCCACATAATATTCCTTTACGTGCTAAGGTGTATCTAGAGAGTGGGATAAGTTTAATAACTACCCTAACCCTAACGCGTACCCTAATCCTAACCCCTACCCTAACCCTAACATGTACCCTAATCCTAATCCGTACCCTAAACCGAGCCCTAAACCTAACACTAACCCTAACCCTAACCCATTCCCTACGCCGTACCCGAACCCCTCCCCGAACCCGTACCCTAAGCCGTACCCTAAGCCTAACCCTAACCCTAGGCTACCCTTGACTGCTTCTGCCACCAATAGATTTCCTAAGCACTAGTGTTTTAAGGAACAGCTTAAAAAGAGAATCCTAATGTGATTTCTTTATAATGGGTGTGTTCCTTATCTTATCCTAGTGCCTAAACTCTTCTCCATGGCTGGACCTCCAAATAATATTCCTTTATGTGCTAACTGGTATCTAGAGAGTGGGATAGGTTTAATAACTACCCTAACACTAATGCGTACCCTAACCCTAACCCCTACCCTAACCCTAACACGTACTCTAATCCTAACCAATAACCTAAACCGAGCCCTAACCCTAACACCAACCCTAACCCTAACCCTAACCCATACCCTTCGCCGTACCCGAAGCCCTCCCCGAACCCGTACCCTAAGCCGTACCCTAAGCCGTACCGTAAGCCTAACCCTAACCCTAGGCTACCCTTGACTGCTTCTGCCTCCAATAGATTTCCTTAGCACTAGTGTTTTAAGGAACAGCTTAAAAAGAGAATCCTAATGTGATTTCTTTATAATGAGTGTGTTCCTTATCTTATCCTAGTGTCTAAACTCTTCTCCATGGCTGGACCCCCAAATAATATTCCTTTACGTGCTAAGGTGTATCTAGAGAGTGGGATAGGTTTAATAACTACCTTAACTCTAACGCATACCCTAACCCTAACCCCTACCCTAACCCTAACACGTAACCTAATCCTAACCAATACCCTAAACCGAGCCCTAACCCTAACCCTAACCCTAACCCTAACCCTAACCCATACCCTACGCCGTACCCGAAACCCTCCCCGAACCCGTACCCTAAGCCGTACCCTAAGCCTAACCCTAACACTAGGCTACCCTTGACTGCTTCTGCCTCCAATAGATTTCCAAAGCACTAGTGTTTTAAGGAACAGCTTAAAAAGAGAATCCTAATGTGATTTCTTTATAATGGGTGTGTTCCTTATCTTATCCTAGTGTCTAAACTCTTCTCCATGGCTGGACCCCCAAATAATATTCCTTTACGTGCTAAGGTGCATCTAGAGACTGGGATAGGTTTAATAACTACCCTAACCCTAACGAGTACCCTAACCCTAACCCCTACCCTAACCCTAACATGTACCCTAATCCTAACCCGTACCCTAAACCGAGCCCTAACCCTAACACTAACCCTAACCCTAACCTTAACCCATGCCCTACGCCGTACCCGAACCCCTCCCCGAACCCGTACCCTAAGCCGTACCCTAAGCCTAACCCTAAGCCTAACCCTAACCCTAGGCTACCCTTGACTGCTTCTGCCTCCAATAGATTTCCTAAGCACTAGTGTTTTGAGGAACAGCTTAAAAAGAGAATCCTAATGTGATTTCTTTATAATGGGTGTGTTCCTTATCTTATCCTAGTGTCTAAACTCTTCTCCATGGCTGGACCCCCAAATAATATTCCTTTACGTGCTAAGGGGTATCTAGAGAGTGGGATAGGTTTAATAACTACCCTCACCCTAATGCGTACTCTAACCCTAACCCCTACCCTAACCCTAACACGTAACCTAATCCTAATCCGTACCCTAAACCGAGCCCTAACCCTAACACTAACCCTAACCCTAACCCTAACCCATACCGTACGCCGTACCCGAACCCCTCCCCGAACCCGTACCCTAAGCCGTACCCTAAGCCTAACCCCAAGCCTAACCCTAACCCTAGGCTACCCTTGACTGCTTCTGCCTCCAATAGATTTCCTAAGCACTAGTGTTTTAAGGAACAGCTTAAAAAGAGAATCCTAAAGTGATTTCTTCATAATGGGTGTGTTCCTTATCTTATCCTAGTGTCTAAACTCTTCTCCATGGCTGGACCTCCAAATAATATTCCTTTACGTGCTAAGGGCTATCTAGAGAGTGGGATAGGTTTAATAACTACCCTAACACTAACGCGTACCCTAACCCTAACCCCTACCCTAACCCTAACACGTACCCTAATCCTAACCAATACCCTAAACCGAGGCCTAACCCTAACACTAACCCTAACCCTAACCCTAACCCATACCCTACGCCATACCCGAAGCCCTCCCCGAACCCGTACCCTAAGCCGTACCCTAAGCCGTACCCTAAGCCGAACCCTAACCCTAGGCTACCCTTGACTGCTTCTGCCTCCAATAGATTTCCTAAGCACTAGTGTTTTAAGGAACATCTTATAAAGAGAATCCTAATGTGATTTCTTTATAATAGGTGTGTTCCTTATCTTATCCTAGTGTCTAAACTCTTCTCCATGGCTGGACCCCCAAATAATATTACTTTTCGTGCTAAGGGGTATCTAGAGAGTCGGATAGGTTTAATAACTACCCTAACCCTAACGCGTACCCTAACCCTAACCCCTACTCTAACCCTAACACGTACCCTAATCCTATCCCGTACCCTAAACGGAGCCCTAACCCTAACACTAACACAAACCCTAACCCTAACCCATACCCTCCGCCGTACACGAACCCCTCCCCGAACCCGTACCCTAAGCCGTACCCTAAGCCGTACCCTAAGCCTAACCCTAACCCTAGGCTACCCTTGACTGCTTCTGCCTCCAATAGATTTCCTAAGCACTAGTGTTTTAAGGAACAGCTTAAAAAGAGAATCCTAATGTGATTTCTTTATAATGGGTGTGTTCCTTATCTTATCCTAGTGTCTAAGCACTTCTCCATGGCTGGACCTCCAAATAATATACCTTTACGTGCTAAGGGGTATCTAGAGAGTGGGATAGGTTTAATAACTACCCTAACACTAACGCGTACCCTAACCCTAACCCCTACCCTAACACTAACACGTACCCTAATCCTAACCAATACCCTAAACCGAGCCCTAACCCTAACACTAACCCTAACCCTAACCCTAACCCATACCCTACGCCGTACCCGAAGCTCTCCCCGAACCCGTACCCTAAGCCGTACCCTAAGCCGTACCCTAAGCTTAACCCTAACCCTAGGCTACCCTTGACTGCTTCTGCCTCCAATAGATTTCCTAAGCACTAGTGTTTTAAGGAACAGCTTAAAAAGAGAATCCTAATGTGATTTCTTTATAATGGGTGTGTTCCTTATCTTACCCTAGTGTCTAAACCCTTCTCCATGGCTGGACCTCCAATTAATATTCCTTTACGTGCTAAGGGGTATCTAGAGAGTGGGATAGGTTTAATAACTACCCTAACACTAACGCGTACCCTAACCCTAACCCCTACCCTAACCCTAACACGTACCCTAATCCTAACCAATACCCTAAACCGAGCCCTAACCCTAACACTAACCCTAACCCTAACCCTAACCCATACCCTACGCCGTACCAGAAGCCCTCCCCGAACCCGTACCCTAAGCCGTACCCTAAGCCGTACCCTAAGCCTAACCCTAACCCTAGGCTACCCTTGACTGCTTCTGCCTCCAAGAGATTTCCTAAGCACTAGTGTTTTAAGGAACAGCTTAAAAAGAGAATCCTAATGTGATTTCTTTATAATGGGTGTGTTCCTTATCTTATCCTAGTGTCTAAACTCTTCTCCATGGCTGGACCCCGAAATAATATTCCTTTACGTGCTAAGGTGTATCTAGAGACTGGGATAGGTTTAATAACTACCCTAACCCTAACGCGTACCCTAACCCTAACCCCTACTCTAACCCTAAGACGTACCCTAATCCTATCCCGTACCCTAAAAGGAGCCCTAACCCTAACACTAACCCAAAACCTAAACCTAACACATACCCTCCGCCGTACACGAACCCCTCCCCGAACCCGTACCCTAAGCCGTACCCTAAGCCGTACCCTAAGCCGAACCCTAACCCTAGGCTACCCTTGACTGCTTCTGCCTCCAATAGATTTCCTAAGCACTAGTGTTTTAAGGAACAGCTTAAAAAGTGAATCCTAATGTGATTTCTTTATAATGGGTGTGTTCCTTATCTTATCCTAGTGTCTAAACTCTTCTCCATGGCTGGACCCCCAAATAATATTCCTTTACGTGCTAAGGGGTATCTAGAGTGTGGGATAGGTTTAATAACTACCCTAACTCTAATGCGTAACCTAACCCTAACCCCTACCCTAACCCTAACACCTAACCTAATCCTAACCCGTACTCTAAACGGAGCCCTAACCCTAACACTAACCCTAACACTAACCCTAACCCATACCCTACGCCGTACCCGAAGCCCTCTCCGAACCCGTACCCTAAAGTGTACCCTAAGCCTAACCCCAAGCCTAACCCTAACCCTAGGCTACCCTTGACTGCTTCTGCCTCCAATAGATTTCCTAAGCACTAGTGTTTTAAGGAACAGCTTAAAAAGCGAATCCTAATGTGATTTCTTTATAATGGGTGTGTTCCTTATATTATCTTAGTGTCTAAGATCTTCTCCATGGATGGACCCCCAAATAATATGGTTTTACGTGCTACGGGGTATCTAGAGAGTGGGATAGGTTTAATAACTGCCCTAACCCTAACGTGTACCCTAACCCTAACCCCTACCCTAACCCTAACACGTACACTAATCCTAACCCGTACCCTAAACCGAGCCCTAACACTAACACTAACCCTAACTCTAACCCTAACCCATACCCTACGCCGTACACGAAGCCCTCTCCGAACCCGTACCCTAAGCCGTACCCTAAGCCTAACCCTAACCCTACGCTACCCTTGACTGCTTCTGGCTCCAATAGATTTCTTAAGCACTAGTGTTTTAAGGAACAGCTTAAAAAGAGAATCCTAATGTGATTTCTTTATAATGGGTGTGTTCCTTATCTTATACTAGTGTCTAAACTCTTCTCCATGGCTGGACCTCCAAATAATATTCCTTTACGTGCTAAGGGGTATCTAGAGAGTGGGATAGGTTTAATAACTACCCTAACACTAACGCGAACCCTAACCCTAACCCCTACCCTAACACTAACACGTACTCTAATCCCAACCAATACCCTAAACTGAGCCCTAACCCTAACACTAACCCTAACCCTAACCCTAACCCATACCCTACACCGTACCCGAAGCCCTCCCCGAACCCGTACCCTAAGCCGTACCCTAAGCCTAACCCTAACCATAGGGTACCCTTGACTGCTACTGCCTCAAATAGATTTCCTAAGCACTAGTGTTTTAAGGAACAGCTTAAAAAGAGAATCCTAATGTGATTTCTTTATAATGGGTGTGTTCCTTATCTTATCCTAGTGTCTAAACTCTTCTCCACTGCTGGACCCTCAAATAATAGTCCTTTACCTGCTAAGGGGTATCTAGAGATTGGGATAGGTTTAATAACCATCCTAACACTAACGCGTACCCTAACCCTAACCCCTACCCTAACCCTAACACGTAACCTAATCCTAACCAATACCCCAAACCGAGCCCTAACCCTAACACTATTCCTAACCCTAACCCTAACCCATACCCTACGCCGTACCCGAAGCCCTCCCCGAACCCGTACCCTAAGCCGTACCCTAAGCCGTACCCTAAGCCTAACACTAACCCTAGTCTACCATTGACAGCTAATGCCTCCAATAGATTTCCTCAGCACTAGTGTTTTAAGGAACAGCTTAAAAAGAGAATCTTAATGTGATTTCTTTATAATGGGTGTGTTCCTTATCTTATCCTAGTGTCTAAACTCTTCTCCATGGCTGGACCCCCACATAATATTCCTTTACGTGCTAAGGTGTATCTAGAGAGTGGGATAAGTTTAATAACTACCCTAACCCTAACGCGTACCCTAATCCTAACCCCTACCCTAACCCTAACATGTACCCTAATCCTAATCTGTACCCTAAACCGAGCCCTAAACCTAACACTAACCCTAACCCTAACCCATTCCCTACGCCGTAACCGAACCCCTCCCCGAACCCGTACCCTAAGCCTAACCCTAAGCCTAACCCTAACCCTAGGCTACCCTTGACTGCTTCTGCCTCCAATAGATTTCCTAAGCACTAGTGTTTTAAGGAACAGCTTAAAAAGAGAATCCTAATGTGATTTCTTTATAATGGGTGTGTTCCTTATCTTATCCTAGTGTCTAAACTCTTCTCCATGGCTGGACCTCCAAATAATATTCCTTTACGTGCTAAGGGGTATCTAGAGAGTGGGATAGGTTTAATAACTACCCTAACACTAACGCGTACCCTAACCCTAACCCCTACCCTAACACTAACACGTACCCTAATCCTAACCAATACCCTAAACCGAGCCCTAACCCTAACACTAACCCTAACCCTAACCCTAACCCATACCCTACGCCGTACCCGAAACTCTCCCCGAACCCGTACCCTAAGCCGTACCCTAAGCCGTACCCTAAGCCTAAACCTAACCCTAGGCTACCCTTGACTGCTTCTGCCTCCAATAGATTTCCTAAGCACTAGTGTTTTAAGGAACAGCTTAAAAAGAGAATCCTAATGTGATTTCTTTATAATGGGTGTGTTCCTTATCTTACCCTAGTGTCTAAACCCTTCTCCATGGCTGGACCTCCAATTAATATTCCTTTACGTGCTAAGGGGTATCTAGAGAGTGGGATAGGTTTAATAACTACCCTAACACTAACGCGTACCCTAAACCTAACCCCTACCCTAACCCTAACACGTACCCTAATCCTAACCAATACCCTAAACCGAGCCCTAACCCTAACACTAACCCTAACCCTAACCCTAACCCATACCCTACGCCGTACCAGAAGCCCTCCCCGAACCCGTACCCTAAGCCGTACCCTAAGCCGTACCCTAAGCCTAAACCTAACCCTAGGCTACCCTTGACTGCTTCTGCCTCCAAGAGATTTCCTAAGCACTAGTGTTTTAAGGAACAGCTTAAAAAGAGAATCCTAATGTGATTTCTTTATAATGGGTGTGTTCCTTATCTTATCCTAGTGTCTAAACTCTTCTCCATGGCTGGACCCCCAAATAATATTCCTTTACTTGCTAAGGTGTATCTAGAGACTGGGATAGGTTTAATAACTACCCTAACCCTAACGAGTACCCTAACCCTAACCCTAACCCTAACCCTAACCCTAACACCTACCCTAACACTAACACGTACCCTAATCCTAACCCGTACCCTAAACCGAGCCCTAACCCTAACAGTAACCCTAACCCTAACCCTAACCCATACCCTACGCCGTACTCGAAACCCTCCCCGAACCCGTACCCTAAGCCGTACCCTAAGCCGTACCCTAAGCCTAACCCTAACCCTAGGCTACCCTTGACTGCTTCTGCCTCCAATAGATTTCCTAAGCACTAGTGTTTTAAGGAACAGCTTAAAAAGAGAATCCTAATGTGATTTCTTTATAATGGGTGTGTTCCTTATCTTATCCTACTGTCTAAACCCTTCTCCATGGCTGGAACTCCAAATAATATTCCTTTACGTGCTAAGGGGTATCTAGAGAGTGGGATAGGTTTAATAACTACCCTAACACTAACGCGTATCCTAACCCTAACCCCTACCCTAACACTAACACGTACCCTAATCCTAACCAATACCCTAAACCGAGCCCAGCCCTAACACTAACCCTAACCCTAACCCATACCCTACGCCGTACCCGAAGCCCTCCACGAACCCGTACCCTAAGCCGTACCCTAAGCCGTACCCTAAGCCTAACCCTAACCCTAGGCTACCCTTGACTGCTTCTGCCTCCAATAGATTTCCTAAGCACTAGTGTTTTAAGGAACAGCTTAAAAAGAGAATCCTAATGTGATTTCTTTATAATGGGTGTGTTCCTTAACTTATCCTAGTGTCTAAACTCTTCTCCATGGCTGGACCATCAAATAATATTCCTTTACGTGCTAAGGTGTATCTAGAGAGTGGGATACGTTTAATAACTACCCTAACACTAACGCGTACCCTAACCCTAAACCCTACCCTAACCCTAACATGTACCCTTATCCTAACCCGTACCCTAAACCGAGCCCTAACCCTAACATTAACCCTAACCCTAACCCTAACCCATACCCTACGCCGTACCCAAACCCCTCCCCGAACCCGTACCCTAAGCCGTAACCTAAGCCTAACCCTAACCCTAGGCTACCCTTGACTGCTTCTGCCTCCAATAGATTTCCTAAGCACTAGTGTTTTAAGGAACAGCTTATAAAGAGTATCCTAATGTGATTTCTTTATAATCGGTGTGTTCCTTATCTTATCCTAGTGTCTAAACACTTCTCCATGGCTGGACCCCCAAATAATATTCCTTTACGTGCTAAGGGGTATCTAGAGAGTGGGATAGGTTTAATAACTACCCTAACCCTAACGCGTACCCTAACCCTAACCCCTACTCTAACCCTAAGACGTACCCTAATCCTATCCCGTACCCTAAAAGGAGCCCTAACCCTAACACTAACCCAAACCCTAAACCTAACACATACCCTCCGCCGTACACGAACCCCTCCCCGAACACGTACCCTAAGCCGTACCCTAAGCCGTACCCTAAGCCTAAACCTAACCCTAGGCTACCCTTGACTGCTTCTGCCTCCAATAGATTTCCTAAGCACTAGTGTTTTAAGGAACAGCTTAAAAAGTGAATCCTAATGTGATTTCTTTATAATGGGTGTGTTCCTTATCTTATCCTAGTGTCTAAACTCTTCTCCATGGCTGGACCCCCAAATAATATTCCTTTACGTGCTAAGGGGTATCTAGAGTGCGGGATAGGTTTAATAACTACCCTAACCCTAATGCGTAACCTAACCCTAACCCCTACCCTAACCCTAACACCTAACCTAATCCTAACCCGTACTCTAAACGGAGCCCTAACCCTAACACTAACCCTAACACTAACCCTAACCCATACCCTACGCCGTACCCGAAGCCCTCACCGAACCCGTACCCTAAGCCGTACCCTAAGCCTAAACCTAACCTTAGGCTACCCTTGACTGCTTCTGCCTCCAATAGATTTCCTAAGCACTAGTGTTTTAAGGAACAGCTTAAAAAGAGAATCCTAATGTGATTTCTTTATAATGGGTGTGTTCCTTATCTTATCCTAGTGTCTAAACTCTTCTCCATGGCTGGACCCCCAAATAATATTCCTTTACGTGCTAAGGGGTATCTAGAGAGTGGGATAGGTTTAATAACTACCCTCACCCTAATGCGTACTCTAACCCTAACCCCTACCCTAACCCTAACACGTAACCTAATCCTAATCCGTAACCTAAACCGAGCCCTAACCCTAACACTAACCCTAACCCTAACCCATACCCTACGCCGTACCCGAACCCCTCCCCGTACCCGTACCCTAAGCCGTACCCTAAGCCTAACCCCAAGCCTAACCCTAACCCTAGGCTACCCTTGACTGCTTCTGCCTCCAATAGATTTCCTAAGCACTAGTGTTTTAAGGAACAGCTTAAAAAGAGAATCCTAATGTGATTTCTTTATAATGGGTGTGTTCCTTATCTTATCCTAGTGTCTAAACTCTTCTCCATGGCTGGACCGCCAAATAATATTCCTTTACGTGCTAAGGTGTATCTAGAGAGTGGGATAAGTTTAATAACTACCCTAACCCTAACGCGTACCCTAATCCTAACCCCTACCCTAACCCTAACATGTACCCTAATCCTAATCTGTACCCTAAACCGAGCCCTAAACCTAACACTAACCCTAACCCTAACCCATTCCCTACGCCGTACCCGAACCCCTCCCCGAACCCGTACCCTAAGCCGTACCCTAAGCCTAACCCTAACCCTAGGCTACCCTTGACTGCTTCTGCCTCCAATAGATTTCCTAAGCACTAGTGTTTTAAGGAACAGCTTAAAAAGAGAATCCTAATGTGATTTCTTTATAATGGGTGTGTTCCTTATCTTATCCTAGTGTCTAAACACTTCTCCATGGCTGGACCTCCAAATAATATTCCTTTACGTGCTAAGGGGTATCTAGAGAGTGGGATAGGTTTAATAACTACCCTAACACTAACGCGTACCCTAACCCTAACCCCTACCCTAACACTAACACGTACCCTAATCCTAACCAATACCCTAAACCGAGCCCTAACCCTAACACTAACCCTAACCCTAACCCTAACCCATACCCTACGCCGTACCCGAAGCTCTCCCCGAACCCGTACCCTAAGCCGTACCCTAAGCCGTACCCTAAGCCTAACCCTAACCCTAGGCTACCCTTGACTGCTTCTGCCTCCAATAGATTTCCTAAGCACTAGTGTTTTAAGGAACAGCTTAAAAAGAGAATCCTAATGTGATTTCTTTATAATGGGTGTGTTCCTTATCTTACCCTAGTGTCTAAACCCTTCTCCATGGCTGGACCTCCAATTAATATTCCTTTACGTGCTAAGGGGTATCTAGAGAGTGGGATAGGTTTAATAACTACCCTAACACTAACGCGTACCCTAAACCTAACCCCTACCCTAACCCTAACACGTACCCTAATCCTAACCAATACCCTAAACCGAGCCCTAACCCTAACACTAACCCTAACCCTAACCCTAACCCATACCCTACGCCGTACCAGAAGCCCTCCCCGAACCCGTACCCTAAGCCGTACCCTAAGCCTAAACCTAACCCTAGGCTACCCTTGACTGCTTCTGCCTCCAAGAGATTTCCTAAGCACTAGTGTTTTAAGGAACAGCTTAAAAAGAGAATCCTAATGTGATTTCTTTATAATGGGTGTGTTCCTTATCTTATCCTAGTGTCTAAACTCTTCTCCATGGCTGGACCCCCAAATAATATTCCTTTACGTGCTAAGGTGTATCTAGAGACTGGGATAGGTTTAATAACTACCCTAACCCTAACGAGTACCCTAACCCTAACCCTAACCCTAACCCTAACCCTAACACCTACCCTAACACTAACACGTACCCTAATCCTAACCCGTACCCTAAACCGAGCCCTAACCCTAACACTAACCCTAACCCTAACCCTAACCCATACCCTACGCCGTACTCGAAACCCTCCCCGAACCCGTACCCTAAGCCGTACCCTAAGCCGTACCCTAAGCCTAACCCTAACCCTAGGCTACCCTTGACTGCTTCTGCCTCCAATAGATTTCCTAAGCACTAGTGTTTTAAGGAACAGCTTAAAAAGAGAATCCTAATGTGATTTCTTTATAATGGGTGTGTTCCTTATCTTATCCTACTGTCTAAACCCTTCTCCATGGCTGGAACTCCAAATAATATTCCTTTACGTGCTAAGGGGTATCTAGAGAGTGGGATAGGTTTAATAACTACCCTAACACTAACGCGTACCCTAACCCTAACCCCTACCCTAACACTAACACGTACCCTAATCCTAACCAATACCCTAAACCGAGCCCTAACCCTAACACTAACCCTAACCCTAACCCATACCCTACGCCGTACCCGAAGCTCTCCCCGAACCCGTACCCTAAGCCGTACCCTAAGCCGTACCCTAAGCTTAACCCTAACCCTAGGCTACCCTTGACTGCTTCTGCCTCCAATAGATTTCCTAAGCACTAGTGTTTTAAGGAACAGCTTAAAAAGAGAATCCTAATGTGATTTCTTTATAATGGGTGTGTTCCTTATCTTACCCTAGTGTCTAAACCCTTCTCCATGGCTGGACCTCCAATTAATATTCCTTTACGTGCTAAGGGGTATCTAGAGAGTGGGATAGGTTTAATAACTACCCTAACACTAACGCGTACCCTAACCCTAACCCCTACCCTAACCCTAACACGTACCCTAATCCTAACCAATACCCTAAACCGAGCCCTAACCCTAACACTAACCCTAACCGTAACCCTAACACATACCCTACGCCGTACCAGAAGCCCTCGCCGAACCCGTACCCTAAGCCGTACCCTAAGCCGTACCCTAAGCCTAACCCTAACCCTAGGCTACCCTTGACTGCTTCTGCCTCCAAGAGATTTCCTAAGCACTAGTGTTTTAAGGAACAGCTTAAAAAGAGAATCCTAATGTGATTTCTTTATAATGGGTGTGTTCCTTATCTTATCCTAGTGTCTAAACTCTTCTCCATGGCTGGACCCCCAAATAATATTCCTTTACGTGCTAAGGTGTATCTAGAGACTGGGATAGGTTTAATAACTACCCTAACCCTAACGCGTACCCTAACCCTAACCCCTACTCTAACCCTAAGACGTACCCTAATCCTATCCCGTACCCTAAAAGGAGCCCTAACCCTAACACTAACCCAAAACCTAAACCTAACACATACCCTCCGCCGTACACGAACCCCTCCCCGAACCCGTACCCTAAGCCGTACCCTAAGCCGTACCCTAAGCCGAACCCTAACCCTAGGCTACCCTTGACTGCTTCTGCCTCCAATAGATTTCCTAAGCACTAGTGTTTTAAGGAACAGCTTAAAAAGTGAATCCTAATGTGATTTCTTTATAATGGGTGTGTTCCTTATCTTATCCTAGTGTCTAAACTCTTCTCCATGGCTGGACCCCCAAATAATATTCCTTTACGTGCTAAGGGGTATCTAGAGTGTGGGATAGGTTTAATAACTACCCTAACTCTAATGCGTAACCTAACCCTAACCCCTACCCTAACCCTAACACCTAACCTAATCCTAACCCGTACTCTAAACGGAGCCCTAACCCTAACACTAACCCTAACACTAACCCTAACCCATACCCTACGCCGTACCCGAAGCCCTCTCCGAACCCGTACCCTAAAGTGTACCCTAAGCCTAACCCCAAGCCTAACCCTAACCCTAGGCTACCCTTGACTGCTTCTGCCTCCAATAGATTTCCTAAGCACTAGTGTTTTAAGGAACAGCTTAAAAAGCGAATCCTAATGTGATTTCTTTATAATGGGTGTGTTCCTTATATTATCTTAGTGTCTAAGATCTTCTCCATGGATGGACCCCCAAATAATATGGTTTTACGTGCTACGGGGTATCTAGAGAGTGGGATAGGTTTAATAACTGCCCTAACCCTAACGTGTACCCTAACCCTAACCCCTACCCTAACCCTAACACGTACACTAATCCTAACCCGTACCCTAAACCGAGCCCTAACACTAACACTAACCCTAACTCTAACCCTAACCCATACCCTACGCCGTACACGAAGCCCTCTCCGAACCCGTACCCTAAGCCGTACCCTAAGCCTAACCCTAACCCTACGCTACCCTTGACTGCTTCTGGCTCCAATAGATTTCTTAAGCACTAGTGTTTTAAGGAACAGCTTAAAAAGAGAATCCTAATGTGATTTCTTTATAATGGGTGTGTTCCTTATCTTATACTAGTGTCTAAACTCTTCTCCATGGCTGGACCTCCAAATAATATTCCTTTACGTGCTAAGGGGTATGTAGAGAGTGGGATAGGTTTAATAACTACCCTAACACTAACGCGAACCCTAACCCTAACCCCTACCCTAACACTAACACGTACTCTAATCCCAACCAATACCCTAAACTGAGCCCTAACCCTAACACTAACCCTAACCCTAACCCTAACCCATACCCTACACCGTACCCGAAGCCCTCCCCGAACCCGTACCCTGAGCCGTACCCTAAGCCTAACCCTAACCATAGGGTACCCTTGACTGCTACTGCCTCAAATAGATTTCCTAAGCACTAGTGTTTTAAGGAACAGCTTAAAAAGAGAATCCTAATGTGATTTCTTTATAATGGGTGTGTTCCTTATCTTATCCTAGTGTCTAAACTCTTCTCCACTGCTGGACCCTCAAATAATAGTCCTTTACCTGCTAAGGGGTATCTAGAGATTGGGATAGGTTTAATAACCATCCTAACACTAACGCGTACCCTAACCCTAACCCCTACCCTAACCCTAACACGTAACCTAATCCTAACCAATACCCCAAACCGAGCCCTAACCCTAACACTATTCCTAACCCTAACCCTAACCCATACCCTACGCCGTACCCGAAGCCCTCCCCGAACCCGTACCCTAAGCCGTACCCTAAGCCGTACCCTAAGCCTAACACTAACCCTAGTCTACCATTGACAGCTAATGCCTCCAATAGATTTCCTCAGCACTAGTGTTTTAAGGAACAGCTTAAAAAGAGAATCTTAATGTGATTTCTTTATAATGGGTGTGTTCCTTATCTTATCCTAGTGTCTAAACTCTTCTCCATGGCTGGACCCCCACATAATATTCCTTTACGTGCTAAGGTGTATCTAGAGAGTGGGATAAGTTTAATAACTACCCTAACCCTAACGCGTACCCTAATCCTAACCCCTACCCTAACCCTAACATGTACCCTAATCCTAACCCGTACCCTAAACCGAGCCCTAACCCTAACACTAACCCTAAACCTAACCTTAACCCATGCCCTACGCCGTACCCGAACCCCTCCCCGAACCCGTACCCTAAGCCGTACCCTAAGCCTAACCCTAAGCCTAACCCTAACCCTAGGCTACCCTTGACGGCTTCTGCCTCCAATAGATTTCCTAAGCACTAGTGTTTTGAGGAACAGCTTAAAAAGAGAATCCTAATGTGATTTCTTTATAATGGGTGTGTTCCTTATCTTATCCTAGTGTCTAAACTCTTCTCCATGGCTGGACCCCCAAATAATATTCCTTTACGTGCTAAGGGGTATCTAGAGAGTGGGATAGGTTTAATAACTACCCTAACCCTAATGCGTACCCTAACCCTAACCCCTACCCTAACCCTAACACGTACCCTAATCCTAACACGTACCCTAAACCGAGCCCTAACCCTAACACTAACCCTAACCCTAACCCTAACCGATACCCTACGCCGTACCCAAAGCCCTCACCGAACCCGTACCCTAAGCCGTACCCTAAGCCTAAACCTAAGCCTAAACCTAACCTTAGGCTACCCTTGACTGCTTCTGCCTCCAATAGATTTCCTAAGCACTAGTGTTTTAAGGAACAGCTTAAAAAGAGAATCCTAATGTGATTTCTTTATAATGGGTGTGTTCCTTATCTTATCCTAGTGTCTAAACTCTTCTCCATGGCTGGACCTCCAAATAATATTCCTTTACGTGCTAAGGGCTATCTAGAGAGTGGGATAGGTTTAATAACTACCCTAACACTAACGCGTACCCTAACCCTAACCCCTACCCTAACCCTAACACGTACCCTAATCCTAACCAATACCCTAAACCGAGGCCTAACCCTAACACTAACCCTAACCCTAACCCTAACCCATACCCTACGCCGTACCCGAAGCTCTCCCCGAACCCGTACCCTAAGCCGTACCCTAAGCCGTACCCTAAGCCTAACCCTAACCCTAGGCTACCCTTGACTGCTTCTGCCTCCAATAGATTTCCTAAGCACTAGTGTTTTAAGGAACAGCTTAAAAAGAGAATCCTAATGTGATTTCTTTATAATGGGTGTGTTCCTTATCTTATCCTAGTGTCTAAACCCTTCTCCATGGCTGGACCTCCAATTAATATTCCTTTACGTGCTAAGGGGTATCTAGAGAGTGGGATAGGTTTAATAACTACCCTAACACTAACGCGTACCCTAACCCTAACCCCTACCCTAACCCTAACACGTACCCTAATCCTAACCAATACCCTAAACCGAGCCCTAACCCTAACACTAACCCTAACCCTAACCCTAACCCATACCCTACGCCGTACCAGAAGCCCTCCCCGAACCCGTACCCTAAGCCGTACCCTAAGCCGTACCCTAAGCCTAACCCTAACCCTAGGCTACCCTTGACTGCTTCTGCCTCCAAGAGATTTCCTAAGCACTAGTGTTTTAAGGAACAGCTTAAAAAGAGAATCCTAATGTGATTTCTTTATAATGGGTGTGTTCCTTATCTTATCCTAGTGTCTAAACTCTTCTCCATGGCTGGACCCCCAAATAATATTCCTTTACGTGCTAAGGTGTATCTAGAGACTGGGATAGGTTTAATAACTACCCTAACCCTAACGAGTACCCTAACCCTAACCCTAACCCTAACCCTAACCCTAACACCTACCCTAACACTAACACGTACCCTAATCCTAACCCGTACCCTAAACCGAGCCCTAACCCTAACACTAACCCTAACCCTAACCCTAACCCATACCCTAACCCTAACACTAACCCTAACCCTAACCCTAACCCATACCCTAACACTAACACGTACCCTAAACCTAACCAATACCCTAAACCGAGCCCTAACCCTAACACTAACCCTAACCCTAACCCTAACCCATACCCTACGCCGTACCCGAAGCCCTCCCCAAACCCGTACCCTAAGCCGTACCCTAAGCCGTACCCTAAGCCTAACCCTAACCCTAGGCTACCCTTGACTGCTTCTGCCTCCAATAGATTTCCTAAGCACTAGTGTTTTAAGGAACAGCTTAAAAAGAGAATCCTAATGTGATTTCTTTATAATGGGTGTGTTCCTTATCTTATCCTAGTGTCTAAACTCTTCTCCATGGCTGGACCTCCAAATAATATTCCTTTACGTGCTAAGGGGTATCTAGCGAGTGGGATAGGTTTAATAACTACCTTAACACTAACGCGTACCCTAACCCTAACCCCTACCCTAACCCTAACACGTACCCTAATCCTAACCAATACCCTAAACCGAGCCCTAACCCTAACACTAACCCTAACCCTAACCCTAACCCATACCCTACGCCGTACCCGAAGCCCTCCCCGAACCCGTACCCTAAGCCGTACCCTAAGCCTAACCCTAACACTAGGCTACCCTTGACTGCTTCTGCCTCCAATAGATTTCCAAAGCACTAGTGTTTTAAGGAACAGCTTAAAAAGAGAATCCTAATGTGATTTCTTTATAATGGGTGTGTTCCTTATCTTATCCTAGTGTCTAAACTCTTCTCCATGGCTGGACCCCCAAATAATATTCCTTTACGTGCTAAGGTGTATCTAGAGACTGGGATAGGTTTAATAACTACCCTAATCCTAACGAGTACCCTAACCCTAACCCCTGCCCTAACCCTAACATGTACCCTAATCCTAACCCGTACACTAAACCGAGCCCTAACCCTAACACTAACCCTAACCCTAACCTTAACCCATGCCCTACGCCGTACCCGAACCCCTCCCCGAACCCGTACCCTAAGCCGTACCCTAAGCCTAACCCTAAGCCTAACCCTAACCCTAGGCTACCCTTGACTGCTTCTGCCTCCACTAGATTTCCTAAGCACTAGTGTTTTGAGGAACAGCTTAAAAAGAGAATCCTAATGTGATTTCTTTATAATGGGTGTGTTCCTTATCTTATCCTAGTGTCTAAACTCTTCTCCATGGCTGGACCCCCAAATAATATTCCTTTACGTGCTAAGGGGTATCTAGAGAGTGGGATAGGTTTAATAACTACCCTAACCCTAATGCGTACCCTAACCCTAACCCCTACCCTAACCCTAACACGTACCCTAATCCTAACACGTACCCTAAACCGAGCCCTAAACCTAACACTAACCCTAACCCTAACCCTAACCGATACCCTACGCCGTACCCAAAGCCCTCACCGAACCCGTACCCTAAGCCGTACCCTAAGCCTAAACCTAAGCCTAAACCTAACCTTAGGCTACCCTTGACTGCTTCTGCCTCCAATAGATTTCCTAAGCACTAGTGTTTTAAGGAACAGCTTAAAAAGAGAATCCTAATGTGATTTCTTTATACTGGGTGTGTTCCTTATCTTATCCTAGTGTCTAAACTCTTCTCCATGGCTGGACCCCCAAATAATATTCCTTTACGTGCTAAGGGGTATCTAGAGAGTGGGATAGGTTTAATAACTACCCTCACCCTAATGCGTACTCTAACCCTAACCCCTACCCTAACACTAAGACGTAACCTAATCCTAATCCGTACCCTAAACCGAGCCCTAACCCTAACACTAACCCTAACCCTAACCCTAACCCATACCCTACGCCGTACCCGAACCCCTCCCCGAACCCGTACCCTAAGCCGTACCCTAAGCCAGCCCCAAGCCTAACCCTAACCCTAGGCTACCCTTGACTGCTTCTGCCTCCAATAGATTTCCTAAGCACTAGTGTTTTAAGGAACAGCTTAAAAAGAGAATCCTAATGTGATTTCTTTATAATGGGTGTGTTCCTTATCTTATCCTAGTGTCTAAACTCTTCTCCATGGCTGGACCTCCAAATAATATTCCTTTACGTGCTAAGGGGTATCTAGAGAGTGGGATAGGTTTAATAACTACCCTAACACTAATGCGTACCCTAACCCTAACCCCTACCCTAACCCTAACACGTACCCTAATCCTAACCAATACCCTAAACCGAGGCCTAACCCTAACACTAACCCTAACCCTAACCCTAACCCATACCCTACGCCATACCCGAAGCCCTCCCCGAACCCGTAACCTAAGCCGTACCCTAAGCCGTACCCTAAGCCGAACCCTAACCCTAGGCTACCCTTGACTGCTTCTGCCTCCAATAGATTTCCTAAGCACTAGTGTTTTAAGGAACATCTTATAAAGAGAATCCTAATGTGATTTCTTTATAATAGGTGTGTTCCTTATCTTATCCTAGTGTCTAAACTCTTCTCCATGGCTGGACCCCCAAATAATATTCCTTTTCATGCTAAGGGGTATCTTGAGAGTCGGATAGGTTTAATAACTACCCTAACCCTAACGCGTACCCTAACCCTAACCCCTACTCTAACCCTAACACGTACCCTAATCCTATCCCGTACCCTAAACGGAGCCCTAACCCTAACACTAACACAAACCCTAACCCTAACCCATACCCTACGCCGTACCCGAAGCCCTCCCCGAACCCGTACCCTAAGTCGTACCCTAAGCCGTACCCTAAGCCTAACCCTAACCCTAGGCTACCCTTGACTGCTTCTGCCTCCAATAGATTTCCTAAGCACTAGTGTTTTAAGGAACAGCTTAAAAAGAGAATCCTAATGTGATTTCTTTATAATGGGTGTGTTCCTTATCTTATCCTAGTGTCTAAACCCTTCTCCTTGGCTGGACCTCCAATTAATATTCCTTTACGTGCTAAGGAGTATCTAGAGAGTGGGATAGGTTTAATAACTACCCTAACACTAACGCGTACCCTAACCCTAACCGTTACCCTAACACTAACACGTACCCTAAACCTAACCAATACCCTAAACCGAGCCCTAACCCTAACACTAACCCTAACCCTAACCTTAACCCATACTCTACGCCGTACCCGAAGCCCTCCCCGAACCCGTACCCTAAGCCGTACCCTAAGCCGTACCCTAAGCCTAACCCTAACCCTAGGCTACCCTTGACTGCTTCTGCCTCCAATAGATTTCCTAAGCACTAGTGTTTTAAGGAACAGCTTAAAAAGAGAATCTTAATGTGATTTCTTTATAATGGGTGTGTTCCTTATCTTATCCTAGTGTCTAAACTCTTCTCCATGGCTGGACCTCCAAATAATATTCCTTTACCTGCTAAGGGGTATCTAGAGAGTGGGATAGGTTTAATAACTACCCTAACACTAACGCGTACCCTAACCCTAACCCCTACCCTAACCCTAACACGTACCCTAATCCTAACCAATACCCTAAACCGAGCCCTAACCCTAACACTAACCCAAACCCTAACCCTAACCCATACCCTACGCCGTACCCGAAGCCCTCCCCGCACCCGTACCCTAAGCCGTACCCTAAGCCTAACCCTAACCTTAGGCTACCCTTGACTGCTTCTGCCTCCAATAGATTTCCTAAGCACTAGTGTTTTAAGGAACAGCTTAAAAAGAGAATCCTAATGTGATTTCTTTATAATGGGTGTGTTCCTTATCTTATCCTAGTGTCTAAACTCTTCTCCATGGCTGGACCCCCAAATAGTATTCCTTTACGTGCTAAGGGGTATCTAGAGAGTGGGATAGGTTTAATAACTACCCTCACCCTAATGTGTACCCTAACCCTAACCCCTACCCTAACCCTAACACGTAACCTAATCCTAATCCGTACCCTAAACCGAGCCCTAACCCTAACACTAACCCTAACCCTAACCATAACCCATACCCTACGCCGTACCCGAAACCCTCCCCGAACCCGTACCCAAAGCCGTACCCTAAGCCTAACCCCAAGCCTAACCCTAACCCTAGGCTACCCTTGACTGCTTCTGCCTCCAATAGATTTCCTAAGCACTAGTGTTTTAAGGAACAGCTTAAAAAGAGAATCCTAATGTGCTTTCTTTATAATCGGTTTGTTCTTTATTTTATCCTAGTGTCTAAACTCTTCTCCATGGCTGGACCTCCAAATAATATTCCTTTACGTGCTAAGGGGTATCTAGAGAGTGGGATAGGTTTAATAACTACCCTAACACTAACGCGTACCCTTACCCTAACCCCTACCCTAACACTAACACGTAACCTAATCCTAACCAGTACCCTAAACCGAGCCCTAACCCTAACACTAACCCTAACCCTAACCCTAACCCATAACCTACGCCGTACCCGAAGCCCTCCCCGAACCCGTACCCTAAGCCGTACCCTAAGCCGTACCCTAAGCCTAACCCTAACCCTAGGCTACCCTTGACTGCTTCTGCCTCCAATAGATTTCCTAAGCACTAGTGTTTTAAGGAACAGCTTAAAAAGAGAATCCTAATGTGATTTCTTTATAATGGGTGTGTTCCTTATCTTATCCTAGTGTCTAAACTCTTCTCCATGGCTGGACCTCCAAATAATATTCCTTTACGTGCAAAGGGGTATCTAGAGAGTGGGATAGGTTTAATAACTACACTAACCCTAACGCGTACCCTAACCCTAACCCCTACCGTAACCCTAACACGTACCCTAATCCGAACCAATACCCTAAACCGAGCCCTAACCCTAACACTAACCCTAACCCTAACCCTAACCCATACCTTACGCCGTACCCGAAGCCCTCACCGAAACCGTACCCTAAGCCGTACCCTAAGCCTAACCCTAAGCCTAACCCTAACCCTAGGCTACCCTTGACAGCTTCTGCCTCCATTAGATTTCGTAAGCACGAGTGTTTTAAGGAACAGCTTAAAAAGAGAATCCTAATGTGATTTCTTTATAATGAGTGTGTTCCTTATATTATCCTAGTGTCTAAACTCTTCTCCATGGCTGGACCTCCAAATAATATTCCTTTATGTGCTAAGGGGTATCTAGAGAGTGGGATAGGTTTAATAACTACCCTAACACTAATGCGTACCCTAACCCTATCCCCTACCCTAACCCTAACACGTACTCTAATCCTAACCAATACCCTAAACCGAGCACTAACCCTAACACTAACCCTAACCCTAACCCTAACACATACCCTACGCCGTACACGAAGCCCTCCCCTAACCCGTACCCTAAGCCGTACCCTAAGCCGTACCCTAAGCCTAACCCTAACCCTAGGCTACCCTTGACTGCTTCTGCCTCCAATAGATTTCCTTAGCACTAGTGTTTTAAGGAACAGCTTAAAAAGAGAATCCTAATGTGATTTCTTTATAATGAGTGTGTTCCTTATCTTATCCTAGTGTCTAAACTCTTCTCCATGGCTGGACCCCCAAATAATATTCCTTTACGTGCTAAGGTGTATCTAGAGAGTGGGATAGGTTTAATAACTACCTTAACTCTAACGCGTACCCTAACCCTAACCCCTACCCAAACCCTAACACGTACACTAAACCGAGCCCTAACCCTAACACTAACCCTAAACCTAACCCTAACCCATACCCTACGCCGTACCCGAACCCCTCCCCGAACCCGTACCCTAAGCCGTACCCTAACCCTAACCCTAAGCCTAACCCTAACCCTAGGCTACCCTTGACTGCTTCTGCCTCCAATAGATTTCCTAAGCACTAGTGTTTTAAGGAACAGCTTAAAAAGCGAATCCTAATGTGATTGCTTTGTATTGGGTGTGTTCCTTATCTTATCCTAGTGTCTAAACTCTTCTCCATGGCTAGACCTCCAAATAATATTCCTTTACGTGCTAAGGGGTATCTAGAGAGTGGGATAGGTTTAATAACTAACCTAACACTAACGCGTACCCTAACCCTAACCCCTACCCTAACCCTAACACGTACCCTAATCCTAACCAATATCCTAAACCGAGCCCTAACCCTAACACTAACCCTAACCCTAACCCTAACCCATACCCTACGCCATACCCGAACCCCTCCCCGAACCCGTACCCTAAGCCGTACCCTAAGCCTAATCCTAAGCCTAACCCTAACCCTAGGCTACCCTTGACTGCTTCTGCCTCCAATAGATTTCCTAAGCACTAGTGTTTTAAGGAACAGCTTAAAAAGAGAATCCTAATGTGATTTCTTTATAATGGGTGTGTTCCTTATCTTATCCTAATGTCTAAACTCTTCTCCATGGCTGGACCCCCAAATAATATTCCTTTACGTGCTAAGGGGTATCTAGAGAGTGGGATAGGTTTAATAACTACCCTAACCCTAATGCGTACCCTAACCCTAACCCCTACCCTAACACTAACACGTACCCTAATCCTAACCCGTACCCTAAACCGAGCCCTAACCCTAATATTAACCCTAAACCTAACCCTAACCCATACCCTACGCCGTACCCGAAGCCCTCACCGAACCCGTACCCTAAGCCGTACCCTAAGCCTAACCCTAAGCCTAACCCTAAACCTAGGCTACCCTTGACTGCTTCTGCCTCCAATAGATTTCCTAAGCACTAGTGTTTTAAGGAACAGCTTTAAAAGTGAATCCTAATGTGATTTCTTTATAATGGGTGTGTTCCTTATCTTATCCTAGTGTCTAAACTCTTCTCCATGGCTGGACCCCCAAATAATATTCCTTTACGTGCTAAGGTGTATCTAGAGAGTGGGGTAGGTTTAATAACTACCCTAACCCTAATGCGTACCCTAACCCTAACCCCTACCCTAAACCTAACACGTAACCTAATCCTAACCCGTACCCTAAACGGAGCCCTAACCCTAACACTAACCCTAACCCTAACCCTAACCCATACCCTACGCCGTACCCGAACCCCTCCCCGAACCCGTACCCTAAGCCGTACCCTAAGCCTTACCCCAAGCCTAACCCTAACCCTAGGCTACCCTTGACTGCTT
The DNA here is from genome assembly GCF_965194825.1 of Balaenoptera physalus. Classification (NCBI taxonomy): domain Eukaryota; kingdom Metazoa; phylum Chordata; class Mammalia; order Artiodactyla; family Balaenopteridae; genus Balaenoptera; species Balaenoptera physalus. Next base: position 964,199 of record NW_028126404.1, read on the forward strand.
CTGCCTCCAATAGATTTCCTAAGCACTAGTGTTTTAAGGAACAGCTTAAAAAGAGAATCCTAATGTGATTTCTTTATAATGGGTGTGTTCCTTATATTATCTTAGTGTCTAAGCTCTTCTCCATGGATGGACCCCCAAATAATATGGCTTTACGTGCTAAGGGGTATCTAGAGAGTGGGATAAGTTTAATAACTACCCTAACCCTAACGCGTACCCTAACCCTAACCCCTACCCTAAACCTAAGATGTACCCTAATCCTAACCCGTACCCTAAACGGAGCCCTAACCCTAACACAGACCCTAACACTAACCCTAACCCATACCCTACGCCGTACCCGAACCCCTCCCCGAACCCGTACCCTAAGCCGTACCCAAAGCCTAACCTCAAGCCTAACCCTAACCCTAGGCTACCCTTGACTGCTTCTGCCTCCAATAGATTTCCTAAGAACTAGTGTTTTAAGGAACAGCTTAAAAAGCGAATCCTAATGTGATTTCTTTATAATGGGTGTGTTCCTTATATTATCTTAGTGTCTAAGATCTTCTCCATGGATGGACCCCCAAATAATATGGCTTTACGTGCTACGGGGTATCTAGAGAGTGGGATAGGTTTAATAACTACCCTAACCCTAACGCTTACCCTAACCCTAACCCCTACCCTAACCCTAACACGTACCCTAATCCTAACCAATAACCTAAACCGAGCCCTAACCTTAACACTAACCCTAACCCTAACCCTAACCCATACCCTACGCCGTACCCGAAGCCCTCCCCGAACCCGTACCCTAAGCCGTACACTAAACCGTACCCTAAGCCTAACACTAACCCTAGGCTACCCTTGACTGCTTCTGCCTCCAATAGATTTCCTCAGCACTAGTGTTTTAAGGAACAGCTTAAAAAGAGAATCTTAATGTGATTTCTTTATAATGGGTGTGTTCCTTATCTTATCCTAGTGTCTAAACTCTTCTCCATGGCTGGACCCCCACATAATATTTCTTTACGTGCTAAGGTGTATCTAGAGAGTGGGATAGGTTTAATAACTACCCTAACCCTAACGCGTACCCTAATCCTAACCCCTCCCCTAACCCTAACATGTACCCTAATCCTAACCCGTACCGTAAACCGAGCCCTAAACCTAACACTAACCCTAACCCTAACCCTAACCCATTCCCTACGCCGTACCCGAACCCCTCCCCGAACCAGTTCCCTAAGCCGTACCCTAAGCCGTACCCTAAGCCTAACCCTAACCCTAGGCTACCCTTGAGTGCTTCTGCCTCCAATAGATTTCCTAAGCACTAGTGTTTTAAGGAACAGCTTAAAAAGAGAATCCTAATGTGATTTCTTTATAATGGGTGTGTTCCTTATCTTATCCTAGTGTCTAAACTCTTCTCAATGGCTGGACCTCCAAATAATATTCCTTTACGTACTAAGGGGTATCTAGAGAGTGGGATAGGTTTAATAACTACCCTAACACTAAAGCGTACCCTAACCCTAACCCCTACCCTAATCCTAACCCGTACCCTAAACCGAGCCCTAACCCTAACACTAACCCTAACCCTAACCCTAACCGATACCCTACGCCGTACCCGAAGCTCTCACCGAACCCGTACCCTAAGCCGTACACTAAGCCGTACCCTAAGCCTAACCCTAACCCTAGGCTACCCTTGACTGCTTCTGCCTCCAATAGATTTCCTAAGCACTAGTGTTTTATGGAACAGCTTAAAAAGAGAATCCTAATGTGATTTCTTTATAATGGGTGTGTTCCTTATCTTATGCTAGTATCTAAACTCTTCTCCATGGCTGGACCTCCAAATAATATTCCTTTATGTGCTAAGGGGTATCTAGAGAGTGGGATAGGTTTAATCAGTACCCTAACCCTAACACGTACACTAACCCTAACCACTACCCTAACCCTAACACGTACCCTAATCCTAACCCAGACCCTAAACCGAGCCCTAACCCTAACACTAACACTAACCGTAACCCTAACCCATACCCTACACTGTACCCGAAGCCCTCCCCGAACCCGTAACCTAAGCCGTACCCTAAGCCTAACCCTAAGCCTAACCCTAACCCTAGGCTACCCTTGACTGCTTCTGACTCCAATAGATTTCCTAAGCAATAGTGTTTTAAGGAACAGCTTAAAAATAGAATCCTAATGTGATTTCTTTATAATGGGTGTGTTCCTAATCTTATCCTAGTGTCTAAATTCTTCTCCATGGCTGGACCCCCAAATAATATTCCTTTACGTGCTAAGGGGTATCTAGAGAGTGGGATAGGTTTAATAACTACCCTAACCCTAAGGCGTACCCTAACCCTAACCCCTACCCTAACCCTAACACGTACCCTAATCCTAACCCGTACCCTAAACCGAGCCCTAAACCTAACCCTAACCCTAACTCATACCCTACGCCATATCCGAACCCCTCCCTGAACCCGTACCCTAAACCTAACCCTAAACCTAACCCTAACCCTAGGCTACCCTTGACTGCTTCTGCCTCCAATAGATTTCCTAAGCACTAGTGTTTTAAGGAAGAGCTTAAAAAGAGAATCCTAATGTGATTTCTTTATAATAGGTGTGTTCCTTATCTTATCCTAGTGTCTAAACTCTTCTCCATGGCTGGACCCCCAAATAATATTCCTTTACGTGCTAAGGGGTTTCTAGAGAGTGGGATAGGTTTAATAACTACCCTAACCCTAACGTGTACCCTAACCCTAACCCCTACCCTAACCCTAACACGTACCCTAATCCTAACCCGTACCCTAAACCGAGCCCTAACCCTAACCCTAACCCTAACTCATACCCTACGCCATATCCGAACCCCTCCCCGAACCCGTACCCTAAGCCGTACCCTAAACCTAACCCTAAGCCTAACCCTAACCCTTGGCTACCCTTGACTGCTTCTGCCTCCAATAGATTTCCTAAGCACTAGTGTTTTAAGGAACAGCGTAAAAAGAGAATCCTAATGTGATTTCTTTATCATGGGTGTGTTCCTTATCTTATCCTAGTGTCTAAACTCTTCTCCATGGCTGGACCTCCAAATAATATTCCTTTATGTGCTAAGGGGTATCTAGAGAGTGGGATAGGTTTAATAACTACCCTAACACTAATGCGTACCCTAACCCTATCCCCTACCCTAACCCTAACACGTACTCTAATCCTAACCAATACCTAAACCGAGCACTAACCCTAACACTAACCCTAACCCTAACCCTAACACATACCCTACGCCGTACCCGAACCCCTCCTCGAACCCGTACCCTAAGCCGTACCCTAAGCCGTACCCTAAGCCTAACCCTAACCCTAGGCTACCCTTGACTGCTTCTGCCTCCAATAGATTTCCTAAGCACTAGTGTTTTAAGGAACAGCTTAAAAAGAGAATCCTAATGTGATTTCTTTATAATGAGTGTGTTCCTTATCTTATCCTAGTGTCTAAACTCTTCTCCATGGCTGGACCCCCAAATAATATTCCTTTACGTGCTAAGGTGTATCTAGAGAGTGGGATAGGTTTAATAACTACCTTAACTCTAACGCGTACCCTAACCCTAACCCCTACCCAAACCCTAACACGTACACTAAACCGAGCCCTAACCCTAACACTAACCCTAAACCTAACCCTAACCCATACCCTACGCCGTACCCGAACCCCTCCCCGAACCCGTACCCTAAGCCGTACCCTAAGCCTAACCCCAAGCCTCAACCTAAACCTAGGCTACCCTTGACTGCTTCTGACTCCAATAGATTTCCTAAGCAATAGTGTTTTAAGGAACAGCTTAAAAATAGAATCCTAATGTGATTTCTTTATAATGGGTGTGTTCCTAATCTTATCCTAGTGTCTAAATTCTTCTCCATGGCTGGACCCCCAAATAATATTCCTTTACGTGCTAAGGGGTATCTAGAGAGTGGGATAGGTTTAATAACTACCCTAACCCTAAGGCGTACCCTAACCCTAACCCCTACCCTAACCCTAACACGTACCCTAATCCTAACCCGTACCCTAAACCGAGCCCTAAACCTAACCCTAACCCTAACTCATACCCTACGCCATATCCGAACCCCTCCCTGAACCCGTACCCTAAACCTAACCCTAAACCTAACCCTAACCCTAGGCTACCCTTGACTGCTTCTGCCTCCAATAGATTTCCTAAGCACTAGTGTTTTAAGGAAGAGCTTAAAAAGAGAATCCTAATGTGATTTCTTTATAATAGGTGTGTTCCTTATCTTATCCTAGTGTCTAAACTCTTCTCCATGGCTGGACCCCCAAATAATATTCCTTTACGTGCTAAGGGGTTTCTAGAGAGTGGGATAGGTTTAATAACTACCCTAACCCTAACGTGTACCCTAACCCTAACCCCTACCCTAACCCTAACACGTACCCTAATCCTAACCCGTACCCTAAACCGAGCCCTAACCCTAACCCTAACCCTAACTCATACCCTACGCCATATCCGAACCCCTCCCCGAACCCGTACCCTAAGCCGTACCCTAAACCTAACCCTAAGCCTAACCCTAACCCTTGGCTACCCTTGACTGCTTCTGCCTCCAATAGATTTCCTAAGCACTAGTGTTTTAAGGAACAGCGTAAAAAGAGAATCCTAATGTGATTTCTTTATCATGGGTGTGTTCCTTATCTTATCCTAGTGTCTAAACTCTTCTCCATGGCTGGACCTCCAAATAATATTCCTTTATGTGCTAAGGGGTATCTAGAGAGTGGGATAGGTTTAATAACTACCCTAACACTAATGCGTACCCTAACCCTATCCCCTACCCTAACCCTAACACGTACTCTAATCCTAACCAATACCTAAACCGAGCACTAACCCTAACACTAACCCTAACCCTAACCCTAACACATACCCTACGCCGTACCCGAACCCCTCCTCGAACCCGTACCCTAAGCCGTACCCTAAGCCGTACCCTAAGCCTAACCCTAACCCTAGGCTACCCTTGACTGCTTCTGCCTCCAATAGATTTCCTAAGCACTAGTGTTTTAAGGAACAGCTTAAAAAGAGAATCCTAATGTGATTTCTTTATAATGAGTGTGTTCCTTATCTTATCCTAGTGTCTAAACTCTTCTCCATGGCTGGACCCCCAAATAATATTCCTTTACGTGCTAAGGTGTATCTAGAGAGTGGGATAGGTTTAATAACTACCTTAACTCTAACGCGTACCCTAACCCTAACCCCTACCCAAACCCTAACACGTACACTAAACCGAGCCCTAACCCTAACACTAACCCTAAACCTAACCCTAACCCATACCCTACGCCGTACCCGAACCCCTCCCCGAACCCGTACCCTAAGCCGTACCCTAAGCCTAATCCTAAGCCTAACCCTAACCCTAGGCTACCCTTGACTGCTTCTGCCTCCAATAGATTTCCTAAGCACTAGTGTTTTAAGGAACAGCTTAAAAAGAGAATCCTAATGTGATTTCTTTATAATGGGTGTGTTCCTTATCTTATCCTAATGTCTAAACTCTTCTCCATGGCTGGACCCCCAAATAATATTCCTTTACGTGCTAAGGGGTATCTAGAGAGTGGGATAGGTTTAATAACTACCCTAACCCTAATGCGTACCCTAACCCTAACCCCTACCCTAACCCTAACACGTACCCTAATCCTAACCCGTACCCTAAACCGAGCCCTAACCATAACATTAACCCTAAACCTAACCCTAACCCATACCCTAGGCCGTACCCGAAGCCCTCACCGAATCCGTACCCTAAGCCGTACCCTAAGCCTAACCCTAAGCCTAACCCTAAACCTAGGCTACCCTTGACTGCTTCTGCCTCCAATAGATTTCCTAAGCACTAGTGTTTTAAGGAACAGCTTAAAAAGTGAATCCTAATGTGATTTCTTTATAATGGGTGTGTTCCTTATCTTATCCTAGTGTCTAAACTCTTCTCCATGGCTGGACCCCCACATAATATTCCTTTACGTGCTAAGGGGTATCTAGAGAGTGGGATAGGTTTAATAACTACCCTAACCCTAATGCGTACCCTAACCCTAACCCCTACCCTAAACCTAACACGTAACCTAATCCTAACCCGTACCCTAAACGGAGCCCTAACCCTAACACTAACACTAACCCTAACCCTAACCCATACCCTACGCCGTACCCGAACCCCTCCCCGAACCCGTACCCTAAGCCGTACCCTAAGCCTTACCCCAAGCCTAACCCTAACCCTAGGCTACCCTTGACTGCTTCTGCCTCCAATAGATTTCCTAAGCACTAGTGTTTTAAGGAACAGCTTAAAAAAGAATCCTAATGTGATTTTTTTTATAATGGGTGTGTTCCTTATATTATCTTAGTGTCTAAGCTCTTCTCCATGGATGGACCCCCAAATAATATGGCTTTACGTGCTAAGGGGTATCTAGAGAGTGGGATAAGTTTAATAACTACCCTAACCCTAACGCGTACCCTAACCCTAACCCCTACCCTAAACCTAAGACGTACCCTAATCCTAACCCGTACCCTAAACCGAGCCCTAACCCTAACACTAACCCTAACCCTAACCCTAACCCATACCCTACGCCATACCCGAAGCCCTCCCCGAACCCGTATCCTAAGCCGTACCCTAAGCCTAACTCTAAGCCTAACCCTAACCCTAGGCTACCCTTGACTGCTTCTTCCTCCAATAGATTTCCTAAGCACTAGTGTTTTAAGGAACAGCTTATAAAGAGAATCCTAATGTGATTTCTTTATAATAGGTGTGTTCCTTAACTTATCCTAGTGTCTAAACTCTTCTCCATGGCTGGACCCCCAAATAATATTCCTTTACGTGCTAAGGGGTATCTAGAGAGTGGGATAGGTTTAATAACTACCCTAACCCTAACGCGTACCCTAACCCTAACCCCTACTCTAACCCTAACACGTACCCTAATCCTATCCCGTACCCTAAAAGGAGCCCTAACCCTAACACTAACCCAAACCCTAAACCTAACACATACCCTCCGCCGTACACGAACCCCTCCCCGAACCCGTACCCTAAGCCATACCGTAAGCCGTACCCTAAGCCTAACCCTAACCCTAGGCTACCCTTGACTGCTTCTGCCTCCAATAGATTTCCTAAGCACTAGTGTTTTAAGGAACAGCTTAAAAAGTGAATCCTAATGTGATTTCTTTATAATGGGTGTGTTCCTTATCTTATCCTAGTGTCTAAACTCTTCTCCATGGCTGGACCCCGAAATAATTTTCCTTTACGTGCTAAGGGGTATCTAGAGTGTGGGATAGGTTTAATAACTACCCTAACTCTAATGCGTACCCTAACCCTAACCCCTACTCTAACCCTAACACGTAACCTAATCCTAACCCGTACCCTAAACGGAGCCCTAACCCTAACACTAACCCTAACCCTAACCCTAACCGATACCCTACGCCGTACCCGAATCCCTCCCCGAACCAGTACCCTAAGCCGTACCCTAAGCCGTACCCTAAGCCTAACCCTAACCCTAGGCTACCCTTGAGTGCTTCTACCTCCAATAGATTTCCTAAGCACTAGTGTTTTAAGGAACAGCTTAAAAAGAGAATCCTAATGTGATTTCTTTATAATGGGTGTGTTCCTTATCTTATCCTAGTGTCTAAACTCTTCTCAATGGCTGGACCTCCAAATAATATTCCTTTACGTACTAAGGGGTATCTAGAGAGTGGGATAGGTTTAATAACTACCCTAACACTAAAGCGTACCCTAACCCTAACCCCTACCCTAACCCTAACACGTACCCTAATCCTAACCCGTACCCTAAACCGAGCCCTAACCCTAACACTAACCCTAACCCTAACCCTAACCGATACCCTACGCCGTACCCGAAGCTCTCACCGAACCTGTACCCTAAGCCGTACCCTAAGCCGTACCCTAAGCCTAACCCTAACCCTAGGCTACCCTTGACTGCTTCTGCCTCCAATACATTTCCTAAGCACTAGTGTTTTATGGAACAGCTTAAAAAGAGAATCCTAATGTGATTTCTTTATAATGGGTGTGTTCCTTATCTTATGCTAGTATCTAAACTCTTCTCCATGGCTGGACCCCCAAATAATATTCCTTTACGTGCTAAGGGGTATCTAGAGAGTGGGATTGGTTTAATAACTACCCTAACCCTAATGCGTACCCTAACCCTAACCCCTACACTAACCCTAACACGTAACCTAATCCTAACCCATACCCTAAACGGAGCCCTAACCCTAACACTAACCCTAACCATAACCCTAACCCATACCCTATGCCGTACCCGAACCCCTCCCCGAACCCGTACCCTAAGCCGTACCCTAAGCCTAACCCCAAGCCTAACCCTAACCCTAGGCTACCCTTGGCTGCTTCTGCCTCCAATAGATTTCCTAAGAACTAGTGTTTTAAGGAACAGCTTAAAAAGAGAATCCTAATGTGATTTCTTTATAATGGGTGTGTTCCTTATTTTATACTAGTGTCTAAACTCTACTCCATGGCTGGACCTCCAAATAATATTCCTTTATGTGCTAAGGGGTATCTAGAGAATGGGATAGGTTTAATAACTACATTAACCCTAACGCGTACCCTAACCCTAACCCCTACCCTAACCCTAACACGTACACTAATCCTAACCAATACCCTAAACCGAGCCTTAACCCTAACACTAACCCTAACCCTAACCCTAACCCATACCCTACGCCGTACACGAAGCCCTCACCGAACCCATACCCTAAGCCTAACCCTAAGCCTAGCCCTAACCCTAGGCTACCCTTTACTGCTTCTGCCTCCAATAGATTTCCTAAGCACTAGTGTTTTAAGGAACAGCTTAAAAAGAGAATCCTAATGTGATTTCTTTATAATGGGTATGTTCCTTATCTTATCCTAGTGTCTAAACTTTTCTCCATGGCTGGACCCCAAATAATATTCCTTTACGTGCTAAGGGGTATCTAGAGAGTGGGATAGGTTTAATAACTACCCTACCACTAACGCGTACCCTAACCCTAACCCCTACCCTAACCCTAACACGTACCCTAATCCTAACCCGTACCCTAAACCGAGCCCTAACCCTAACACTAACCCTAACCCTAACCCTAACCGATACCCTACGCCGTACCCGAACCCCTCCCCGAACCAGTACCCTAAGCCGTACCCTAAGCCGTACCCTAAGCCTAACCCTAACCCTAGGCTACCCTTGAGTGCTTCTGCCTCCAATAGATTTCCTAAGCACTAGTGTTTTAAGGAACAGCTTAAAAAGAGAATCCTAATGTGATTTCTTTATAATGGGTGTGTTCCTTATCTTATCCTAGTGTCTAAACTCTTCTCAATGGCTGGACCTCCAAATAATATTCCTTTACGTACTAAGGGTTATCTAGAGAGTGGGATAGGTTTAATAACTACCCTAACACTAAAGCGTACCCTAACCCTAACCCCTACCCTAACCCTAACACGTACCCTAATCCTAACCCGTACCCTAAACCGAGCCCTAACCCTAACACTAACCCTAACCCTAACCCTAACCGATACCCTACGCCGTACCCGAAGCTCTCACCGAACCTGTACCCTAAGCCGTACCCTAAGCCGTACCCTAAGCCTAACCCTAACCCTAGGCTACCCTTGACTGCTTCTGCCTCCAATACATTTCCTAAGCACTAGTGTTTTATGGAACAGCTTAAAAAGAGAATCCTAATGTGATTTCTTTATAATGGGTGTGTTCCTTATCTTATGCTAGTATCTAAACTCTTCTCCATGGCTGGACCCCCAAATAATATTCCTTTACGTGCTAAGGGGTATCTAGAGAGTGGGATAGGTTTAATAACTACCCTAACCCTAATGCGTACCCTATCCCTAACCCCTACACTAACCCTAACACGTAACCTAATCCTAACCCATACCCTAAACGGAGCCCTAACCCTAACACTAACCCTAACCATAACCCTAACCCATACCCTATGCCGTACCCGAACCCCTCCCCGAACCCGTACCCTAAGCCGTACCCTAAGCCTAACCCCAAGCCTAACCCTAACCCTAGGCTACCCTTGACTGCTTCTGCCTCCAATAGATTTCCTAAGAACTAGTGTTTTAAGGAACAGCTTAAAAAGAGAATCCTAATGTGATTTCTTTATAATGGGTGTGTTCCTTATTTTATACTAGTGTCTAAACTCTTCTCCATGGCTGGACCTCCAAATAATATTCCTTTATGTGCTAAGGGGTATCTAGAGAATGGGATAGGTTTAATAACTACATTAACCCTAACGCGTACCCTAACCCTAACCCCTACCCTAACCCTAACACGTACCCTAATCCTAACCAATACCCTAAACCGAGCCTTAACCCTAACACTAACCCTAACCCTAACCCTAACCCATACCCTACGCCGTACACGAAGCCCTCACCGAACCCATACCCTAAGCCTAACCCTAAGCCTAGCCCTAACCCTAGGCTACCCTTTACTGCTTCTGCCTCCAATAGATTTCCTAAGCACTAGTGTTTTAAGGAACAGCTTAAAAAGAGAATCCTAATGTGATTTCTTTATAATGGGTATGTTCCTTATCTTATCCTAGTGTCTAAACTTTTCTCCATGGCTGGACCCCAAATAATATTCCTTTACGTGCTAAGGGGTATCTAGAGAGTGGGATAGGTTTAATCACTACCCTAACCCTAACACGTACACTAACCCTAACCCCTACCGTAACCCTAACACGTACCCTAATCCGAACCAATACCCTAAACCGAGCCCTAACCCTAACACTAACCCTAACCCTAACCCTAACCCATACCTTACGCCGTACCCGAAGCCCTCACCGAAACCGTACCCTACGCCGTACCCTAAGCCTAACCCTAAGCCTAACCCTAACCCTAGGCTACCCTTGACAGCTTCTGCCTCCATTAGATTTCGTAAGCACGAGTGTTTTAAGGAACAGCTTAAAAAGAGAATCCTAATGTGATTTCTTTATAATGAGTGTGTTCCTTATATTATCCTAGTGTCTAAACTCTTCTCCATGGCTGGACCTCCAAATAATATTCCTTTATGTGCTAAGGGGTATCTAGAGAGTGGGATAGGTTTAATAACTACCCTAACACTAATGCGTACCCTAACCCTATCCCCTACCCTAACCCTAACACGTACTCTAATCCTAACCAATACCCTAAACCGAGCACTAACCCTAACACTAACCCTAACCCTAACCCTAACACATACCCTACGCCGTACACGAAGCCCTCCCCTAACCCGTACCCTAAGCCGTACCCTAAGCCGTACCCTAAGCCTAACCCTAACCCTAGGCTACCCTTGACTGCTTCTGCCTCCAATAGATTTCCTTAGCACTAGTGTTTTAAGGAACAGCTTAAAAAGAGAATCCTAATGTGATTTCTTTATAATGAGTGTGTTCCTTATCTTATCCTAGTGTCTAAACTCTTCTCCATGGCTGGACCCCCAAATAATATTCCTTTACGTGCTAAGGGGTATCTAGAGAGTGGGATAGGTTTAATAACTACCCTAACCCTAATGCGTACCCTAACCCTAACCCCTACCCTAAACCTAACACGTAACCTAATCCTAACCCGTACCCTAAACGGAGCCCTAACCCTAACACTAACCATAACCCTAACCCTAACCCATACCCTACGCTGTACCCGAACCCCTCCCCGAACCCGTACCCTAAGCCGTACCCTAAGCCTTACCCCAAGCCTAACCCTAACCCTAGGCTACCCTTGACTGCTTCTGCATCCAATAGATTTCCTAAGCACTAGTGTTTTAAGGAACAGCTTAAAAAGAGAATCCTAATGTGATTTCTTTATAATGGGTGTGTTCCTTATATTATCTTAGTGTCTAAGCTCTTCTCCATGGATGGACCCCCAAATAATATGGCTTTACGTGCTAAGGGGTATCTAGAGAGTGGGATAAGTTTAATAACTACCCTAACCCTAACGCGTACCCTAACCCTAACCCCTACCCTAAACCTAAGACGTACCCTAATCCTAACCCGTACCCTAAACGGAGCCCTAACCCTAACACAGACCCTAACACTAACCCTAACCCATACCCTACGCCGTACCCGAACCCCTCCCCGAACCCGTACCCTAAGCCGTACCCAAAGGCTAACCTCAAGCCTAACCCTAACACTAGGCTACCCTTGACTGCTTCTGCCTCCAATAGATTGCCTAAGAACTAGTGTTTTAAGGAACAGCTTAAAAAGCGAATCCTAATGTGATTTCTTTATAATGGGTGTGTTCCTTATATTATCTTAGTGTCTAAGATCTTCTCCATGGATGGACCCCCAAATAATATGGCTTTACGTGCTACGGGGTATCTAGAGAGTGGGATAGGTTTAATAACTACCCTAACCCTAACGCTTACCCTAACCCTAACCCCTACCCTAACCCTAACACGTACCCTAATCCTAACCAATAACCTAAACCGAGCCCTAACCTTAACACTAACCCTAACCCTAACCCTAACCCATACCCTACGCCGTACCCGAAGCCCTCCCCGAACCCGTACCCTAAGCCGTACACTAAACCGTACCCTAAGCCTAACACTAACCCTAGGCTACCCTTGACTGCTTCTGCCTCCAATAGATTTCCTCAGCACTAGTGTTTTAAGGAACAGCTTAAAAAGAGAATCTTAATGTGATTTCTTTATAATGGGTGTGTTCCTTATCTTATCCTAGTGTCTAAACTCTTCTCCATGGCTGGACCCCCACATAATATTTCTTTACGTGCTAAGGTGTATCTAGAGAGTGGGATAGGTTTAATAACTACCCTAACCCTAACGCGTACCCTAATCCTAACCCCTCCCCTAACCCTAACATGTACCCTAATCCTAACCCGTACCATAAACCGAGCCCTAAACCTAACACTAACCCTAACCCTAACCCTAACCCATTCCCTACGCCGTACCCGAACCCCTCCCCGAACCAGTTCCCTAAGCCGTACCCTAAGCCGTAACCTAAGCCTAACCCTAACCCTAGGCTACCCTTGAGTGCTTCTGCCTCCAATAGATTTCCTAAGCACTAGTGTTTTAAGGAACAGCTTAAAAAGAGAATCCTAATGTGATTTCTTTATAATGGGTGTGTTCCTTATCTTATCCTAGTGTCTAAACTCTTCTCAATGGCTGGACCTCCAAATAATATTCCTTTACGTACTAAGGGGTATCTAGAGAGTGGGATAGGTTTAATAACTACCCTAACACTAAAGCGTACCCTAACCCTAACCCCTACCCTAATCCTAACCCGTACCCTAAACCGAGCCTTAACCCTAACACTAACCCTAACCCTAACCCTAACCGATACCCTACGCCGTACCCGAAGCTCTCACCGAACCCGTACCCTAAGCCGTACACTAAGCCGTACCCTAAGCCTAACCCTAACCCTAGGCTACCCTTGACTGCTTCTGCCTCCAATAGATTTCCTAAGCACTAGTGTTTTATGGAACAGCTTAAAAAGAGAATCCTAATGTGATTTCTTTATAATGGGTGTGTTCCTTATCTTATGCTAGTATCTAAACTTTTCTCCATGGCTGGACCTCCAAATAATATTCCTTTATGTGCTAAGGGGTATCTAGAGAGTGGGATAGGTTTAATAACTACCCTAACACTAACGCGTACCCTAACCCTAACCCCTACCCTAACCCTAACACTTACCCTAATCCTAACCAATACCCTAAACCGAGCCCTAAACCTAACACTAACCCTAACCATAACCCTTACCCATACCCTATGCCGTACCCGAAGCCCTACCCGAACCCGTACCCTAAGCCGTACCCTAACCCTAACCCTAAGCCTAACCCTAACCCTAGGCTACCCTTGACTGCTTCTGCCTCCAATAGATTTCCTAAGCACTAGTGTTTTAAGGAACAGCTTAAAAAGAGAATCCTAATGTGATTTCTTTATAATGGGTGTGTTCCTTATCTTATCCTAGTGTCTAAACTCTTCTCCATGGCTGGACCCCCAAATAATATTCCTTTACGTGCTAAGGGGTATCTAGACAGTGGGATAGGTTTAATAACTACATTAACCCTAACGCGTACCCTAACCCTAACCCCTACCCTAACCCTAACACGTACCCTAATCCTAACCAATACCCTAAACCGAGCCTTAACCCTAACACTAACCCTAACCCTAACCCTAACCCATACCCTACGCCGTACACGAAGCCCTCCCCGAACCCATACCCTAAGCCTAACCCTAAGCCTAGCCCTAACCCTAGGCTACCCTTTACTGCTTCTGCCTCCAATAGATTTCCTAAGCACTTGTGTTTTAAGGAACAGCTTAAAAAGAGAATCCTAATGTGATTTCTTTATAATGGGTATGTTCCTAATCTTATCCTAGTGTCTAAACTTTTCTCCATGGCTGGACCCCAAATAATATTCCTTTACGTGCTAAGGGGTATCTAGAGAGTGGGATAGGTTTAATCAGTACCCTAACCCTAACACGTACACTAACCCTAACCACTACCCTAACCCTAACACGTACCCTAATCCTAACCCAGACCCTAAACCGAGCCCTAACCCTAACACTAACACTAACCGTAACCCTAACCCATACCCTACACTGTACCCGAAGCCCTCCCCGAACCCGTACCCTAAGCCGTACCCTAAGCCTAACCCTAAGCCTAACCCTAACCCTAGGCTACCCTTGACTGCTTCTGACTCCAATAGATTTCCTAAGCAATAGTGTTTTAAGGAACAGCTTAAAAATAGAATCCTAATGTGATTTCTTTATAATGGGTGTGTTCCTAATCTTATCCTAGTGTCTAAATTCTTCTCCATGGCTGGACCCCCAAATAATATTCCTTTACGTGCTAAGGGGTATCTAGAGAGTGGGATAGGTTTAATAACTACCCTAACCCTAAGGCGTACCCTAACCCTAACCCCTACCCTAACCCTAACACGTACCCTAATCCTAACCCGTACCCTAAACCGAGCCCTAAACCTAACCCTAACCCTAACTCATACCCTACGCCATATCCGAACCCCTCCCTGAACCCGTACCCTAAACCTAACCCTAAACCTAACCCTAACCCTAGGCTACCCTTGACTGCTTCTGCCTCCAATAGATTTCCTAAGCACTAGTGTTTTAAGGAAGAGCTTAAAAAGAGAATCCTAATGTGATTTCTTTATAATAGGTGTGTTCCTTATCTTATCCTAGTGTCTAAACTCTTCTCCATGGCTGGACCCCCAAATAATATTCCTTTACGTGCTAAGGGGTTTCTAGAGAGTGGGATAGGTTTAATAACTACCCTAACCCTAACGTGTACCCTAACCCTAACCACTACCCTAACCCTAACACGTACCCTAATCCTAACCCGTACCCTGAACCGAGCCCTAACCCTAACCCTAACCCTAACTCATACCCTACGCCATATCCGAACCCCTCCCCGAACCCGTACCCTAAGCCGTACCCTAAACCTAACCCTAAGCCTAACCCTAACCCTTGGCTACCCTTGACTGCTTCTGCCTCCAATAGATTTCCTAAGCACTAGTGTTTTAAGGAACAGCGTAAAAAGAGAATCCTAATGTGATTTCTTTATCATGGGTGTGTTCCTTATCTTATCCTAGTGTCTAAACTCTTCTCCATGGCTGGACCTCCAAATAATATTCCTTTACGTGCTAAGGGGTATCTAGAGAGTGGGATAGGTTTAATAACTACACTAACCCTAACGCGTACCCTAACCCTAACCCCTACCGTAACCCTAACACGTACCCTAATCCGAACCAATACCCTAAACCGAGCCCTAACCCTAACACTAACCCTAACCCTAACCCTAACCCATACCTTACGCCGTACCCGAAGCCCTCACCGAAACCGTACCCTAAGCCGTAGCCTAAGCCTAACCCTAAGCCTAACCCTAACCCTAGGCTACCCTTGACAGCTTCTGCCTCCATTAGATTTCGTAAGCACGAGTGTTTTAAGGAACAGCTTAAAAAGAGAATCCTAATGTGATTTCTTTATAATGAGTGTGTTCCTTATCTTATCCTAGTGTCTAAACTCTTCTCCATGGCTGGAACTCCAAATAATATTCCTTTATGTGCTAAGGGGTATCTAGAGAGTGGGATAGGTTTAATAACTACCCTAACACTAATGCGTACCCTAACCCTATCCCCTACCCTAACCCTAACACGTACTCTAATCCTAACCAATACCCTAAACCGAGCACTAACCCTAACACTAACCCTAACCCTAACCCTAACACATACCCTACGCCGTACCCGAACCCCTCCTCGAACCCGTACCCTAAGCCGTACCCTAAGCCGTACCCTAAGCCTAACCCTAGCCCTAGGCTACCCTTGACTGCTTCTGCCTCCAATAGATTTCCTAAGCACTAGTGTTTTAAGGAACAGCTTAAAAAGAGAATCCTAATGTGATTTCTTTATAATGAGTGTGTTCCTTATCTTATCCTAGTGTCTAAACTCTTCTCCATGGCTGGACCCCCAAATAATATTCCTTTACGTGCTAAGGTGTATCTAGAGAGTGGGATAGGTTTAATAACTACCTTAACTCTAATGCGTACCCTAACCCTAACCCCTACCCAAACCCTAACACGTACACTAAACCGAGCCCTAACCCTAACACTAACCCTAAACCTAACCCTAACCCATACCCTACGCCGTACCCGAACCCCTCCCCGAAACCGTACCCTAAGCCGTACCCTAACCCTAACCCTAAGCCTAACCCTAACCCTAGGCTACCCTTGACTGCTTCTGCCTCCAATAGATTTCCTAACCACCTGTGTTTTAAGGAACAGCTTAAAAAGCGAATCCTAATGTGATTGCTTTGTAATGGGTGTGTTCCTTATCTTATCGTAGTGTCTAAACTCTTCTCCATGGCTAGACCTCCAAATAATATTCCTTTACGTGCTAAGGGGTATCTAGAGAGTGGGATAGGTTTAATAACTAACCTAACACTAACGCGTACCCTAACCCTAACCCCTACCCTAACCCTAACACGTACCCTAATCCTAACCAATATCCTAAACCGAGCCCTAACCCTAACACTAACCCTAACCCTAACCCTAACCCATACCCTACGCCGTACCCGAACCCCTCCCCGAACCCGTACCCTAAGCCGTACCCTAAGCCTAATCCTAAGCCTAACCCTAACCCTAGGCTACCCTTGACTGCTTCTGCCTCCAATAGATTTCCTAAGCACTAGTGTTTTAAGGAACAGCTTAAAAAGAGAATCCTAATGTGATTTCTTTATAATGGGTGTGTTCCTTATCTTATCCTAATGTCTAAACTCTTCTCCATGGCTGGACCCCCAAATAATATTCCTTTACGTGCTAAGGGGTATCTAGAGAGTGGGATAGGTTTAATAACTACCCTAACCCTAATGCGTACCCTAACCCTAACCCCTACCCTAACCCTAACACGTACCCTAATCCTAACCCGTACCCTAAACCGAGCCCTAACCCTAACATTAACCCTAAACCTAACCCTAACCCATACCCTACGCCGTACCCGAAGCCCTCACCGAACCCGTACCCTAAGCCGTACCCTAAGCCTAACCCTAAGCCTAACCCTAAACCTAGGCTACCCTTGACTGCTTCTGCCTCCAATAGATTTCCTAAGCACTAGTGTTTTAAGGAACAGCTTAAAAAGTGAATCCTAATGTGATTTCTTTATAATGGGTGTGTTCCTTATCTTATCCTAGTGTCTAAACTCTTCTCCATGGCTGGACCCCCACATAATATTCCTTTACGTGCTAAGGGGTATCTAGAGAGTGGGATAGGTTTAATAACTACCCTAACCCTAATGCGTACCCTAACCCTAACCCCTACCCTAAACCTAACATGTAACCTAATCCTAACCCGTACCCTAAACGGAGCCCTAACCCTAAAACTAACACTAACCCTAAACCTAACCCATACCCTACGCCGTACCCGAACCCCTCCCCGAACCCGTACCCTAAGCCGTACCCTAAGCCTTACCCCAAGCCTAACCCTAACCCTAGGCTACCCTTGACTTCTTCTGCCTCCAATAGATTTCCTAAGCACTAGTGTTTTAAGGAACAGCTTAAAAAGAGAATCCTAATGTGATTTTTTTTATAATGGGTGTGTTCCTTATATTATCTTAGTGTCTAAGCTCTTCTCCATGGATGGACCCCCAAATAATATGGCTTTACGTGCTAAGGGGTATCTAGAGAGTGGGATAAGTTTAATAACTACCCTAACCCTAACGCGTACCCTAACCCTAACCCCTACCCTAAACCTAAGACGTACCCTAATCCTAACCCGTACCCTAAACCGAGCCCTAACCCTAACACTAACCCTAACCCTAACCCTAACCCATACCCTACGCCATACCCGAAGCCCTCCCCGAACCCGTACCCTAAGCCATACCCTAAGCCTAACTCTAAGCCTAACCCTAACCCTAGGCTACCCTTGACTGCTTCTTCCTCCAATAGATTTCCTAAGCACTAGTGTTTTAAGGAACAGCTTATAAAGAGAATCCTAATGTGATTTCTTTATAATAGGTGTGTTCCTTAACTTATCCTAGTGTCTAAACTCTTCTCCATGGCTGGACCCCCAAATAATATTCCTTTACGTGCTAAGGGGTATCTAGAGAGTGGGATAGGTTTAATAACTACCCTAACCCTAACGCGTACCCTAACCCTAACCCCTACTCTAACCCTAACACGTACCCTAATCCTATCCCGTACCCTAAAAGGAGCCCTAACCCTAACACTAACCCAAACCCTAAACCTAACACATACCCTCCGCCGTACACGAACCCCTCCCCGAACCCGTACCCTAAGCCGTACCCTAAGCCGTACCCTAAGCCTAACCCTAACCCTAGGCTACCCTTGACTGCTTCTGCCTCCAATAGATTTCCTAAGCACTAGTGTTTTAAGGAACAGCTTAAAAAGTGAATCCTAATGTGATTTCTTTATAATGGGTGTGTTCCTTATCTTATCCTAGTGTCTAAACTCTTCTTCATGGCTGGACCCCGAAATAATTTTCCTTTACGTGCTAAGGGGTATCTAGAGTGTGGGATAGGTTTAATAACTACCCTAACTCTAATGCGTACCCTAACCCTAACCCCTACTCTAACCCTAACACGTAACCTAATCCTAACCCGTACCCTAAACGGAGCCCTAACCCTAACACTAACCCTAACACTAACCCTAACCCATACCCTACGCCATACCCGAACCCCTCCCCGAACCCGTACCCTAAGCCGTACCCAAAGCCTAACCTCAAGCCTAACCCTAACCCTAGGCTACCCTTGACTGCTTCTGCCTCCAATAGATTTCCTAAGCACTAGTGTTTTAAGGAACAGCTTAAAAAGCGAATCCTAATGTGATTTCTTTATAATGGGTGTGTTCCTTATATTATCTTAGTGTCTAAGATCTTCTCCATGGATGGACTCCCAAATAATATGGCTTTACGTGCTACGGGGTATCTAGAGAGTGGGATAGGTTTAATAACTACCCTAACCCTAACGCTTACCCTAACCCTAACCCCTACCCTAACCCGAACACGTACACTAAACCGAGCCCTAAACCTAACACTAACCCTAACCGTAACCCTAACCCATTCCCTACGCCGTACCCGAACCCCTCCCCGAACCCGTACCCTAAGCCGTACCCTAAGCCTAACCCTAACCCTAGGCTACCCTTGACTGCTTCTGCCTCCAATAGATTTCCTAAGCACTAGTGTTTTAAGGAACAGCTTAAAAAGAGAATCCTAATGTGATTTCTTTATAATGGGTGTGTTCCTTATCTTATCCTAGTGTCTAAACTCTTCTCCATGGACCTCCAAATAATATTCCTTTACGTGCTAAGGGGTATCTAGAGTGTGGGATAGGTTTAATAACTACCCTAACACTAACGCGTACCCTAACCCTAACCCCTACCCTATCCCTAACACGTACCCTAATCCTAACCAATAACCTAAACCGAGCCCTAACCTTAACACTAACCCTAACCCTAACCCTAACCCATACCCTACGCCGTACCCGAAGCCCTCCCCGAACACGTACCCTAAGCCGTACACTAAACCGTACCCTAAGCCTAACACTAACCCTAGGCTACCCTTGACTGCTTCTGCCTCCAATAGATTTCCTCAGCACTAGTGTTTTAAGGAACAGCTTAAAAAGAGAATCTTAATGTGATTTCTTTATAATGGGTGTGTTCCTTATCTTATCCTAGTGTCTAAACTCTTCTCCATGGCTGGACCCCCACATAATATTTCTTTACGTGCTAAGGTGTATCTAGAGGGTGGGATAGGTTTAATAACTACCCTAACCCTAACGCGTACCCTAATCCTAACCCCTCCCCTAACCCTAACATGTAACCTAATCCTAACCCGTACCCTAAACCGAGACCTAAACCTAACACTAACCCTAACCCTAACCCTAACCCATTCCCTACGCCGTACACGAACCCCTCCCCGAACCAGTACCCTAAGCCGTACCCTAAGCCGTGCCCTAAGCCTATCCCTAACCCTAGGCTACCCTTGAGTGCTTCTGCGTCCAATAGATTTCCTAAGCACTAGTGTTTTAAGGAACAGCTTAAAAAGAGAATCCTAATGTCATTTCTTTATAATGGGTGTGTTCCTTATCTTATCCTAGTGTCTAAACTCTTCTCAATGGCTGGACCTCCAAATAATATTCCTTTACGTACTAAGGGGTATCTAGAGAGTGGGATAGGTTTAATAACTACCCTAACACTAAAGCGTACCCTAACCCTAACCCCTACCCTAACCCTAACACGTACCCTAATCCTAACCCGTACCCTAAACCGAGCCCTAACCCTAACACTAACCCTAACCCTAACCCTAACCGATACCCTACGCCGTACCCGAAGCTCTCACCGAACCTGTACCCTAAGCCGTACCCTAAGCCGTACCCTAAGCCTAAACCTAACCCTAGGCTACCCTTGACTGCTTCTGCCTCCAATAGATTTCCTAAGCACTAGTGTTTTATGGAACAGCTTAAAAAGAGAATCCTAATGTGATTTCTTTATAATGGGTGTGTTCCTTATCTTATGCTAGTATCTAAACTCTTCTCCATGGCTGGACCCCCAAATAATATTCCTTTACGTGCTAAGGGGTATCTAGAGAGTGGGATAGGTTTAATAACTACCCTAACCCTAATGCGTACCCTAACCCTAACCCCTACACTAACCCTAACACGTAACCTAATCCTAACCCATACCCTAAACGGAGCCCTAACCCTAACACTAACCCTAACCCTAACCCTAACCCATACCCTATGCCGTACCCGAACCCCTCCCCGAACCCGTACCCTAAGCCGTACCCTAAGCCTAACCCCAAGCCTAACCCTAACCCTAGGCTACCCTTGACTGCTTCTGCCTCCAATAGATTTCCTAAGAACTAGTGTTTTAAGGAACAGCTTAAAAAGAGAATCCTAATGTGATTTCTTTATAATGGGTGTGTTCCTTATTTTATACTAGTGTCTAAACTCTTCTCCATGGCTGGACCTCCAAATAATATTCCTTTATGTGCTAAGGGGTATCTAGAGAATGGGATAGGTTTAATAACTACATTAACCCTAACGCGTACCCTAACCCTAACCCCTACCCTAACCCTAACACGTACCCTAATCCTAACCAATACCCTAAACCGAGCCTTAACCCTAACACTAACCCTAACCCTAACCCTAACCCATACCCTACGCCGTACACGAAGCCCTCACCGAACCCATACCCTAAGCCTAACCCTAAGCCTAGCCCTAACCCTAGGCTACCCTTTACTGCTTCTGCCTCCAATAGATTTCCTAAGCACTAGTGTTTTAAGGAACAGCTTAAAAAGAGAATCCTAATGTGATTTCTTTATAATGGGTATGTTCCTTATCTTATCCTAGTGTCTAAACTTTTCTCCATGGCTGGACCCCAAATAATATTCCTTTACGTGCTAAGGGGTATCTAGAGAGTGGGATAGGTTTAATCACTACCCTAACCCTAACACGTACACTAACCCTAACCACTACCCTAACCCTAACACGTACCCTAATCCTAACCCAGACCCTAAACCGAGCCCTAACCCTAACACTAACACTAACCCTAACCCTAACCCATACCCTACACTGTACCCGAAGCCCTCCCCGAACCCGTACCCTAAGCCGTACCCTAAGCCTAACCCTAAGCCTAACCCTAACCCTAGGCTACCCTTGACTGCTTCTGACTCCAATAGATTTCCTAAGCAATACTGTTTTAAGGAACAGCTTAAAAAGAGAATCCTAATGTGATTTCTTTATAATGGGTGTGTTCCTTATCTTATCCTAGTGTCTAAATTCTTCTCCATGGCTGGACCCCCAAATAATATTCCTTTACGTGCTAAGGGGTATCTAGAGAGTGGGATAGGTTTAATAACTACCCTAACCCTAAGGCGTACCCTAACCCTAACCCCTACCCTAACCCTAACACGTACCCTAATCCTAACCCGTACCCTATACCGAGCCCTAAACCTAACCCTAACCCTAACTCATACCCTACGCCATATCCGAACCCCTCCCTGAACCCGTACCCTAAACCTAACCCTAAACCTAACCCTAACCCTAGGCTACCCTTGACTGCTTCTGCCTCCAATAGATTTCCTAAGCACTAGTGTTTTAAGGACCAGCTTAAAAAGAGAATCCTAATGTGATTTCTTTATAATGGGTGTGTTCCTTATCTTATCCTAGTGTCTAAACTCTTCTCCATGGCTGGACCCCCAAATAATATTCCTTTACGTGCTAAGGGGTATCTAGAGAGTGGGATAGGTTTAATAACTACCCTAAGCCTAACGCGTACCCTAACCCTAACCCCTACCATAACTCTAACACGTACCCTAATCCTAAGCCGTACACTAAACCGAGCCCTAACCCTAACAGTAACCCTAACCCTAACCCTAACTCATACCCTACGCCATACCTGAAGCCCTCCCCGAACCCGTACCCTAAGCCGTACCCTAAACCTAGCCCTAAGCCTAACCCTAACCCTAGGCTACCCTTGACTGCTTCTGCCTCCAATAGATTTCCTAAGCACTAGTGTTTTAAGGAACAGCTTAAAAAGAGAATCCTAATGTGATTTCTATATAATGGGTGTGTTCCTTATCTTATCCTAGTGTCTAAACTCTTCTCCATGGCTGGACCCCCAAATAATATTCCTTTACGTGCTAAGGGGTATCTAGATAGTGGGATAGGTTTAATAACTACACTAACCCTAACGCGTACCCTAACCCTAACCCCTACCCTAACCCTAACACGTACCCTAATCCTAACCAATACCCTAAACTGAGCCCTAACCCTAACACTAACCCTAAACCTAACCCTAACCCATACCCTACGCCGTACCCGAAGCCCTCCCCGAACCCGTACCTTAAGCCGTACACTAAGCCTAACCCTAAGCCTAACCCTAACCCTAGGCTACCCTTGACTGCTTCTGCTTCCAATAGATTTTCCAAGCACTAGTGTTTTAAGGAACAGCTTAAAAATAGAATCCTAATGTGATTTCTTTATAATGGGTGTGTTCCTTATCTTATCCTAGTGTCTAAACTCTTCTCCATGGCGGGACCCCCAAATAATATTCCTTTACGTGCTAAGGTGTATCTAGAGAGTGGGATAGGTTTAATAACTACCGTAACCCTAACACGTACCCTAACCCTAACCCCTACCCTAACCCTAACACGTACCCTAATCCTAAACCGTACCCTAAACCGAGCCCTAACCCTAAAACTAACCCTAACCCTAACCCTAACCCATAACCTACGCCGTACCCGAAGCCCTCCCCGAACCCGTACCCTAAGCCTAACCCTAAGCCTAACCCTAAGCCTAACCCTAATCCTAGGTTACCCTTGACTGCTTCTGCCTCCAATAGATTTCCTAAGCACTAGTGTTTTAAGGAAGAGCTTAAAAAGAGAATCCTAATGTGATTTCTTTATAATAGGTGTGTTCCTTATCTTATCCTAGTGTCTAAACTCTTCTCCATGGCTGGACCCCCAAATAATATTCCTTTACGTGCTAAGGGGTTTCTAGAGAGTGGGATAGGTTTAATAACTACCCTAACCCTAACGTGTATCCTAACCCTAACCCCTACACTAACCCTAACACGTACCCTAATCCTAACCCGTACCCTAAACCTAACACTAACCCAAACCCTAACCCTAACCCATAGCCTACGCCGTACACGATCCCCTCCCCGAACCCGTACCCTAAGCCGTACCCTAAGCCTAACCCTAACCCTAGGCTACCCTTGACTGCTTCTGCCTCCAATAGATTTCCTATGCACTAGTGTTTTAAGGAACAGCTTAAAAAGAGAATCCTAATGTGATTTCTTTATAATGGGTGTGTTCCTTATCTTATCCTAGTGTCTAAACTCTTCTCCATGCCTGGACCCCCAAATAATATTCCTTTACGTGCTAAGGGGTATCTAGAGAGTGGGATAGGTTTAATCACTACCCTAACACTAACGCGTACCTTAACCCTAACACGTACCCTAATCCTAACCCGTACCCTAAACCGAGCCCTAACCCTAACCCTAACCCTAACTCATACCCTACGCCATATCCGAACCCCTCCCCGCACCCGTACCCTAAGCCGTACCCTAAACCTAACCCTAAGCCTAACCCTAACCCTTGGCTACCCTTGACTGCTTCTGCCTCCAATAGATTTCCTAAGCACTAGTGTTTTAAGGAACAGCGTAAAAAGAGAATCCTAATGTGATTTCTTTATCATGGGTGTGTTCCTTATCTTATCCTAGTGTCTAAATTCTTCTCCATGGCTGGACCCCCAAATAATATTCCTTTACGTACTAAGGGATATCTAGAGAGTGGGATAGGTTTAATTCCTACACTAACCCTAACGCGTACCCTAACCCTAACCCCTACCCTAACACTAAAACGTACCCTAATCCTAACCCGTACCCTAAACCGAGCCCTAACCCTAACCCTAACCCTAACCCTAACCCCTACCCTAACCCTAACACGTACCCTAATCCTAACCAATACCCTAATCCGAGCCCTAACCCTAACACTAACGCTAACCATAACCCTAACCCATACCCTACGACGTACCCGAAGCCCTCCCCGAAACCGTACCCTAAGCCGTACCCAAGCCTAACCCTAAGCCTAACCCTAACCCTAGGCTACCCTTGACAGCTTCTGCCTCCATTAGATTTCCTAAGCACTACTGTTTTAAGGAACAGGTTAAAAAGAGAATCTTAATGTGATTTCTTTATAATGGGTATTTTCCTTATCTTATCCTTGTGTCTAAACTTTTCTCCATGGCTGAACCCCCAAATAATAATCCTTTACGTGCTAAGGGGTATCTAGAGAGTGGGATAGGTTTAATGACTGCACTAACCCTAACACGTACACTAACCCTAACCACTACCCTAACCCTAACACGTACCCTAATCCTTACCCACACCCTAAACCGAGCCCTAACCCTAACACTAACCCTAACCCTAACCATAACCCATACCCTACGCTGTACCCGAAGCCCTCCCCGAAACCGTACCCTAAGCCGTACCCTAAGCCTAACCCTAAGCCTAACCCTAACCCTAGGCTACCCTTGACTGCTTCTGCCTCCAATAGATTTCCTAAGCACTAGTATTTAAAGGAACAGCTTAAAAAGAGAATCCTAATGTGATTTCTTTATAATGGGTGTGTTCCTTATCTTATCCTAGTGTCTAAACTCTTCTCCATGGCTGGACCCCCAAATAATATTCCTTTACGTGCTAAGGGGTATCTAGAGAGTGGGATAGGTTTAATAACTACCCTAACCCTAACGCGTACCCTAACCCTAACCTCTACCCTAACCCTAACACGTACCCTAATGCTAACCCGTACCCTAAACCGAGCCCTAACCCTAACACTAACCTTAACCCTAACCCTAACTCATACCCTACGCCATAACCGAAGCCCTCCCCGAACCCGTACCCTAAGCCGTACCCTAAACCTAACCCTAAGCCTAACCCTAACCCTAGGCTACCCTTGACTGCTTCTGCCTCCAATAGATTTCCTAAGCACTAGTGTTTTAAGGACCAGCTTAAAAAGAGAATCCTAATGTGATTACTTTATAATGGGTGTGTTCCTTATCTTATGCTAGTGTCTAAACTCTTCTCCATGGCTGGACCCCCAAATAATATTCCTTTACGTGCTAAGGGTTATCTAGAGAGTGGGATAGGTTTAATAACTACACTAACCCTAACGTGTACCCTAACCCTAACCCCTACCCTAACCCTAACACGTACCCTAATCCTAACCAATACCCTAAACCGAGCCCTAACCCTAACACTAACCCTAACCCTAACCCTAACCCATACCCTATGCCGTACTCGAAGCCCTCACCGAACCCGTACCCTAAGCCGTACCCTAAGCCTAACCCTAAGCCTAACCCTAACCCTAAGCTACCCTTGATTGCTGTTGCCTCCAATAGATTTCCTAAGCACTAGTGTTTTAATGAACAGCTTAAAAAGAGAATCCTAATGTGATTTCTTTATAATGGGTAGGTTCCTGACCTTATACTAGTGTCTAAACTTTTCTCCATGGCTGGACCCCCAAATAATATTCCTTTACGTGCTAAGGGGTATCTAGAGAGTGGGATAGGTTTAATGACTGCACTAACCCTAACACGTACACTAACCCTAACCACTACCCTAACCCTATCACGTACCCTAATCCTAACCCACACCCTAAACCGAGCCCTAACCCTAACACTAACCCTAACCCTAACCCTAACCCATACCCTACGCTGTACCCGAAGCCCTCCCCGAACCCGTACCCTAAGCCGTACCCTAAGCCTAACCCTAAGCCTAACCCTAACCCTAGGCTACCCTTGACTGCTTCTGCCTCCAATAGATTTCCTAAGCACTAGTGTTTTAAGGAACAGCTTAAAAAGAGAATCCTAATGTGATTTCTTTATAATGGGTGTGTTCCTTATCTTATCCTAGTGTCTAAACTCTTCTCCATGGCTGGACCCCCAAATAATATTCCTTTACGTGCTAAGGGGTATCTAGAGAGTGGGATAGGTTTAATAACTACCCTAACCCTAACGCGTACCTTAACCCTAACCCCTACCCTAACCCTAACACGTAACCTAATCCTAACCCGTACCCTAAACCGAGCCCTAACCCTAACACTAACCCTAACCCTAACCCTAACTCATACCCTACGCCATACCCGAAGCCCTCCCCGAACCCGTACCCTAAGCCGTACCCTAAACCTAACCCTAAGCCTTACCCTAACTCTAGGCTACCCTTGACTGCTTCTGCCTCCAATAGATTTCCTAAGCACTAGTGTTTTAAGGAACAGCGTAAAAAGAGAATCCTAATGTGATTTCTTTATAATGGGTGTGTTCCTTATCTTATCCTAGTGTCTAAACTCTTCTTCATGGCTGGACCCCGAAATAATTTTCCTTTACGTGCTAAGGGGTATCTAGAGTGTGGGATAGGTTTAATAACTACCCTAACTCTAATGCGTACCCTAACCCTAACCCCTACTCTAACCCTAACACGTAACCTAATCCTAACCCGTACCCTAAACGGAGCCCTAACCCTAACACTAACCCTAACACTAACCCTAACCCATACCCTACGCCATACCCGAACCCCTCCCCGAACCCGTACCCTAAGCCGTACCCAAAGCCTAACCTCAAGCCTAACCCTAACCCTAGGCTACCCTTGACTGCTTCTGCCTCCAATAGATTTCCTAAGCACTAGTGTTTTAAGGAACAGCTTAAAAAGCGAATCCTAATGTGATTTCTTTATAATGGGTGTGTTCCTTATATTATCTTAGTGTCTAAGATCTTCTCCATGGATGGACTCCCAAATAATATGGCTTTACGTGCTACGGGGTATCTAGAGAGTGGGATAGGTTTAATAACTACCCTAACCCTAACGCTTACCCTAACCCTAACCCCTACCCTAACCCGAACACGTACACTAAACCGAGCCCTAAACCTAACACTAACCCTAACCGTAACCCTAACCCATTCCCTACGCCGTACCCGAACCCCTCCCCGAACCCGTACCCTAAGCCGTACCCTAAGCCTAACCCTAACCCTAGGCTACCCTTGACTGCTTCTGCCTCCAATAGATTTCCTAAGCACTAGTGTTTTAAGGAACAGCTTAAAAAGAGAATCCTAATGTGATTTCTTTATAATGGGTGTGTTCCTTATCTTATCCTAGTGTCTAAACTCTTCTCCATGGACCTCCAAATAATATTCCTTTACGTGCTAAGGGGTATCTAGAGTGTGGGATAGGTTTAATAACTACCCTAACACTAACGCGTACCCTAACCCTAACCCCTACCCTATCCCTAACACGTACCCTAATCCTAACCAATAACCTAAACCGAGCCCTAACCTTAACACTAACCCTAACCCTAACCCTAACCCATACCCTACGCCGTACCCGAAGCCCTCCCCGAACACGTACCCTAAGCCGTACACTAAACCGTACCCTAAGCCTAACACTAACCCTAGGCTACCCTTGACTGCTTCTGCCTCCAATAGATTTCCTCAGCACTAGTGTTTTAAGGAACAGCTTAAAAAGAGAATCTTAATGTGATTTCTTTATAATGGGTGTGTTCCTTATCTTATCCTAGTGTCTAAACTCTTCTCCATGGCTGGACCCCCACATAATATTTCTTTACGTGCTAAGGTGTATCTAGAGGGTGGGATAGGTTTAATAACTACCCTAACCCTAACGCGTACCCTAATCCTAACCCCTCCCCTAACCCTAACATGTAACCTAATCCTAACCCGTACCCTAAACCGAGACCTAAACCTAACACTAACCCTAACCCTAACCCTAACCCATTCCCTACGCCGTACACGAACCCCTCCCCGAACCAGTACCCTAAGCCGTACCCTAAGCCGTGCCCTAAGCCTATCCCTAACCCTAGGCTACCCTTGAGTGCTTCTGCGTCCAATAGATTTCCTAAGCACTAGTGTTTTAAGGAACAGCTTAAAAAGAGAATCCTAATGTCATTTATTTATAATGGGTGTGTTCCTTATCTTATCCTAGTGTCTAAACTCTTCTCAATGGCTGGACCTCCAAATAATATTCCTTTACGTACTAAGGGGTATCTAGAGAGTGGGATAGGTTTAATAACTACCCTAACACTAAAGCGTACCCTAACCCTAACCCCTACCCTAACCCTAACACGTACCCTAATCCTAACCCGTACCCTAAACCGAGCCCTAACCCTAACACTAACCCTAACCCTAACCCTAACCGATACCCTACGCCGTACCCGAAGCTCTCACCGAACCTGTACCCTAAGCCGTACCCTAAGCCGTACCCTAAGCCTAAACCTAACCCTAGGCTACCCTTGACTGCTTCTGCCTCCAATAGATTTCCTAAGCACTAGTGTTTTATGGAACAGCTTAAAAAGAGAATCCTAATGTGATTTCTTTATAATGGGTGTGTTCCTTATCTTATGCTAGTATCTAAACTCTTCTCCATGGCTGGACCCCCAAATAATATTCCTTTACGTGCTAAGGGGTATCTAGAGAGTGGGATAGGTTTAATAACTACCCTAACCCTAATGCGTACCCTAACCCTAACCCCTACACTAACCCTAACACGTAACCTAATCCTAACCCATACCCTAAACGGAGCCCTAACCCTAACACTAACCCTAACCATAACCCTAACCCATACCCTATGCCGTACCCGAACCCCTCCCCGAACCCGTACCCTAAGCCGTACCCTAAGCCTAACCCCAAGCCTAACCCTAACCCTAGGCTACCCTTGACTGCTTCTGCCTCCAATAGATTTCCTAAGAACTAGTGTTTTAAGGAACAGCTTAAAAAGAGAATCCTAATGTGATTTCTTTATAATGGGTGTGTTCCTTATTTTATACTAGTGTCTAAACTCTTCTCCATGGCTGGACCTCCAAATAATATTCCTTTATGTGCTAAGGGGTATCTAGAGAATGGGATAGGTTTAATAACTACATTAACCCTAACGCGTACCCTAACCCTAACCCCTACCCTAACCCTAACACGTACCCTAATCCTAACCAATACCCTAAACCGAGCCTTAACCCTAACACTAACCCTAACCCTAACCCTAACCCATACCCTACGCCGTACACGAAGCCCTCACCGAACCCATACCCTAAGCCTAACCCTAAGCCTAGCCCTAACCCTAGGCTACCCTTTACTGCTTCTGCCTCCAATAGATTTCCTAAGCACTAGTGTTTTAAGGAACAGCTTAAAAAGAGAATCCTAATGTGATTTCTTTATAATGGGTATGTTCCTTATCTTATCCTAGTGTCTAAACTTTTCTCCATGGCTGGACCCCAAATAATATTCCTTTACGTGCTAAGGGGTATCTAGAGAGTGGGATAGGTTTAATCACTACCCTAACCCTAACACGTACACTAACCCTAACCACTACCCTAACCCTAACACGTACCCTAATCCTAACCCAGACCCTAAACCGAGCCCTAACCCTAACACTAACACTAACCCTAACCCTAACCCATACCCTACACTGTACCCGAAGCCCTCCCCGAACCCGTACCCTAAGCCGTACCCTAAGCCTAACCCTAAGCCTAACCCTAACCCTAGGCTACCCTTGACTGCTTCTGACTCCAATAGATTTCCTAAGCAATACTGTTTTAAGGAACAGCTTAAAAAGAGAATCCTAATGTGATTTCTTTATAATGGGTGTGTTCCTTATCTTATCCTAGTGTCTAAATTCTTCTCCATGGCTGGACCCCCAAATAATATTCCTTTACGTGCTAAGGGGTATCTAGAGAGTGGGATAGGTTTAATAACTACCCTAACCCTAAGGCGTACCCTAACCCTAACCCCTACCCTAACCCTAACACGTACCCTAATCCTAACCCGTACCCTAAACCGAGCCCTAAACCTAACCCTAACCCTAACTCATACCCTACGCCATATCCGAACCCCTCCCTGAACCCGTACCCTAAACCTAACCCTAAACCTAACCCTAACCCTAGGCTACCCTTGACTGCTTCTGCCTCCAATAGATTTCCTAAGCACTAGTGTTTTAAGGACCAGCTTAAAAAGAGAATCCTAATGTGATTTCTTTATAATGGGTGTGTTCCTTATCTTATCCTAGTGTCTAAACTCTTCTCCATGGCTGGACCCCCAAATAATATTCCTTTACGTGCTAAGGGGTATCTAGAGAGTGGGATAGGTTTAATAACTACCCTAACCCTAACGCGTACCCTAACCCTAACCCCTACCATAACTCTAACACGTACCCTAATCCTAAGCCGTACACTAAACCGAGCCCTAACCCTAACAGTAACCCTAACCCTAACCCTAACTCATACCCTACGCCATACCTGAAGCCCTCCCCGAACCCGTACCCTAAGCCGTACCCTAAACCTAGCCCTAAGCCTAACCCTAACCCTAGGCTACCCTTGACTGCTTCTGCCTCCAATAGATTTCCTAAGCACTAGTGTTTTAAGGAACAGCTTAAAAAGAGAATCCTAATGTGATTTCTATATAATGGGTGTGTTCCTTATCTTATCCTAGTGTCTAAACTCTTCTCCATGGCTGGACCCCCAAATAATATTCCTTTACGTGCTAAGGGGTATCTAGAGAGTGGGATAGGTTTAATAACTACACTAACCCTAACGCGTACCCTAACCCTAACCCCTACCCTAACCCTAACACGTACCCTAATCCTAACCAATACCCTAAACTGAGCCCTAACCCTAACACTAACCCTAAACCTAACCCTAACCCATACCCTACGCCGTACCCGAAGCCCTCCCCGAACCCGTACCTTAAGCCGTACACTAAGCCTAACCCTAAGCCTAACCCTAACCCTAGGCTACCCTTGACTGCTTCTGCTTCCAATAGATTTTCCAAGCACTAGTGTTTTAAGGAACAGCTTAAAAATAGAATCCTAATGTGATTTCTTTATAATGGGTGTGTTCCTTATCTTATCCTAGTGTCTAAACTCTTCTCCATGGCGGGACCCCCAAATAATATTCCTTTACGTGCTAAGGTGTATCTAGAGAGTGGGATAGGTTTAATAACTACCGTAACCCTAACACGTACCCTAACCCTAACCCCTACCCTAACCCTAACACGTACCCTAATCCTAAACCGTACCCTAAACCGAGCCCTAACCCTAAAACTAACCCTAACCCTAACCCTAACCCATAACCTACGCCGTACCCGAAGCCCTCCCCGAACCCGTACCCTAAGCCTAACCCTAAGCCTAACCCTAAGCCTAACCCTAATCCTAGGTTACCCTTGACTGCTTCTGCCTCCAATAGATTTCCTAAGCACTAGTGTTTTAAGGAAGAGCTTAAAAAGAGAATCCTAATGTGATTTCTTTATAATAGGTGTGTTCCTTATCTTATCCTAGTGTCTAAACTCTTCTCCATGGCTGGACCCCCAAATAATATTCCTTTACGTGCTAAGGGGTTTCTAGAGAGTGGGATAGGTTTAATAACTACCCTAACCCTAACGTGTATCCTAACCCTAACCCCTACACTAACCCTAACACGTACCCTAATCCTAACCCGTACCCTAAACCTAACACTAACCCAAACCCTAACCCTAACCCATAGCCTACGCCGTACACGATCCCCTCCCCGAACCCGTACCCTAAGCCGTACCCTAAGCCTAACCCTAACCCTAGGCTACCCTTGACTGCTTCTGCCTCCAATAGATTTCCTATGCACTAGTGTTTTAAGGAACAGCTTAAAAAGAGAATCCTAATGTGATTTCTTTATAATGGGTGTGTTCCTTATCTTATCCTAGTGTCTAAACTCTTCTCCATGCCTGGACCCCCAAATAATATTCCTTTACGTGCTAAGGGGTATCTAGAGAGTGGGATAGGTTTAATCACTACCCTAACACTAACGCGTACCTTAACCCTAACACGTACCCTAATCCTAACCCGTACCCTAAACCGAGCCCTAACCCTAACCCTAACCCTAACTCATACCCTACGCCATATCCGAACCCCTCCCCGAACCCGTACCCTAAGCCGTACCCTAAACCTAACCCTAAGCCTAACCCTAACCCTTGGCTACCCTTGACTGCTTCTGCCTCCAATAGATTTCCTAAGCACTAGTGTTTTAAGGAACAGCGTAAAAAGAGAATCCTAATGTGATTTCTTTATCATGGGTGTGTTCCTTATCTTATCCTAGTGTCTAAATTCTTCTCCATGGCTGGACCCCCAAATAATATTCCTTTACGTACTAAGGGATATCTAGAGAGTGGGATAGGTTTAATTCCTACACTAACCCTAACGCGTACCCTAACCCTAACCCCTACCCTAACACTAAAACGTACCCTAATCCTAACCCGTACCCTAAACCGAGCCCTAACCCTAACCCTAACCCTAACCCTAACCCCTACCCTAACCCTAACACGTACCCTAATCCTAACCAATACCCTAATCCGAGCCCTAACCCTAACACTAACGCTAACCATAACCCTAACCCATACCCTACGACGTACCCGAAGCCCTCCCCGAAACCGTACCCTAAGCCGTACCCAAGCCTAACCCTAAGCCTAACCCTAACCCTAGGCTACCCTTGACAGCTTCTGCCTCCATTAGATTTCCTAAGCACTACTGTTTTAAGGAACAGGTTAAAAAGAGAATCCTAATGTGATTTCTTTATAATGGGTATTTTCCTTATCTTATCCTTGTGTCTAAGCTTTTCTCCATGGCTGAACCCCCAAATAATAATCCTTTACGTGCTAAGGGGTATCTAGAGAGTGGGATAGGTTTAATGACTGCACTAACCCTAACACGTACACTAACCCTAACCACTACCCTAACCCTAACACGTACCCTAACCCTTACCCACACCCTAAACCGAGCCCTAACCCTAACACTAACCCTAACCCTAACCATAACCCATACCTTACGCTGTACCCGAAGCCCTCCCCGAAACCGTACCCTAAGCCGTACCCTAAGCCTAACCCTAAGCCTAACCCTAACCCTAGGCTACCCTTGACTGCTTCTGCCTCCAATAGATTTCCTAAGCACTAGTATTTAAAGGAACAGCTTAAAAAGAGAATCCTAATGTGATTTCTTTATAATGGGTGTGTTCCTTATCTTATCCTAGTGTCTAAACTCTTCTCCATGGCTGGACCCCCAAATAATATTCCTTTACGTGCTAAGGGGTATCTAGAGAGTGGGATAGGTTTAATAACTACCCTAACCCTAACGCGTACCCTAACCCTAACCTCTACCCTAACCCTAACACGTACCCTAATGCTAACCCGTACCCTAAACCGAGCCCTAACCCTAACACTAACCTTAACCCTAACCCTAACTCATACCCTACGCCATACCCGAAGCCCTCCCCGAACCCGTACCCTAAGCCGTACCCTAAACCTAACCCTAAGCCTAACCCTAACCCTAGGCTACCCTTGACTGCTTCTGCCTCCAATAGATTTCCTAAGCACTAGTGTTTTAAGGACCAGCTTAAAAAGAGAATCCTAATGTGATTACTTTATAATGGGTGTGTTCCTTATCTTATGCTAGTGTCTAAACTCTTCTCCATGGCTGGACCCCCAAATAATATTCCTTTACGTGCTAAGGGTTATCTAGAGAGTGGGATAGGTTTAATAACTACACTAACCCTAACGTGTACCCTAACCCTAACCCCTACCCTAACCCTAACACGTACCCTAATCCTAACCAATACCCTAAACCGAGCCCTAACCCTAACACTAACCCTAACCCTAACCCTAACCCATACCCTATGCCGTACTCGAAGCCCTCACCGAACCCGTACCCTAAGCCGTACCCTAAGCCTAACCCTAAGCCTAACCCTAACCCTAAGCTACCCTTGATTGCTGTTGCCTCCAATAGATTTCCTAAGCACTAGTGTTTTAATGAACAGCTTAAAAAGAGAATCCTAATGTGATTTCTTTATAATGGGTAGGTTCCTTACCTTATACTAGTGTCTAAACTTTTCTCCATGGCTGGACCCCCAAATAATATTCCTTTACGTGCTAAGGGGTATCTAGAGAGTGGGATAGGTTTAATGACTGCACTAACCCTAACACGTACACTAACCCTAACCACTACCCTAACCCTAACACGTACCCTAATCCTAACCCACACCCTAAACCGAGCCCTAACCCTAACACTAACCCTAACCCTAACCCTAACCCATACCCTACGCTGTACCCGAAGCCCTCCCCGAACCCGTACCCTAAGCCGTACCCTAAGCCTAACCCTAAGCCTAACCCTAACCCTAGGCTACCCTTGACTGCTTCTGCCTCCAATAGATTTCCTAAGCACTAGTGTTTTAAGGAACAGCTTAAAAAGAGAATCCTAATGTGATTTCTTTATAATGGGTGTGTTCCTTATCTTATCCTAGTGTCTAAACTCTTCTCCATGGCTGGACCCCCAAATAATATTCCTTTACGTGTTAAGGGGTATCTAGAGAGTGGGATAGGTTTAATAACTACCCTAACCCTAACGCGTACCCTAACCCTAACCCCTACCCTAACCCTAACACGTAACCTAATCCTAACCCGTACCCTAAACCGAGCCCTAACCCTAACACTAACCCTAACCCTAACCCTAACTCATACCCTACGCCATACCCGAAGCCCTCCCCGAACCCGTACCCTAAGCCGTACCCTAAACCTAACCCTAAGCCTTACCCTAACTCTAGGCTACCCTTGACTGCTTCTGCCTCCAATAGATTTCCTAAGCACTAGTGTTTTAAGGAACAGCGTAAAAAGAGAATCCTAATGTGATTTCTTTATAATGGGTGTGTTCCTTATCTTATCCTAGTGTCTAAACTCTTCTCCATGGCTGGACCCCCAAATAATATTCCTTTACGTGTTAAGGGGTATCTAGAGAGTGGGATAGGTTTAATAACTACCCTAACCCTAACGCGTACCCTAACCCTAACCCCTACCCTAACCCTAACACGTACCCTAATCCTAACCCGTACCGTAAACCGAGCCCTAAACCTAACACTAACCCTAACCCTAACACTAAGCCATACCCTACGCCGTACCCGAAGCCCTCCCCGAACCCGTACCCTAAGCCATACCCTAAGCCTAACCCTAAGCCTAACCCTAACCCTAGGCTACCCTTGACTGCTTCTGCCTCCAATAGATTTCCTAAGCACTAGTGTTTTAAGGAACAGCTTAAAAAGAGAATCCTAATGTGATTTCTATATAATGGGTGTGTTCCTTATCTTATCCTAGTGTCTAAACTCTTCTCCATGGCTGGACCCCCAAATAATATTCCTTTACGTGCTAAGGGGTATCTAGAGAGTGGGATAGGTTTAATGACTGCACTAACCCTAACACGTACACTAACCCTAACCACTACCCTAACCCTAACACGTACCCTAATCCTAACCCACACCCTAAACCGAGCCCTAACCCTAACACTAACCCTAACCCTAACCCTAACCCATACCCTACGCTGTACCCGAAGCCCTCCCCGAACCCGTACCCTAAGCCGTACCCTAAGCCTAACCCTAAGCCTAACCCTAACCCTAGGCTACCCTTGACTGCTTCTGCCTCCAATAGATTTCCTAAGCACTAGTGTTTTAAGGAACAGCTTAAAAAGAGAATCCTAATGTGATTTCTTTATAATGGGTGTGTTCCTTATCTTATCCTAGTGTCTAAACTCTTCTCCATGGCTGGACCCCCAAATAATATTCCTTTACGTGCTAAGGGGTATCTAGAGAGTGGGATAGGTTTAATAACTACCCTAACCCTAACGCGTACCCTAACCCTAACCCCTACCCTAACCCTAACACGTAACCTAATCCTAACCCGTACCCTAAACCGAGCCCTAACCCTAACACTAACCCTAACCCTAACCCTAACTCATACCCTACGCCATACCCGAAGCCCTCCCCGAACCCGTACCCTAAGCCGTACCCTAAACCTAACCCTAAGCCTTACCCTAACTCTAGGCTACCCTTGACTGCTTCTGCCTCCAATAGATTTCCTAAGCACTAGTGTTTTAAGGAACAGCGTAAAAAGAGAATCCTAATGTGATTTCTTTATAATGGGTGTGTTCCTTATCTTATCCTAGTGTCTAAACTCTTCTCCATGGCTGGACCCCCAAATAATATTCCTTTACGTGTTAAGGGGTATCTAGAGAGTGGGATAGGTTTAATAACTACCCTAACCCTAACGCGTACCCTAACCCTATCCCCTACCCTAACCCTAACACGTACCCTAATCCTAACCCGTACCGTAAACAGAGCCCTAAACCTAACACTAACCCTAACCCTAACCCTAAGCCATACCCTACGCCGTACCCGAAGCCCTCCCCGATCCCGTACCCTAAGCCATACCCTAAGCCTAACCCTAAGCCTAACCCTAACCCTAGGCTACCCTTGACTGCTTCTGCTTCCAATAGATTTTCCAAGCACTAGTGTTTTAAGGAACAGCTTAAAAATAGAATCCTAATGTGATTTCTTTATAATGGGTGTGTTCCTTATCTTATCCTAGTGTCTAAACTCTTCTCCATGGCTGGACCCCCAAATAATATTCCTTTACGTGCTAAGGGGTTTCTAGAGAGTGGGATAGGTTTAATAACTACCGTAACCCTAACGTGTACCCTAACCCTAACCCCTACCCTAACCCTAACACGTACCCTAATCCTAACCCGTACCCTAAACCTAACACTAACCCAAACCCTAACCCTAACCCATAGCCTACGCCGTACACGATCCCCTCCCCGAACCCGTACCCTAAGCCGTACCCTAAGCCTAACCCTAACCCTAGGCTACCCTTGACTGCTTCTGCCTCCAATAGATTTCCTATGCACTAGTGTTTTAAGGAACAGCTTAAAAAGAGAATCCTAATGTGATTTCTTTATAATGGGTGTGTTCCTTATCTTATCCTAGTGTCTAAACTCTTCTCCAAGCCTGGACCCCCAAATAATATTCCTTTACGTGCTAAGGGGTATCTAGAGAGTGGGATAGGTTTAATCACTACCCTAACACTAACGCGTACCCTAACCCTAACCCCTACCCTAACCCTAACACGTACCCTAATCCTAACCCGTACCCTAAACTGAGCCCTAACCCTAACCCTAACCCTAACTCATACCCTTCGCCATATCCGAACCCCTCCCCGAACCCGTACCCTAAGCCGTACCCTAAACCTAACCCTAAGCCTAACCCAAACCCTTGGCTACCCTTGACTGCTTCTGCCTCCAATAGATTTCCTAAGCACTAGTGTTTTAAAGAACAGCGTAAAAAGGGAATCCTAATGTGATTTCTTTATCATGGGTGTGTTCCTTATCTTATCCTAGTGTCTAAATTCTTCTCCATGGCTGGACCCCCAAATAATATTCCTTTACGTGCTAAGGGGTATCTAGAGAGTGGGATAGGTTTAATACCTACACTAACCCTAACGCGTACCCTAACCCTAACACCTACCCTAACACTAAAACGTACCCTAATCCTAACCCGTACCCTAAACCGAGCCCTAACCCTAACCCTAACCCTAACCCTAACCCTAACCCTAACCCTAACCCTAACCCCTACCCTAACCCTAACACGTACCCTAATCCTAACCAATACCCTAAACCGAGCCCTAACCCTAACACTAACCCTAACCCTAAACCTAACCCATACCCTACGCCGTACACGAAGCCCTCCCCGAACCCATACCCTAAGCCATACCCTAAGCCTAACCCTAAGCCCAACCCTAACCCTAGGCTACCCTTGACTGCTTCTGCCTCCAATAGATTTCCTAAGCACTAGTGTTTTAAGGAACAGCTTAAAAAGAGAATCCTAATGTGATTTCTTTATAATGGGTTTGTTCCTTATCTTATCCTAGTGTCTAAACTTTTCTCCATGGCTGCACCGCCAAATAATATTCCTTTACGTGCTAAGGGGTATCTAGAGAGTGGGATAGGTTTAATCACTACCCTAACCCTAACACGTACCCTAATC
Source organism: Balaenoptera physalus (assembly GCF_965194825.1). Lineage (NCBI taxonomy): Eukaryota > Metazoa > Chordata > Mammalia > Artiodactyla > Balaenopteridae > Balaenoptera > Balaenoptera physalus. The sequence continues at coordinate 1,002,994 of NW_028126404.1, forward strand.
CTAACCAATACCCTAAACTGAGCCCTAACCCTAACACTAACCCTAACCCTAACCCTAACCCATATCCTACGCCGTACCCGAAGCCCTCCCCGAACCCGTACCTTAAGCCGTACACTAAGCCTAACCCTAAGCCTAACCCTAACCCTAGGCTACCCTTGACTGCTTCTGCTTCCAATAGATTTTCCAAGCACTAGTGTTTTAAGGAACAGCTTAAAAATAGAATCCTAATGTGATTTCTTTATAATGGGTGTGTTCCTTATCTTATCCTAGTGTCTAAACTCTTCTCCATGGCTGGACACCCAAATAATATTCCTTTACGTGCTATGGGGTATCTAGAGAGTGGGATAGGTTTAATAACTACCCTAACCCTAACACGTACCCTAACCCTAACCCCTACCCTAACCCTAACACGTACCCTAATCCTAAACCGTACCCTAAACCGAGCCCTAACCCTAAAACTAACCCTAACCCTAACCCTAACCCATAACCTACGACGTATCCGAAGCCCTCCCCGAACCCGTACCCTAAGCCTAACCCTAAGCCTAACCCTAAGCCTAACCCTAATCCTAGGTTACCCTTGACTGCTTCTGCCTCCAATAGATTTCCTAAGCACTAGTGTTTTAAGGAAGAGCTTAAAAAGAGAATCCTAATGTGATTTCTTTATAATAGGTGTGTTCCTTATCTTATCCTAGTGTCTAAACTCTTCTCCATGGCTGGACCCCCAAATAATATTCCTTTACGTGCTAAGGGGTTTCTAGAGAGTGGGATAGGTTTAATAACTACCGTAACCCTAACGTGTACCCTAACCCTAACCCCTACCCTAACCCTAACACGTACCCTAATCCTAACCCGTACCCTAAACCTAACACTAACCCAAACCCTAACACTAACCCATAGCCTACGCCGTACACGATCCCCTCCCCGAACCCGTACCCTAAGCCGTACCCTAAGCCTAACCCTAACCCTAGGCTACCCTTGACTGCTTCTGCCTCCAATAGATTTCCTATGCACTAGTGTTTTAAGGAACAGCTTAAAAAGAGAATCCTAATGTGATGTCTTTATAATGGGTGTGTTCCTTATCTTATCCTAGTGTCTAAACTCTTCTCCATGCCTGGACCCCCAAATAATATTCCTTTACGTGCTAAGTGGTATCTAGAGAGTGGGATAGGTTTAATCACTACCCTAACACTAACGCGTACCCTAACCCTAACCCCTACCCTAACCCTAACACGTACCCTAATCCTAACCCGTACCCTAAACCGAGCCCTAACCCTAACCCTAACCCTAACTCATACCCTTCGCCATATCCGAACCCCTCCCCGAACCCGTACCCTAAGCCGTACCGTAAACCTAACCCTAAGCCTAACCCTAACCCTTGGCTACCCTTGACTGCTTCTGCCTCCAATAGATTTCCTAAGCACTAGTGTTTTAAAGAACAGCGTATAAAGAGAATCCTAATGTGATTTCTTTATCATGGGTGTGTTCCTTATCTTATCCTAGTGTCTAAATTCTTCTCCATGGCTGGACCCCCAAATAATATTCCTTTACGTGCTAAGGGGTATCTAGAGAGTGGGATAGGTTTAATACCTACACTAACCCTAACGCGTACCCTAACCCTAACCCCTACCCTAACACTAAAACGTACCCTAATCCTAACCCGTACCCTAAACCGAGCCCTAACCCTAACCCTAACCCTAAACCTAACCCTAACCCTAACCCTAACCCTAACCCCTAACCTAACCCTAACACGTACCCTAATCCTAACCAATACCCTAAACCGAGCCCTAACCCTAACACTAACCCTAACCCTAACCCTAACCCATACCCTACGCCGTACACGAAGCCCTCCCCGAACCCATACCCTAAGCCATACCCTAAGCCTAACCCTAAGCCCAACCCTAACCCTAGGCTACCCTTGACTGCTTCTGCCTCCAATAGATTTCCTAAGCACTAGTGTTTTAAGGAACAGCTTAAAAAGAGAATCCTAATGTGATTTCTTTATAATGGGTATGTTCCTTATCTTATCCTAGTGTCTAAACTTTTCTCCATGGCTGGACCGCCAAATAATATTCCTTTACGTGCTAAGGGGTATCTAGAGAGTGGGATAGGTTTAATCACTACCCTAACCCTAACACGTACACTAACCATAACCACTACCCTAACCCTAACACGTACCCTAATCCTAACCCGTACCCTAAACCGAGCCCTAACCCTAACACTAAACCTAACCCTAACCCTAACCCATACCCTACGCCGTACACGAACCCCTCCCAGAACCCGTACCCTAAGCCGTACCCTAACCCTAACCCTAAGCCTAACCCTAACCCTAGGCTACCCTTGACTGCTTCTGCCTCCAATAGATTTCCTAAGCACTAGTGTTTTAAGGAACAGCTTAAAAAGAGAATCCTAATGTGATTTCTTTATAATGGGTGTGTTCCTTATCTTATCCTAGTGTCTAAACTCTTCTCCATGGCTGGACCCCCAAATAATATTCCTTTACGTGCTAAGGGGTATCTAGAGTGTGGGATAGGTTTAATAACTACCCTAACTCTAATGCGTAACCTAACCCTAACCCCTACCCTAACCCTAACACCTAACCTAATCCTAACCCGTACTCTAAACGGAGCCCTAACCCTAACACTAACCCTAACACTAACCCTAACCCATACCCTACGCCGTACCCGAAGCCCTCTCCGAACCCGTTCCCTAAACCGTACCCTAAGCCTAACCCCATGCCTAACCCTAACCCTAGGCTACCCTTGACTGCTTCTGCCTCCAGTAGATTTCCTAAGCACTAGTGTTTTAAGGAACAGCTTAAAAAGCGAATCCTAATGTGATTTCTTTATAATGGGTGTGTTCCTTATATTATCTTAGTGTCTAAGATCTTCTCCATGGATGGACCCCCAAATAATATGGTTTTACGTGCTACGGGGTATCTAGAGAGTGGGATAGGTTTAATAACTGCCCTAACCCTAACGCGTACCCTAACCCTAACCCCTACCCTAACCCTAACACGTACACTAATCCTAACCCGTACCCTAAACCGAGCCCTAACACTAACACTAACCCTAACTCTAACCCTAACCCATACCCTACGCCGTACCCGAAGCCCTCCCCGAACCCGTACCCTAAGCCGTACCCTAAGCCTAACCCTAACCCTACGCTACCCTTGACTGCTTCTGGCTCCAATAGGTTTCTTAAGCACTAGTGTTTTAAGGAACAGCTTAAAAAGAGAATCCTAATGTGATTTCTTTATAATGGGTGTGTTCCTTATCTTATACTAGTGTCTAAACTCTTCTCCATGGCTGGACCTCCAAATAATATTCCTTTACGTGCTAAGGGGTATCTAGAGAGTGGGATAGGTTTAATAACAACCCTAACACTAACGCGAACCCTAACCCTAACCCCTACCCTAACACTAACACGTACTCTAATCCCAACCAATACCCTAAACTGAGCCCTAACCCTAACACTAACCCTAACACTAACCCTAACCCATACCCTACACCGTACCCGAAGCCCTCCCCAAACCCGTACCCTAAGCCGTACCCTAAGCCTAACCGTAACCATAGGGTACCCTTGACTGCTACTGCCTCAAATAGATTTCCTAAGCACTAGTGTTTTAAGGAACAGCTTAAAAAGAGAATCCTAATGTGATTTCTTTATAATGGGTGTGTTCCATATCTTATCCTAGTGTCTAAACTCTTCTCCACTGCTGGACCCTCAAATAACAGTCCTTTACCTGCTAAGGGGTATCTAGAGATTGGGATAGGTTTAATAACCATCCTAACACTAACGCGTACCCTAACCCTAACCCCTACCCTAACCCTAACACGTAACCTAATCCTAACCAATACCCTAAACCGAGCCCTAACCCTAACACTATTCCTAACCCTAACCCTAACCCATACCCTACGCCGTACCCGAAGCCCTCCCCGAACCCGTACCCTAAGCCGTACCCTAAGCCGTACCCTAAGCCTAACACTAACCCTAGTCTACCATTGACAGCTAATGCCTCCAATAGATTTCCTCAGCACTAGTGTTTTAAGGAACAGCTTAAAAAGCGAATCCTAATGTGATTGCTTTGTAATGGGTGTGTTCCTTATCTTATCCTAGTGTCTAAACTCTTCTCCATGGCTAGACCTCCAAATAATATTCCTTTACGTGCTAAGGGGTATCTAGAGAGTGGGATAGGTTTAATAACTAACCTAACACTAACGCGTACCCTAACCCTAACCCCTACCCTAACCCTAACACGTACCCTAATCCTAACCAATATCCTAAACCGAGCCCTAACCCTAACACTAACCCTAACCCTAACCCTAACCCATAACCTACGCCGTACCCGAACCCCTCCCCGAACCCGTACCCTAAGCCGTACCCTAAGCCTAATCCTAAGCCTAACCCTAACCCTAGGCTACCCTTGACTGCTTCTGCCTCCAATAGATTTCCTAAGCACTAGTGTTTTAAGGAACAGCTTAAAAAGAGAATCCTAATGTGATTTCTTTATAATGGGTGTGTTCCTTATCTTATCCTAATGTCTAAACTCTTCTCCATGGCTGGACCCCCAAATAATATTCCTTTACGTGCTAAGGGGTATCTAGAGAGTGGGATAGGTTTAATAACTACCCTAACCCTACCGCGTACCCTAACCCTAACCCCTACCCTAACCCTAACACGTACCCTAATCCTAAACCGTACCCTAAACCGAGCCCTAACCCTAACACTAACCCTAACCCTAACCCTAACCCATACCCTACGCCATACCCGAAGCCCTCCCCGAACCCGTACCCTAAGCCGTACCCTAAGCCTAACCCTAAGCCTAACCCTAACCCTAGGCTACCCTTGACTGCTTCTGCCTCCAATAGATTTCCTAAGCACGAGTGTTTTAAGGAACAGCTTATAAAGAGAATCCTAATGTGATTTCATTATAATACGTGTGTTCCTTATCTTATCCTAGTGTCTAAACTCTTCTCCATGGCTGGACCTCCAAATAATATTCCTTTACGTGCTAAGGGGTATCTAGAGAGTGGGATAGGTTTAATAACTACCCTAACTCTAATGCGTACCCTAACCCTAACCCCTACCCTAACCCTAACACGTAACCTAATCCTAACCCGTACCCTAAACGGAGCCCTAACCCTAACACTAACCCTAACCCATACCCTACGCCGTACCCGAAGCCCTCCCCGAACCCGTACCCTAAGCCGTACCCTAAGCCTAACCCCAAGCCTAACCCTAACCCTAGGCTACCCTTGACTGCTTCTGCCTCCAATAGATTTCCTAAGCACTAGTGTTTTAAGGAACAGCTTTAAAAGAGAATCCTAACGTGATTTCTTTATAATGGGTGTGTTCCTTATTTTATCCTAGTGTCTAAACTCTTCTCCATGGCTGGACCTCCAAATAATATTCCTTTACGTGCTAAGGGGTATCTAGAGAGTGGGATAGGTTTAATAACTACCCTAACACTAACGCGTACCCTAACCCTAACCCCTACCCTAACTCTAACACGTACCCTAATCCTAAACAATACCCTAAACCGAGCCCTAACCCTAACACTAACCCTAACCCTAACCCTAACCCATACCCTACGCCGTACACGAAGCCCTCCCCGAACCCATACCCTAAGCCATACCCTAAGCCTAACCCTAAGCCCAACCCTAACCCTAGGCTACCCTTGACTGCTTCTGCCTCCAATAGATTTCCTAAGCACTAGTGTTTTAAGGAACAGCTTAAAAAGAGAATCCTAATGTGATTTCTTTATAATGGGTGTGTTCCTTATCTTATCCTAGTGTCTAAACCCTTCTCCTTGGCTGGACCTCCAATTAATATTCCTTTACGTGCTAAGGAGTATCTAGAGAGTGGGATAGGTTTAATAACTACCCTAACACTAACGCGTACCCTAACCCTAACCGTTACCCTAACACTAACACGTACCCTAAACCTAACCAATACCCTAAACCGAGCCCTAACCCTAACACTAACCCTAACCCTAACCCTTACCCATACTCTACGCCGTACCCGAAGCCCTCCCCGAACCCGTACCCTAAGCCGTACCCTAAGCCTAACCCTAACCTTAGGCTACCCTTGACTGCTTCTGCCTCCAATAGATTTCCTAAGCACTAGTGTTTTAAGGAACAGCTTAAAAAGAGAATCTTAATGTGATTTCTTTATAATGGGTGTGTTCCTTATCTTATCCTAGTGTCTAAACTCTTCTCCATGGCTGGACCCCCAAATAGTATTCCTTTACGTGCTAAGGGGTATCTAGAGAGTGGGATAGGTTTAATAACTACCCTCACCCTAATGTGTACCCTAACCCTAACCCCTACCCTAACCCTAACACGTAACCTAATCCTAATCCGTACCCTAAACCGAGCCCTAACCCTAACACTAACCCTAACCCTAACCATAACCCATACCCTACGCCGTACCCGAAACCCTCCCCGAACCCGTACCCAAAGCCGTACCCTAAGCCTAACCCCAAGCCTAACCCTAACCCTAGGCTACCCTTGACTGCTTCTGCCTCCAATAGATTTCCTAAGCACTAGTGTTTTAAGGAACAGCTTAAAAAGAGAATCCTAATGTGCTTTCTTTATAATCGGTTTGTTCTTTATTTTATCCTAGTGTCTAAACTCTTCTCCATGGCTGGACCTCCAAATAATATTCCTTTACGTTCTAAGGGGTATCTAGAGAGTGGGATAGGTTTAATAACTACCCTAACACTAACGCGTACCCTTACCCTAACCCCTACCCTAACACTAACACGTAACCTAATCCTAACCAGTACCTTAAACCGAGCCCTAACCCTAACACTAACCCTAACCCTAACCCTAACCCATACCCTACGCCGTACCCGAAGCCCTCCCCGAACCCGTACCCTAAGCCGTACCCTAAGCCGTACCCTAAGCCTAACCATAACCCTAGGCTACCCTTGACTGCTTCTGCCTCCAATAGATTTCCTAAGCACTAGTGTTTTAAGGAACAGCTTAAAAAGAGAATCCTAATGTGATTTCTTTATAATGGGTGTGTTCCTTATCTTATCCTAGTGTCTAAACTCTTCTCCATGGCTGGACCTCCAAATAATATTCCTTTACGTGCTAAGGGGTATCTAGAGAGTGGGATAGGTTTAATAACTACACTAACCCTAACGCGTACCCTAACCCTAACCCCTACCGTAACCCTAACACGTACCCTAATCCGAACCAATACCCTAAACCGAGCCCTAACCCTAACACTAACCCTAACCCTAACCCTAACCCATACCTTACGCCGTACCCGAAGCCCTCACCGAAACCGTACCCTAAGCCGTACCCTAAGCCTAACCCTAAGCCTAACCCTAACCCTAGGCTACCCTTGACAGCTTCTGCCTCCATTAGATTTCGTAAGCAAGAGTGTTTTAAGGAACAGCTTAAAAAGAGAATCCTAATGTGATTTCTTTATAATGAGTGTGTTCCTTATATTATCCTAGTGTCTAAACTCTTCTCCATGGCTGGACCTCCAAATAATATTCCTTTATGTGCTAAGGGGTATCTAGAGAGTGGGATAGGTTTAATAACTACCCTAACACTAATGCGTACCCTAACCCTATCCCCTACCCTAACCCTAACACGTACTCTAATCCTAACCAATACCCTAAACCGAGCACTAACCCTAACACTAACCCTAACCCTAACCCTAACACATACCCTACGCCGTACACGAATCCCTCCCCTAACCCGTACCCTAAGCCGTACCCTAAGCCGTACCCTAAGCCTAACCCTAACCCTAGGCTACCCTTGAGTGCTTCTGCCTCCAATAGATTTCCTTAGCACTAGTGTTTTAAGGAACAGCTTAAAAAGAGAATCCTAATGTGATTTCTTTATAATGAGTGTGTTCCTTATCTTATCCTAGTGTCTAAACTCTTCTCCATGGCTGGACCCCCAAATAATATTCCTTTACGTGCTAAGGTGTATCTAGAGAGTGGGATAGGTTTAATAACTACCCTAACCCTAATGCGTACCCTAACCCTAACCCCTACCCTAAACCTAACACGTAACCTAATCCTAACCCGTACCCTAAACGGAGCCCTAACCCTAACACTAACCCTAACCCTAACACTAACCCATACCCTACGCCGTACCCGAACCCCTCCCCGAACCCGTACCCTAAGCCGTACCCTAAGCCTTACCCTAAGCCTAACCCTAACCCTAGGCTACCCTTGACTGCTTCTGCCTCCAATAGATTTCCTAAGCACTAGTGTTTTAAGGAACAGCTTAAAAAGAGAATCCTAATGTGATTTCTTTATAATGGGTGTGTTCCTTATATTATCTTAGTGTCTAAGCTCTTCTCCATGGATGGACCCCCAAATAATATGGCTTTACGTGCTGAGGGGTATCTAGAGAGTGGGATAAGTTTAATAACTACCCTAACCCTAACGCGTACCCTAACCCTAACCCCTACCCTAAACCTAAGACGTACCCTAATCCTAACCCGTACCCTAAACGGAGCCCTAACCCTAACACAGACCCTAACACTAACCCTAACCCATACCCTACGCCGTACCCGAACCCCTCCCCGAACCCGTACCCTAAGCCGTACCCAAAGCCTAACCTCAAGCCTAACCCTAACCCTAGGCTACCCTTGACTGCTTCTGCCTCCAATAGATTTCCTAAGAACTAGTGTTTTAAGGAACAGCTTAAAAAGCGAATCCTAATGTGATTTCTTTATAATGGGTGTGTTCCTTATATTATCTTAGTGTCTAAGATCTTCTCCATGGATGGACCCCCAAATAATATGGCTTTACGTGCTACGTGGTATCTAGAGAGTGGGATAGGTTTAATAACTACCCTAACCCTAACGCTTACCCTAACCCTAACCCCTACCCTAACCCTAACACGTACCCTAATCCTAACCAATAACCTAAACCGAGCCCTAACCTTAACACTAACCCTAACCCTAACCCTAACCCATACCCTACGCCGTACCCGAAGCCCTCCCCGAACCCGTACCCTAAGCCGTACACTAAACCGTACCCTAAGCCTAACACTAACCCTAGGCTACCCTTGACTGCTTCTGCCTCCAATAGATTTCCTATGCACTAGTGTTTTAAGGAACAGCTTAAAAAGAGAATCTTAATGTGATTTCTTTATAATGGGTGTGTTCCTTATCTTATCCTAGTGTCTAAACTCTTCTCCATGGCTGGACCCCCACATAATATTTCTTTACGTGCTAAGGTGTATCTAGAGAGTGGGATAGGTTTAATAACTACCCTAACCCTAACGCGTACCCTAATCCTAACCCCTACCCTAACCCTAACATGTACCCTAATCCTAACCCGTACCGTAAACCGAGCCCTAAACCTAACACTAACCCTAACCCTAACCCTAACCCATTCCCTACGCCGTACCCGAACCCCTCCCCGAACAAGTTCCCTAAGCCGTACCCTAAGCCGTACCCTAAGCCTAACCCTAACCCTAGGCTACCCTTGAGTGCTTCTGCCTCCAATAGATTTCCTAAGCACTAGTGTTTTAAGGAACAGTTTAAAAAGAGAATCCTAATGTGATTTCTTTATAATGGGTGTGTTCCTTATCTTATCCTAGTGTCTAAACTCTTCTCAATGCCTGGACCTCCAAATAATATTCCTTTACGTACTAAGGGGTATCTAGAGAGTGGGATAGGTTTAATAACTACCCTAACACTAAAGCGTACCCTAACCCTAACCCCTACCCTAATCCTAACCCGTACCCTAAACCGAGCCCTAACCCTAACACTAACCTTAACCCTAACCCTAACCGATACCCTACGCCGTACCCGAAGCTCTCACCGAACCCGTACCCTAAGCCGTACACTAAGCCGTACCCTAAGCCTAACCCTAAGCCTAACCCTAACCCTAGGCTACCCTTGACTGCTTCTGCCTCCAATAGATTTCCTAAGCACTAGTGTTTTAAGGAACAGCTTAAAAAGAGAATCCTAATGTGATTTCTTTATAATGGGTGTGTTCCTTATCTTATCCTAGTGTCTAAACTCTTCTCCATGGCTGGACCCCCAAATAATATTCCTTTACGTGCTAAGGGGTATCTAGAGAGTGGGATAGGTTTAATAACTACATTAACCCTAACGCGTACCCTAACCCTAACCCCTACCCTAACCCTAACACGTACCCTAATCCTAACCAATACCCTAAACCGAGCCTTAACCCTAACACTAACCCTAACCCTAACCCTAACCCATACCCTACGCCGTACACGAAGCCCTCCCCGAACCCATACCCTAAGCCTAACCCTAAGCCTAGCCCTAACCCTAGGCTACCCTTTACTGCTTCTGCCTCCAATAGATTTCCTAAGCACTTGTGTTTTAAGGAACAGCTTAAAAAGAGAATCCTAATGTGATTTCTTTATAATGGGTATGTTCCTAATCTTATCCTAGTGTCTAAACTTTTCTCCATGGCTGGACCCCAAATAATATTCCTTTACGTGCTAAGGGGTATCTAGAGAGTGGGATAGGTTTAATCAGTACCCTAACCCTAACACGTACACTAACCCTAACCACTACCCTAACCCTAACACGTACCCTAATCCTAACCCAGACCCTAAACCGAGCCCTAACCCTAACACTAACACTAACCGTAACCCTAACCCATACCCTACACTGTACCCGAAGCCCTCCCCGAACCCGTACCCTAAGCCGTACCCTAAGCCTAACCCTAAGCCTAACCCTAACCCTAGGCTACCCTTGACTGCTTCTGACTCCAATAGATTTCCTAAGCAATAGTGTTTTAAGGAACAGCTTAAAAATAGAATCCTAATGTGATTTCTTTATAATGGGTGTGTTCCTAATCTTATCCTAGTGTCTAAATTCTTCTCCATGGCTGGACCCCCAAATAATATTCCTTTACGTGCTAAGGGGTATCTAGAGAGTGGGATAGGTTTAATAACTACCCTAACCCTAAGGCGTACCCTAACCCTAACCCCTACCCTAACCCTAACACGTACCCTAATCCTAACCCGTACCCTAAACCGAGCCCTAAACCTAACCCTAACCCTAACTCATACCCTACGCCATATCCGAACCCCTCCCTGAACCCGTACCCTAAACCTAACCCTAAACCTAACCCTAACCCTAGGCTACCCTTGACTGCTTCTGCCTCCAATAGATTTCCTAAGCACTAGTGTTTTAAGGAAGAGCTTAAAAAGAGAATCCTAATGTGATTTCTTTATAATAGGTGTGTTCCTTATCTTATCCTAGTGTCTAAACTCTTCTCCATGGCTGGACCCCCAAATAATATTCCTTTACGTGCTAAGGGGTTTCTAGAGAGTGGGATAGGTTTAATAACTACCCTAACCCTAACGTGTACCCTAAGCCTAACCCCTACCCTAACCCTAACACGTACCCTAATCCTAACCCGTACCCTAAACCGAGCCCTAACCCTAACCCTAACCCTAACTCATACCCTACGCCACATCCGAACCCCTCCCCGAACCCGTACCCTAAGCCGTACCCTAAACCTAACCCTAAGCCTAACCCTAACCCTTGGCTACCCTTGACTGCTTCTGCCTCCAATAGATTTCCTAAGCACTAGTGTTTTAAGGAACAGCGTAAAAAGAGAATCCTAATGTGATTTCTTTATCATGGGTGTGTTCCTTATCTTATCCTAGTGTCTAAACTCTTCTCCATGGCTGAACCTCCAAATAATATTCCTTTACGTGTTAAGGGGTATCTAGAGAGTGGGATAGGTTTAATAACTACACTAACCCTAACGCGTACCGTAACCCTAACCCCTACCGTAACCCTAACACGTACCCTAATCCGAACCAATACCCTAAACCGAGCCCTAAACCTAACACTAACCCTAACCCTAACCCTAACCCATACCTTACGCCGTACCCGAAGCCCTCACCGAAACCGTACCCTAAGCCGTAGCCTAAGCCTAACCCTAAGCCTAACCCTAACCCTAGGCTACCCTTGACAGCTTCTGCCTCCATTAGATTTCGTAAGCACGAGTGTTTTAAGGAACAGCTTAAAAAGAGAATCCTAATGTGATTTCTTTATAATGAGTGTGTTCCTTATCTTATCCTAGTGTCTAAACTCTTCTCCATGGCTGGAACTCCAAATAATATTCCTTTATGTGCTAAGGGGTATCTAGAGAGTGGGATAGGTTTAATAACTACCGTAACACTAATGCGTACCCTAACCCTATCCCCTACCCTAACCCTAACACGTACTCTAATCCTAACCAATACCCTAAACCGAGCACTAACCCTAACACTAACCCTAACCCTAACCCTAACACATACCCTACGCCGTACCCGAACCCCTCCTCGAACCCGTACCCTAAGCCGTACCCTAAGCCGTACCCTAAGCCTAACCCTAACCCTAGGCTACCCTTGACTGCTTCTGCCTCCAATAGATTTCCTAAGCACTAGTGTTTTAAGGAACAGCTTAAAAAGAGAATCCTAATGTGATTTCTTTATAATGAGTGTGTTCCTTATCTTATCCTAGTGTCTAAACTCTTCTCCATGGCTGGACCCCCAAATAATATTCCTTTACGTGCTAAGGTGTATCTAGAGAGTGGGATAGGTTTAATAACTACCTTAACTCTAACGCGTACCCTAACCCTAACCCCTACCCAAACCCTAACACGTACACTAAACCGAGCCCTAACCCTAACACTAACCCTAAACCTAACCCTAACCCATACCCTACGCCGTACCCGAACCCCTCCTCGAACCCGTACCCTAAGCCGTACCCTAAGCCGTACCCTAAGCCTAACCCTAACCCTAGGCTACCCTTGACTGCTTCTGCCTCCAATAGATTTCCTAAGCACTAGTGTTTTAAGGAACAGCTTAAAAAGTGAATCCTAATGTGATTTCTTTATAATGGGTGTGTTCCTTATCTTATCCTAGTGTCTAAACTCTTCTCCATGGCTGGACCCCCACATAATATTCCTTTACGTGCTAAGGGGTATCTAGAGAGTGGGATAGGTTTAATAACTACCCTAACCCTAATGCGTACCCTAACCCTAACCCCTACCCTAAACCTAACACGTAACCTAATCCTAACCCGTACCCTAAACGGAGCCCTAACCCTAACACTAACACTAACCCTAACCCTAACCCATACCCTACGCCGTACCCGAACCCCTCCCCGAACCCGTACCCTAAGCCGTACCCTAAGCCTTACCCCAAGCCTAACCCTAACCCTAGGCTACCCTTGACTGCTTCTGCCTCCAATAGATTTCCTAAGCACTAGTGTTTTAAGGAACAGGTTAAAAAAGAATCCTAATGTGATTTTTTTTATAATGGGTGTGTTCCTTATATTATCTTAGTGTCTAAGCTCTTCTCCATGGATGGACCCCCAAATAATATGGCTTTACGTGCTAAGGGGTATCTAGAGAGTGGGATAAGTTTAATAACTACCCTAACCCTAACGCGTACCCTAACCCTAACCCCTACCCTAAACCTAAGACGTACCCTAATCCTAACCCGTACCCTAAACCGAGCCCTAACCCTAACACTAACCCTAACCCTAACCCTAACCCATACCCTACGCCATACCCGAAGCCCTCCCCGAACCCGTATCCTAAGCCGTACCCTAAGCCTAACTCTAAGCCTAACCCTAACCCTAGGCTACCGTTGACTGCTTCTTCCTCCAATAGATTTCCTAAGCACTAGTGTTTTAAGGAACAGCTTATAAAGAGAATCCTAATGTGATTTCTTTATAATAGGTGTGTTCCTTAACTTATCCTAGTGTCTAAACTCTTCTCCATGGCTGGACCCCCAAATAATATTCCTTTACGTGCTAAGGGGTATCTAGAGAGTGGGATAGGTTTAATAACTACCCTAACCCTAACGCGTACCCTAACCCTAACCCCTACTCTAACCCTAACACGTACCCTAATCCTATCCCGTACCCTAAAAGGAGCCCTAACCCTAACACTAACCCAAACCCTAAACCTAACACATACCCTCCGCCGTACACGAACCCCTCCCCGAACCCGTACCCTAAGCCGTACCCTAAGCCGTACCCTAAGCCTAACCCTAACCCTAGGCTACCCTTGACTGCTTCTGCCTCCAATAGATTTCCTAAGCACTAGTGTTTTAAGGAACAGCTTAAAAAGTGAATCCTAATGTGATTTCTTTATAATGGGTGTGTTCCTTATCTTATCCTAGTGTCTAAACTCTTCTCCATGGCTGGACCCCGAAATAATTTTCCTTTACGTGCTAAGGGGTATCTAGAGTGTGGGATAGGTTTAATAACTACCCTAACTCTAATGCGTACCCTAACCCTAACCCCTACTCTAACCCTAACACGTAACCTAATCCTAACCCGTACCCTAAACGGAGCCCTAACCCTAACACTAACCCTAACACTAACCCTAACCCATACCCTACGCCGTACCCGAACCCCTCCCCGAACCCGTACCCTAAGCCGTACCCAAAGCCTAACCTCAAGCCTAACCCTAACCCTAGGCTACCCTTGACTGCTTCTGCCTCCAATAGATTTCCTAAGCACTAGTGTTTTAAGGAACAGCTTAAAAAGCGAATCCTAATGTGATTTCTTTATAATGGGTGTGTTCCTTATATTATCTTAGTGTCTAAGAACTTCTCCATGAATGGACCCCCAAATAATATGGCTTTACGTGCTACGGGGTATCTAGAGAGTGGGATAGGTTTAATAACTACCCTAACCCTAACGCTTACCCTAACACTAACCCCTACCCTAACCCTAACACGTACACTAAACCGAGCCCTAAACCTAACACTAACCCTAACCGTAACCCTAACCCATTCCCTACGCCGTACCCGAACCCCTCCCCGAACCCGTACCCTAAGCCGTACCCTAAGCCTAACCCTAACCCTAGGCTACCCTTGACTGCTTCTGCCTCCAATAGATTTCCTAAGCACTAGTGTTTTAAGGAACAGCTTAAAAAGAGAATCCTAATGTGATTTCTTTATAATGGGTGTGTTCCTTATCTTATCCTAGTGTCTAAACTCTTCTCCATGGACCTCCAAATAATATTCCTTTACGTGCTAAGGGGTATCTAGAGAGTGGGATAGGTTTAATAACTACCCTAACACTAACGCGTACCCTAACCCTAACCCCTACCCTATCCCTAACACGTACCCTAATCCTAACCAATAACCTAAACCGAGCCCTAACCTTAACACTAACCCTAACCCTAACCCTAACCCATACCCTTCGCCGTACCCGAAGCCCTCCCCGAACCCGTACCCTAAGCCGTACACTAAACCGTACCCTAAGCCTAACACTAACCCTAGGCTACCCTTGACTGCTTCTGCCTCCAATAGATTTCCTCAGCACTAGTGTTTTAAGGAACAGCTTAAAAAGAGAATCTTAATGTGATTTCTTTATAATGGGTGTGTTACTTATCTTATCCTAATGTCTAAACTCTTCTCCATGGCTGGACCCCCACATAATATTTCTTTACGTGCTAAGGTGTATCTAGAGGGTGGGATAGGTTTAATAACTACCCTAACCCTAACGCGTATCCTAATCCTAACCCCTCCCCTAACCCTAACATGTAACCTAATCCTAACCCGTACCCTAAACCGAGACCTAAACCTAACACTAACCCTAACCCTAACCCTAACCCATACCCTACGCCGTACACGAAGCCCTCCCCGAACCCATACCCTAAGCCATACCCTAAGCCTAACCCTAAGCCCAACCCTAACCCTAGGCTACCCTTGACTGCTTCTGCCTCCAATAGATTTCCTAAGCACTAGTGTTTTAAGGAACAGCTTAAAAAGAGAATCCTAATGTGATTTCTTTATAATGGGTATGTTCCTTATCTTATCCTAGTGTCTAAACTTTTCTCCATGGCTGGCCCGCCAAATAATATTCCTTTACGTGCTAAGGGGTATCTAGAGAGTGGGATAGGTTTAATCACTACCCTAACCCTAACACGTACACTAACCATAACCACTACCCTAACCCTAACACGTACCCTAATCCTAACCCGTACCCTAAACCGAGCCCTAACCCTAACACTAAACCTAACCCTAACCCTAACCCATACCCTACGCCGTACACGAACCCCTCCCAGAACCCGTACCCTAAGCCGTACCCTAACCCTAACCCTAAGCCTAACCCTAACCCTAGGCTACCCTTGACTGCTTCTGCCTCCAATAGATTTCCTAAGCACTAGTGTTTTAAGGAACAGCTTAAAAAGAGAATCCTAATGTGATTTCTTTATAATGGGTGTGTTCCTTATCTTATCCTAGTGTCTAAACTCTTCTCCATGGCTGGACCCCCAAATAATATTCCTTTACGTGCTAAGGGGTATCTAGAGTGTGGGATAGGTTTAATAACTACCCTAACTCTAATGCGTAACCTAACCCTAACCCCTACCCTAACCCTAACACCTAACCTAATCCTAACCCGTACTCTAAACGGAGCCCTAACCCTAACACTAACCCTAACACTAACCCTAACCCATACCCTACGCCGTACCCGAAGCCCTCTCCGAACCCGTTCCCTAAACCGTACCCTAAGCCTAACCCCATGCCTAACCCTAACCCTAGGCTACCCTTGACTGCTTCTGCCTCCAGTAGATTTCCTAAGCACTAGTGTTTTAAGGAACAGCTTAAAAAGCGAATCCTAATGTGATTTCTTTATAATGGGTGTGTTCCTTATATTATCTTAGTGTCTAAGATCTTCTCCATGGATGGACCCCCAAATAATATGGTTTTACGTGCTACGGGGTATCTAGAGAGTGGGATAGGTTTAATAACTGCCCTAACCCTAACGCGTACCCTAACCCTAACCCCTACCCTAACCCTAACACGTACACTAATCCTAACCCGTACCCTAAACCGAGCCCTAACACTAACACTAACCCTAACTCTAACCCTAACCCATACCCTACGCCGTACCCGAAGCCCTCCCCGAACCCGTACCCTAAGCCGTACCCTAAGCCTAACCCTAACCCTACGCTACCCTTGACTGCTTCTGGCTCCAATAGGTTTCTTAAGCACTAGTGTTTTAAGGAACAGCTTAAAAAGAGAATCCTAATGTGATTTCTTTAAAATGGGTGTGTTCCTTATCTTATACTAGTGTCTAAACTCTTCTCCATGGCTGGACCTCCAAATAATATTCCTTTACGTGCTAAGGGGTATCTAGAGAGTGGGATAGGTTTAATAACTACCCTAACACTAACGCGAACCCTAACCCTAACCCCTACCCTAACACTAACACGTACTCTAATCCCAACCAATACCCTAAACTGAGCCCTAACCCTAACACTAACCCTAACACTAACCCTAACCCATACCCTACACCGTACCCGAAGCCCTCCCCAAACCCGTACCCTAAGCCGTACCCTAAGCCTAACCGTAACCATAGGGTACCCTTGACTGCTACTGCCTCAAATAGATTTCCTAAGCACTAGTGTTTTAAGGAACAGCTTAAAAAGAGAATCCTAATGTGATTTCTTTAAAATGGGTGTGTTCCATATCTTATCCTAGTGTCTAAACTCTTCTCCACTGCTGGACCCTCAAATAACAGTCCTTTACCTGCTAAGGGGTATCTAGAGATTGGGATAGGTTTAATAACCATCCTAACACTAACGCGTACCCTAACCCTAACCCCTACCCTAACCCTAACACGTAACCTAATCCTAACCAATACCCTAAACCGAGCCCTAACCCTAACACTATTCCTAACCCTAACCCTAACCCATACCCTACGCCGTACCCGAAGCCCTCCCCGAACCCGTACCCTAAGCCGTACCCTAAGCCGTACCCTAAGCCTAACACTAACCCTAGTCTACCATTGACAGCTAATGCCTCCAATAGATTTCCTCAGCACTAGTGTTTTAAGGAACAGCTTAAAAAGAGAATCTTAATGTGATTTCTTTATAATGGGTGTGTTCCTTATCTTATCCTAGTGTCTAAACTCTTCTCCATGGCTGGACCCCCACATAATATTCCTTTACGTGCTAAGGTGTATCTAGAGAGTGGGATAAGTTTAATAACTACCCTAACCCTAACGCGTACCCTAATCCTAACCCCTACCCTAACCCTAACATGTACCCTAATCCTAATCCGTACCCTAAACCGAGCCCTAAACCTAACACTAACCCTAACCCTAACCCTAACCCATTCCCTACGCCGTACCCGTACCCCTCCCCGAACCCGTACCCTAAGCCGTACCCTAAGCCTAACCCTAACCCTAGGCTACCCTTGACTGCTTCTGCCACCAATAGATTTCCTAAGCACTAGTGTTTTAAGGAACAGCTTAAAAAGAGAATCCTAATGTGATTTCTTTATAATGGGTGTGTTCCTTATCTTATCCTAGTGTCTAAACTCTTCTCCATGGCTGGACCTCCAAATAATATTCCTTTATGTGCTAAGGGGTATCTAGAGAGTGGGATAGGTTTAATAACTACCCTAACACTAATGCGTACCCTAACCCTAACCCCTACCCTAACCCTAACACGTACTCTAATCCTAACCAATAACCTAAACCGAGCCCTAACCCTAACACTAACCCTAACCCTAACCCTAACCCATACCCTTCGCCGTACCCGAAGCCCTCCCCGAACCCGTACCCTAAGCCGTACCCTAAGCCGTACCCTAAGCCTAACCCTAACCCTAGGCTACCCTTGACTGCTTCTGCCTCCAATAGATTTCCTTAGCACTAGTGTTTTAAGGAACAGCTTAAAAAGAGAATCCTAATGTGATTTCTTTATAATGAGTGTGTTCCTTATCTTATCCTAGTGTCTAAACTCTTCTCCATGGCTGGACCCCCAAATAATATTCCTTTACGTGCTAAGGTGTATCTAGAGAGTGGGATCGGTTTAATAACTACCTTAACTCTAACGCGTACCCTAACCCTAACCCCTACCCTAACCCTAACACGTACACTAAACCGAGCCCTAACACTAACACTAACCCTAACCCTAACCCTAACCCATACCCTACACCGTACACGAACCCCTCCCCGAACCCGTACCCTAAGCCGTACCCTAACCCTAACCCTAAGCCTAACCCTAACCCTAGGCTACCCTTGACTGCTTCTGCCTCCAATAGATTTCCTAAGCACTAGTGTTTTAAGGAACAGCTTAAAAAGCGAATCCTAATGTGATTGCTTTGTAATGGGTGTGTTCCTTATCTTATCCTAGTGTCTAAACTCTTCTCCATGGCTAGACCTCCAAATAATATTCCTTTACGTGCTAAGGGGTATCTAGAGAGTGGGATAGGTTTAATAACTAACCTAACACTAACGCGTACCCTAACCCTAACCCCTACCCTAACCCTAACACGTACCCTAATCCTAACCAATATCCTAAACCGAGCCCTAACCCTAACACTAACCCTAACCCTAACCCTAACCCATACCCTACGCCGTACCCGAACCCCTCCCCGAACCCGTACCCTAAGCCGTACCCTAAGCCTAATCCTAAGCCTAACCCTAACCCTAGGCTACCCTTGACTGCTTCTGCCTCCAATAGATTTCCTAAGCACTAGTGTTTTAAGGAACAGCTTAAAAAGAGAATCCTAATGTGATTTCTTTATAATGGGTGTGTTCCTTATCTTATCCTAATGTCTAAACTCTTCTCCATGGCTGGACCCCCAAATAATATTCCTTTACGTGCTAAGGGGTATCTAGAGAGTGGGATAGGTTTAATAACTACCCTAACCCTACCGCGTACCCTAACCCTAACCCCTACCCTAACCCTAACACGTACCCTAATCCTAAACCGTACCCTAAACCGAGCCCTAACCCTAACACTAACCCTAACCCTAACCCTAACCCATACCCTACGCCATACCCGAAGCCCTCCCCGAACCCGTACCCTAAGCCGTACCCTAAGCCTAACCCTAAGCCTAACCCTAACCCTAGGCTACCCTTGACTGCTTCTGCCTCCAATAGATTTCCTAAGCACGAGTGTTTTAAGGAACAGCTTATAAAGAGAATCCTAATGTGATTTCATTATAATACGTGTGTTCCTTATCTTATCCTAGTGTCTAAACTCTTCTCCATGGCTGGACCTCCAAATAATATTCCTTTACGTGCTAAGGGGTATCTAGAGAGTGGGATAGGTTTAATAACTACCCTAACTCTAATGCGTACCCTAACCCTAACCCCTACCCTAACCCTAACACGTAACCTAATCCTAACCCGTACCCTAAACGGAGCCCTAACCCTAACACTAACCCTAACCCATACCCTACGCCGTACCCGAAGCCCTCCCCGAACCCGTACCCTAAGCCGTACCCTAAGCCTAACCCCAAGCCTAACCCTAACCCTAGGCTACCCTTGACTGCTTCTGCCTCCAATAGATTTCCTAAGCACTAGTGTTTTAAAGAACAGCTTTAAAAGAGAATCCTAACGTGATTTCTTTATAATGGGTGTGTTCCTTATTTTATCCTAGTGTCTAAACTCTTCTCCATGGCTGGACCTCCAAATAATATTCCTTTACGTGCTAAGGGGTATCTAGAGAGTGGGATAGGTTTAATAACTACCCTAACACTAACGCGTACCCTAACCCTAACCCCTACCCTAACTCTAACACGTACCCTAATCCTAAACAATACCCTAAACCGAGCCCTAACCCTAACACTAACCCTAACCCTAACCCTAACCCATACCCTACGCCGTACACGAAGCCCTACCCGAACCCATACCCTAAGCCATACCCTAAGCCTAACCCTAAGCCCAACCCTAACCCTAGGCTACCCTTGACTGCTTCTGCCTCCAATAGATTTCCTAAGCACTAGTGTTTTAAGGAACAGCTTAAAAAGAGAATCCTAATGTGATTTCTTTATAATGGGTGTGTTCCTTATCTTATCCTAGTGTCTAAACCCTTCTCCTTGGCTGGACCTCCAATTAATATTCCTTTACGTGCTAAGGAGTATCTAGAGAGTGGGATAGGTTTAATAACTACCCTAACACTAACGCGTACCCTAACCCTAACCGTTACCCTAACACTAACACGTACCCTAAACCTAACCAATACCCTAAACCGAGCCCTAACCCTAACACTAACCCTAACCCTAACCCTAACCCATACTCTACGCCGTACCCGAAGCCCTCCCCGAACCCGTACCCTAAGCCGTACCCTAAGCCTAACCCTAACCTTAGGCTACCCTTGACTGCTTCTGCCTCCAATAGATTTCCTAAGCACTAGTGTTTTAAGGAACAGCTTAAAAAGAGAATCTTAATGTGATTTCTTTATAATGGGTGTGTTCCTTATCTTATCCTAGTGTCTAAACTCTTCTCCATGTCTGGACCCCCAAATAGTATTCCTTTACGTGCTAAGGGGTATCTAGAGAGTGGGATAGGTTTAATAACTACCCTCACCCTAATGTGTACCCTAACCCTAACCCCTACCCTAACCCTAACACGTAACCTAATCCTAATCCGTACCCTAAACCGAGCCCTAACCCTAACACTAACCCTAACCCTAACCATAACCCATACCCTACGCCGTACCCGAAACCCTCCCCGAACCCGTACCCAAAGCCGTACCCTAAGCCTAACCCCAAGCCTAACCCTAACCCTAGGCTACCCTTGACTGCTTCTGCCTCCAATAGATTTCCTAAGCACTAGTGTTTTAAGGAACAGCTTAAAAAGAGAATCCTAATGTGCTTTCTTTATAATCGGTTTGTTCTTTATTTTATCCTAGTGTCTAAACTCTTCTCCATGGCTGGACCTCCAAATAATATTCCTTTACGTTCTAAGGGGTATCTAGAGAGTGGGATAGGTTTAATAACTACCCTAACACTAACGCGTACCCTTACCCTAACCCCTACCCTAACACTAACACGTAACCTAATCCTAACCAGTACCTTAAACCGAGCCCTAACCCTAACACTAACCCTAACCCTAACCCTAACCCATACCCTACGCCGTACCCGAAGCCCTCCCCGAACCCGTACCCTAAGCCGTACCCTAAGCCGTACCCTAAGCCTAACCATAACCCTAGGCTACCCTTGACTGCTTCTGCCTCCAATAGATTTCCTAAGCACTAGTGTTTTAAGGAACAGCTTAAAAAGAGAATCCTAATGTGATTTCTTTATAATGGGTGTGTTCCTTATCTTATCCTAGTGTCTAAACTCTTCTCCATGGCTGGACCTCCAAATAATATTCCTTTACGTGCTAAGGGGTATCTAGAGAGTGGGATAGGTTTAATAACTACACTAACCCTAACGCGTACCCTAACCCTAACCCCTACCGTAACCCTAACACGTACCCTAATCCGAACCAATACCCTAAACCGAGCCCTAACCCTAACACTAACCCTAACCCTAACCCTAACCCATACCTTACGCCGTACCCGAAGCCCTCACCGAAACCGTACCCTAAGCCGTACCCTAAGCCTAACCCTAAGCCTAACCCTAACCCTAGGCTACCCTTGACAGCTTCTGCCTCCATTAGATTTCGTAAGCAAGAGTGTTTTAAGGAACAGCTTAAAAAGAGAATCCTAATGTGATTTCTTTATAATGAGTGTGTTCCTTATATTATCCTAGTGTCTAAACTCTTCTCCATGGCTGGACCTCCAAATAATATTCCTTTATGTGCTAAGGGGTATCTAGAGAGTGGGATAGGTTTAATAACTACCCTAACACTAATGCGTACCCTAACCCTATCCCCTACCCTAACCCTAACACGTACTCTAATCCTAACCAATACCCTAAACCGAGCACTAACCCTAACACTAACCCTAACCCTAACCCTAACACATACCCTACGCCGTACACGAAGCCCTCCCCTAACCCGTACCCTAAGCCGTACCCTAAGCCGTACCCTAAGCCTAACCCTAACCCTAGGCTACCCTTGACTGCTTCTGCCTCCAATAGATTTCCTTAGCACTAGTGTTTTAAGGAACAGCTTAAAAAGAGAATCCTAATGTGATTTCTTTATAATGAGTGTGTTCCTTATCTTATCCTAGTGTCTAAACTCTTCTCCATGGCTGGACCCCCAAATAATATTCCTTTACGTGCTAAGGTGTATCTAGAGAGTGGGATAGGTTTAATAACTACCCTAACCCTAATGCGTACCCTAACCCTAACCCCTACCCTAAACCTAACACGTAACCTAATCCTAACCCGTACCCTAAACGGAGCCCTAACCCTAACACTAACCCTAACCCTAACCCTAACCCATACCCTACGCCGTACCCGAACCCCTCCCCGAACCCGTACCCTAAGCCGTACCCTAAGCCTTACCCTAAGCCTAACCCTAACCCTAGGCTACCCTTGACTGCTTCTGCCTCCAATAGATTTCCTAAGCACTAGTGTTTTAAGGAACAGCTTAAAAAGAGAATCCTAATGTGATTTCTTTATAATGGGTGTGTTCCTTATATTATCTTAGTGTCTAAGCTCTTCTCCATGGATGGACCCCCAAATAATATGGCTTTACGTGCTAAGGGGTATCTAGAGAGTGGGATAAGTTTAATAACTACCCTAACCCTAACGCGTACCCTAACCCTAACCCCTACCCTAAACCTAAGACGTACCCTAATCCTAACCCGTACCCTAAACGGAGCCCTAACCCTAACACAGACCCTAACACTAACCCTAACCCATACCCTACGCCGTACCCGAACCCCTCCCCGAACCCGTACCCTAAGCCGTACCCAAAGCCTAACCTCAAGCCTAACCCTAACCCTAGGCTACCCTTGACTGCTTCTGCCTCCAATAGATTTCCTAAGAACTAGTGTTTTAAGGAACAGCTTAAAAAGCGAATCCTAATGTGATTTCTTTATAATGGGTGTGTTCCTTATATTATCTTAGTGTCTAAGATCTTCTCCATGGATGGACCCCCAAATAATATGGCTTTACGTGCTACGTGGTATCTAGAGAGTGGGATAGGTTTAATAACTACCCTAACCCTAACGCTTACCCTAACCCTAACCCCTACCCTAACCCTAACACGTACCCTAATCCTAACCAATAACCTAAACCGAGCCCTAACCTTAACACTAACCCTAACCCTAACCCTAACCCATACCCTACGCCGTACCCGAAGCCCTCCCCGAACCCGTACCCTAAGCCGTACACTAAACCGTACCCTAAGCCTAACACTAACCCTAGGCTACCCTTGACTGCTTCTGCCTCCAATAGATTTCCTCAGCACTAGTGTTTTAAGGAACAGCTTAAAAAGAGAATCTTAATGTGATTTCTTTATAATGGGTGTGTTCCTTATCTTATCCTAGTGTCTAAACTCTTCTCCATGGCTGGACCCCCACATAATATTTCTTTACGTGCTAAGGTGTATCTAGAGAGTGGGATAGGTTTAATAACTACCCTAACCCTAACGCGTACCCTAATCCTAACCCCTACCCTAACCCTAACATGTACCCTAATCCTAACCCGTACCGTAAACCGAGCCCTAAACCTAACACTAACCCTAACCCTAACCCTAACCCATTCCCTACGCCGTACCCGAACCCCTCCCCGAACAAGTTCCCTAAGCCGTACCCTAAGCCGTACCCTAAGCCTAACCCTAACCCTAGGCTACCCTTGAGTGCTTCTGCCTCCAATAGATTTCCTAAGCACTAGTGTTTTAAGGAACAGCTTAAAAAGAGAATCCTAATGTGATTTCTTTATAATGGGTGTGTTCCTTATCTTATCCTAGTGTCTAAACTCTTCTCAATGCCTGGACCTCCAAATAATATTCCTTTACGTACTAAGGGGTATCTAGAGAGTGGGATAGGTTTAATAACTACCCTAACACTAAAGCGTACCCTAACCCTAACCCCTACCCTAATCCTAACCCGTACCCTAAACCGAGCCCTAACCCTAACACTAACCCTAACCCTAACCCTAACCGATACCCTACGCCGTACCCGAAGCTCTCACCGAACCCGTACCCTAAGCCGTACACTAAGCCGTACCCTAAGCCTAACCCTAACCCTAGGCTACCCTTGACTGCTTCTGCCTCCAATAGATTTCCTAAGCACTAGTGTTTTATGGAACAGCTTAAAAAGAGAATCCTAATGTGATTTCTTTATAATGGGTGTGTTCCTTATCTTATGCTAGTATCTAAACTCTTCTCCATGGCTGGACCTCCAAATAATATTCCTTTATGTGCTAAGGGGTATCTAGAGAGTGGGATAGGTTTAATAACTACCCTAACACTAACGCGTACCCTAACCCTAACCCCTACCCTAACCCTAACACTTACCCTAATCCTAACCAATACCCTAAACCGAGCCCTAAACCTAACACTAACCCTAACCATAACCCTTACCCATACCCTATGCCGTACCCGAAGCCCTACCCGAACCCGTACCCTAAGCCGTACCCTAACCCTAACCCTAAGCCTAACCCTAACCCTAGGCTACCCTTGACTGCTTCTGCCTCCAATAGATTTCCTAAGCACTAGTGTTTTAAGGAACAGCTTAAAAAGAGAATCCTAATGTGATTTCTTTATAATGGGTGTGTTCCTTATCTTATCCTAGTGTCTAAACTCTTCTCCATGGCTGGACCCCCAAATAATATTCCTTTACGTGCTAAGGGGTATCTAGAGAGTGGGATAGGTTTAATAACTACATTAACCCTAACGCGTACCCTAACCCTAACCCCTACCCTAACCCTAACACGTACCCTAATCCTAACCAATACCCTAAACCGAGCCTTAACCCTAACACTAACCCTAACCCTAACCCTAACCCATACCCTACGCCGTACACGAAGCCCTCCCCGAACCCATACCCTAAGCCTAACCCTAAGCCTAGCCCTAACCCTAGGCTACCCTTTACTGCTTCTGCCTCCAATAGATTTCCTAAGCACTTGTGTTTTAAGGAACAGCTTAAAAAGAGAATCCTAATGTGATTTCTTTATAATAGGTATGTTCCTAATCTTATCCTAGTGTCTAAACTTTTCTCCATGGCTGGACCCCAAATAATATTCCTTTACGTGCTAAGGGGTATCTAGAGAGTGGGATAGGTTTAATCAGTACCCTAACCCTAACACGTACACTAACCCTAACCACTACCCTAACCCTAACACGTACCCTAATCCTAACCCAGACCCTAAACCGAGCCCTAACCCTAACACTAACACTAACCGTAACCCTAACCCATACCCTACACTGTACCCGAAGCCCTCCCCGAACCCGTACCCTAAGCCGTACCCTAAGCCTAACCCTAAGCCTAACCCTAACCCTAGGCTACCCTTGACTGCTTCTGACTCCAATAGATTTCCTAAGCAATAGTGTTTTAAGGAACAGCTTAAAAAGAGAATCCTAATGTGATTTCTTTATAATGGGTGTGTTCCTTATCTTATCCTAGTGTCTAAACTCTTCTCCATGGCTGGACCTCCAAATAATATTCCTTTACGTGCTAAGGGGTATCTAGAGAGTGGGATAGGTTTAATAACTACACTAACCCTAACGCGTACCCTAACCCTAACCCCTACCGTAACCCTAACACGTACCCTAATCCGAACCAATACCCTAAACCGAGCCCTAACCCTAACACTAACCCTAACCCTAACCCTAACCCATACCTTACGCCGTACCCGAAGCCCTCACCGAAACCGTACTCTAAGCCGTACCCTAAGCCTAACCCTAAGCCTAACCCTAACCCTAGGCTACCCTTGACAGCTTCTGCCTCCATTAGATTTCGTAAGCAAGAGTGTTTTAAGGAAGAGCTTAAAAAGAGAATCCTAATGTGATTTCTTTATAATGAGTGTGTTCCTTATATTATCCTAGTGTCTAAACTCTTCTCCATGGCTGGACCTCCAAATAATATTCCTTTATGTGCTAAGGGGTATCTAGAGAGTGGGATAGGTTTAATAACTACCCTAACACTAATGCGTACCCTAACCCTATCCCCTACCCTAACCCTAACACGTACTCTAATCCTAACCAATACCCTAAACCGAGCACTAACCCTAACACTAACCCTAACCCTAACCCTAACACATACCCTACGCCGTACACGAAGCCCTCCCCTAACCCGTACCCTAAGCCGTACCCTAAGCCGTACCCTAAGCCTAACCCTAACCCTAGGCTACCCTTGAGTGCTTCTGCCTCCAATAGATTTCCTTAGCACTAGTGTTTTAAGGAACAGCTTAAAAAGAGAATCCTAATGTGATTTCTTTATAATGAGTGTGTTCCTTATCTTATCCTAGTGTCTAAACTCTTCTCCATGGCTGGACCCCCAAATAATATTCCTTTACGTGCTAAGGTGTATCTAGAGAGTGGGATAGGTTTAATAACTACCCTAACCCTAATGCGTACCCTAACCCTAACCCCTACCCTAAACCTAACACGTAACCTAATCCTAACCCGTACCCTAAACGGAGCCCTAACCCTAACACTAACCCTAACCCTAACCCTAACCCATACCCTACGCCGTACCCGAACCCCTCCCCAAACCCGTACCCTAAGCCGTACCCTAAGCCTTACCCTAAGCCTAACCCTAACCCTAGGCTACCCTTGACTGCTTCTGCCTCCAATAGATTTCCTAAGCACTAGTGTTTTAAGGAACAGCTTAAAAAGAGAATCCTAATGTGATTTCTTTATAATGGGTGTGTTCCTTATATTATCTTAGTGTCTAAGCTCTTCTCCATGGATGGACCCCCAAATAATATGGCTTTACGTGCTAAGGGGTATCTAGAGAGTGGGATAAGTTTAATAACTACCCTAACCCTAACGCGTACCCTAACCCTAACCCCTACCCTAAACCTAAGACGTACCCTAATCCTAACCCGTACCCTAAACGGAGCCCTAACCCTAACACAGACCCTAACACTAACCCTAACCCATACCCTACGCCGTACCCGAACCCCTCCCCGAACCCGTACCCTAAGCCGTACCCAAAGCCTAACCTCAAGCCTAACCCTAACCCTAGGCTACCCTTGACTGCTTCTGCCTCCAATAGATTTCCTAAGAACTAGTGTTTTAAGGAACAGCTTAAAAAGCGAATCCTAATGTGATTTCTTTATAATGGGTGTGTTCCTTATATTATCTTAGTGTCTAAGATCTTCTCCATGGATGGACCCCCAAATAATATGGCTTTACGTGCTACGTGGTATCTAGAGAGTGGGATAGGTTTAATAACTACCCTAACCCTAACGCTTACCCTAACCCTAACCCCTACCCTAACCCTAACACGTACCCTAATCCTAACCAATAACCTAAACCGAGCCCTAACCTTAACACTAACCCTAACCCTAACCCTAACCCATACCCTACGCCGTACCCGAAGCCCTCCCCGAACCCGTACCCTAAGCCGTACACTAAACCGTACCCTAAGCCTAACACTAACCCTAGGCTACCCTTGACTGCTTCTGCCTCCAATAGATTTCCTCAGCACTAGTGTTTTAAGGAACAGCTTAAAAAGAGAATCTTAATGTGATTTCTTTATAATGGGTGTGTTCCTTATCTTATCCTAGTGTCTAAACTCTTCTCCATGGCTGGACCCCCACATAATATTTCTTTACGTGCTAAGGTGTATCTAGAGAGTGGGATAGGTTTAATAACTACCCTAACCCTAACGCGTACCCTAATCCTAACCCCTACCCTAACCCTAACATGTACCCTAATCCTAACCCGTACCGTAAACCGAGCCCTAAACCTAACACTAACCCTAACCCTAACCCTAACCCATTCCCTACGCCGTACCCGAACCCCTCCCCGAACAAGTTCCCTAAGCCGTACCCTAAGCCGTACCCTAAGCCTAACCCTAACCCTAGGCTACCCTTGAGTGCTTCTGCCTCCAATAGATTTCCTAAGCACTAGTGTTTTAAGGAACAGTTTAAAAAGAGAATCCTAATGTGATTTCTTTATAATGGGTGTGTTCCTTATCTTATCCTAGTGTCTAAACTCTTCTCAATGCCTGGACCTCCAAATAATATTCCTTTACGTACTAAGGGGTATCTAGAGAGTGGGATAGGTTTAATAACTACCCTAACACTAAAGCGTACCCTAACCCTAACCCCTACCCTAATCCTAACCCGTACCCTAAACCGAGCCCTAACCCTAACACTAACCCTAACCCTAACCCTAACCGATACCCTACGCCGTACCCGAAGCTCTCACCGAACCCGTACCCTAAGCCGTACACTAAGCCGTACCCTAAGCCTAACCCTAACCCTAGGCTACCCTTGACTGCTTCTGCCTCCAATAGATTTCCTAAGCACTAGTGTTTTATGGAACAGCTTAAAAAGAGAATCCTAATGTGATTTCTTTATAATGGGTGTGTTCCTTATCTTATGCTAGTATCTAAACTCTTCTCCATGGCTGGACCTCCAAATAATATTCCTTTATGTGCTAAGGGGTATCTAGAGAGTGGGATAGGTTTAATAACTACCCTAACACTAACGCGTACCCTAACCCTAACCCCTACCCTAACCCTAACACTTACCCTAATCCTAACCAATACCCTAAACCGAGCCCTAAACCTAACACTAACCCTAACCATAACCCTTACCCATACCCTATGCCGTACCCGAAGCCCTACCCGAACCCGTACCCTAAGCCGTACCCTAACCCTAACCCTAAGCCTAACCCTAACCCTAGGCTACCCTTGACTGCTTCTGCCTCCAATAGATTTCCTAAGCACTAGTGTTTTAAGGAACAGCTTAAAAAGAGAATCCTAATGTGATTTCTTTATAATGGGTGTGTTCCTTATCTTATCCTAGTGTCTAAACTCTTCTCCATGGCTGGACCCCCAAATAATATTCCTTTACGTGCTAAGGGGTATCTAGAGAGTGGGATAGGTTTAATAACTACATTAACCCTAACGCGTACCCTAACCCTAACCCCTACCCTAACCCTAACACGTACCCTAATCCTAACCAATACCCTAAACCGAGCCTTAACCCTAACACTAACCCTAACCCTAACCCTAACCCATACCCTACGCCGTACACGAAGCCCTCCCCGAACCCATACCCTAAGCCTAACCCTAAGCCTAGCCCTAACCCTAGGCTACCCTTTACTGCTTCTGCCTCCAATAGATTTCCTAAGCACTTGTGTTTTAAGGAACAGCTTAAAAAGAGAATCCTAATGTGATTTCTTTATAATGGGTATGTTCCTAATCTTATCCTAGTGTCTAAACTTTTCTCCATGGCTGGACCCCAAATAATATTCCTTTACGTGCTAAGGGGTATCTAGAGAGTGGGATAGGTTTAATCAGTACCCTAACCCTAACACGTACACTAACCCTAACCACTACCCTAACCCTAACACGTACCCTAATCCTAACCCAGACCCTAAACCGAGCCCTAACCCTAACACTAACACTAACCGTAACCCTAACCCATACCCTACACTGTACCCGAAGCCCTCCCCGAACCCGTACCCTAAGCCGTACCCTAAGCCTAACCCTAAGCCTAACCCTAACCCTAGGCTACCCTTGACTGCTTCTGACTCCAATAGATTTCCTAAGCAATAGTGTTTTAAGGAACAGCTTAAAAATAGAATCCTAATGTGATTTCTTTATAATGGGTGTGTTCCTAATCTTATCCTAGTGTCTAAATTCTTCTCCATGGCTGGACCCCCAAATAATATTCCTTTACGTGCTAAGGGGTATCTAGAGAGTGGGATAGGTTTAATAACTACCCTAACCCTAAGGCGTACCCTAACCCTAACCCCTACCCTAACCCTAACACGTACCCTAATCCTAACCCGTACCCTAAACCGAGCCCTAAACCTAACCCTAACCCTAACTCATACCCTACGCCATATCCGAACCCCTCCCTGAACCCGTACCCTAAACCTAACCCTAAACCTAACCCTAACCCTAGGCTACCCTTGACTGCTTCTGCCTCCAATAGATTTCCTAAGCACTAGTGTTTTAAGGAAGAGCTTAAAAAGAGAATCCTAATGTGATTTCTTTATAATAGGTGTGTTCCTTATCTTATCCTAGTGTCTAAACTCTTCTCCATGGCTGGACCCCCAAATAATATTCCTTTACGTGCTAAGGGGTTTCTAGAGAGTGGGATAGGTTTAATAACTACCCTAACCCTAACGTGTACCCTAAGCCTAACCCCTACCCTAACCCTAACACGTACCCTAATCCTAACCCGTACCCTAAACCGATCCCTAACCCTAACCCTAACCCTAACTCATACCCTACGCCACATCCGAACCCCTCCCCGAACCCGTACCCTAAGCCGTACCCTAAACCTAACCCTAAGCCTAACCCTAACCCTTGGCTACCCTTGACTGCTTCTGCCTCCAATAGGTTTCCTAAGCACTAGTGTTTTAAGGAACAGCGTAAAAAGAGAATCCTAATGTGATTTCTTTATCATGGGTGTGTTCCTTATCTTATCCTAGTGTCTAAACTCTTCTCCATGGCTGAACCTCCAAATAATATTCCTTTACGTGTTAAGGGGTATCTAGAGAGTGGGATAGGTTTAATAACTACACTAACCCTAACGCGTACCGTAACCCTAACCCCTACCGTAACCCTAACACGTACCCTAATCCGAACCAATACCCTAAACCGAGCCCTAAACCTAACACTAACCCTAACCCTAACCCTAACCCATACCTTACGCCGTACCCGAAGCCCTCACCGAAACCGTACCCTAAGCCGTAGCCTAAGCCTAACCCTAAGCCTAACCCTAACCCTAGGCTACCCTTGACAGCTTCTGCCTCCATTAGATTTCGTAAGCACGAGTGTTTTAAGGAACAGCTTAAAAAGAGAATCCTAATGTGATTTCTTTATAATGAGTGTGTTCCTTATCTTATCCTAGTGTCTAAACTCTTCTCCATGGCTGGACCCCCACATAATATTCCTTTACGTGCTAAGGGGTATCTAGAGAGTGGGATAGGTTTAATAACTACCCTAACCCTAATGCGTACCCTAACCCTAACCCCTACCCTAAACCTAACACGTAACCTAATCCTAACCCGTACCCTAAACGGAGCCCTAACCCTAACACTAACACTAACCTTAACCCTAACCCATACCCTACGCCGTACCCGAACCCCTCCCCGAACCCGTACCCTAAGCCGTACCCTAAGCCTTACCCCAAGCCTAACCCTAACCCTAGGCTACCCTTGACTGCTTCTGCCTCCAATAGATTTCCTAAGCACTAGTGTTTTAAGGAACAGGTTAAAAAAGAATCCTAATGTGATTTTTTTTATAATGGGTGTGTTCCTTATATTATCTTAGTGTCTAAGCTCTTCTCCATGGATGGACCCCCAAATAATATGGCTTTACGTGCTAAGGGGTATCTAGAGAGTGGGATAAGTTTAATAACTACCCTAACCCTAACGCGTACCCTAACCCTAACCCCTACCCTAAACCTAAGACGTACCCTAATCCTAACCCGTACCCTAAACCGAGCCCTAACCCTAACACTAACCCTAACCCTAACCCTAACCCATACCCTACGCCATACCCGAAGCCCTCCCCGAACCCGTATCCTAAGCCGTACCCTAAGCCTAACTCTAAGCCTAACCCTAACCCTAGGCTACCGTTGACTGCTTCTTCCTCCAATAGATTTCCTAAGCACTAGTGTTTTAAGGAACAGCTTATAAAGAGAATCCTAATGTGATTTCTTTATAATAGGTGTGTTCCTTAACTTATCCTAGTGTCTAAACTCTTCTCCATGGCTGGACCCCCAAATAATATTCCTTTACGTGCTAAGGGGTATCTAGAGAGTGGGATAGGTTTAATAACTACCCTAACCCTAACGCGTACCCTAACCCTAACCCCTACTCTAACCCTAACACGTACCCTAATCCTATCCCGTACCCTAAAAGGAGCCCTAACCCTAACACTAACCCAAACCCTAAACCTAACACATACCCTCCGCCGTACACGAACCCCTCCCCGAACCCGTACCCTAAGCCGTACCCTAAGCCGTACCCTAAGCCTAACCCTAACCCTAGGCTACCCTTGACTGCTTCTGCCTCCAATAGATTTCCTAAGCACTAGTGTTTTAAGGAACAGCTTAAAAAGTGAATCCTAATGTGATTTCTTTATAATGGGTGTGTTCCTTATCTTATCCTAGTGTCTAAACTCTTCTCCATGGCTGGACCCCGAAATAATTTTCCTTTACGTGCTAAGGGGTATCTAGAGTGTGGGATAGGTTTAATAACTACCCTAACTCTAATGCGTACCCTAACCCTAACCCCTACTCTAACCCTAACACGTAACCTAATCCTAACCCGTACCCTAAACGGAGCCCTAACCCTAACACTAACCCTAACACTAACCCTAACCCATACCCTACGCCGTACCCGAACCCCTCCCCGAACCCGTACCCTAAGCCGTACCCAAAGCCTAACCTCAAGCCTAACCCTAACCCTAGGCTACCCTTGACTGCTTCTGCCTCCAATAGATTTCCTAAGCACTAGTGTTTTAAGGAACAGCTTAAAAAGCGAATCCTAATGTGATTTCTTTATAATGGGTGTGTTCCTTATATTATCTTAGTGTCTAAGAACTTCTCCATGAATGGACCCCCAAATAATATGGCTTTACGTGCTACGGGGTATCTAGAGAGTGGGATAGGTTTAATAACTACCCTAACCCTAACGCTTACCCTAACACTAACCCCTACCCTAACCCTAACACGTACACTAAACCGAGCCCTAAACCTAACACTAACCCTAACCGTAACCCTAACCCATTCCCTACGCCGTACCCGAACCCCTCCCCGAACCCGTACCCTAAGCCGTACCCTAAGCCTAACCCTAACCCTAGGCTACCCTTGACTGCTTCTGCCTCCAATAGATTTCCTAAGCACTAGTGTTTTAAGGAACAGCTTAAAAAGAGAATCCTAATGTGATTTCTTTATAATGGGTGTGTTCCTTATCTTATCCTAGTGTCTAAACTCTTCTCCATGGACCTCCAAATAATATTCCTTTACGTGCTAAGGGGTATCTAGAGAGTGGGATAGGTTTAATAACTACCCTAACACTAACGCGTACCCTAACCCTAACCCCTACCCTATCCCTAACACGTACCCTAATCCTAACCAATAACCTAAACCGAGCCCTAACCTTAACACTAACCCTAACCCTAACCCTAACCCATACCCTTCGCCGTACCCGAAGCCCTCCCCGAACCCGTACCCTAAGCCGTACACTAAACCGTACCCTAAGCCTAACACTAACCCTAGGCTACCCTTGACTGCTTCTGCCTCCAATAGATTTCCTCAGCACTAGTGTTTTAAGGAAGAGCTTAAAAAGAGAATCTTAATGTGATTTCTTTATAATGGGTGTGTTACTTATCTTATCCTAATGTCTAAACTCTTCTCCATGGCTGGACCCCCACATAATATTTCTTTACGTGCTAAGGTGTATCTAGAGGGTGGGATAGGTTTAATAACTACCCTAACCCTAACGCGTATCCTAATCCTAACCCCTCCCCTAACCCTAACATGTAACCTAATCCTAACCCGTACCCTAAACCGAGACCTAAACCTAACACTAACCCTAACCCTAACCCTAACCCATACCCTACGCCGTACACGAAGCCCTCCCCGAACCCATACCCTAAGCCATACCCTAAGCCTAACCCTAAGCCCAACCCTAACCCTAGGCTACCCTTGACTGCTTCTGCCTCCAATAGATTTCCTAAGCACTAGTGTTTTAAGGAACAGCTTAAAAAGAGAATCCTAATGTGATTTCTTTATAATGGGTATGTTCCTTATCTTATCCTAGTGTCTAAACTTTTCTCCATGGCTGGACCGCCAAATAATATTCCTTTACGTGCTAAGGGGTATCTAGAGAGTGGGATAGGTTTAATCACTACCCTAACCCTAACACGTACACTAACCATAACCACTACCCTAACCCTAACACGTACCCTAATCCTAACCCGTACCCTAAACCGAGCCCTAACCCTAACACTAAACCTAACCCTAACCCTAACCCATACCCTACGCCGTACACGAACCCCTCCCAGAACCCGTACCCTAAGCCGTACCCTAACCCTAACCCTAAGCCTAACCCTAACCCTAGGCTACCCTTGACTGCTTCTGCCTCCAATAGATTTCCTAAGCACTAGTGTTTTAAGGAACAGCTTAAAAAGAGAATCCTAATGTGATTTCTTTATAATGGGTGTGTTCCTTATCTTATCCTAGTGTCTAAACTCTTCTCCATGGCTGGACCCCCAAATAATATTCCTTTACGTGCTAAGGGGTATCTAGAGTGTGGGATAGGTTTAATAACTACCCTAACTCTAATGCGTAACCTAACCCTAACCCCTACCCTAACCCTAACACCTAACCTAATCCTAACCCGTACTCTAAACGGAGCCCTAACCCTAACACTAACCCTAACACTAACCCTAACCCATACCCTACGCCGTACCCGAAGCCCTCTCCGAACCCGTTCCCTAAACCGTACCCTAAGCCTAACCCCATGCCTAACCCTAACCCTAGGCTACCCTTGACTGCTTCTGCCTCCAGTAGATTTCCTAAGCACTAGTGTTTTAAGGAACAGCTTAAAAAGCGAATCCTAATGTGATTTCTTTATAATGGGTGTGTTCCTTATATTATCTTAGTGTCTAAGATCTTCTCCATGGATGGACCCCCAAATAATATGGTTTTACGTGCTACGGGGTATCTAGAGAGTGGGATAGGTTTAATAACTGCCCTAACCCTAACGCGTACCCTAACCCTAACCCCTACCCTAACCCTAACACGTACACTAATCCTAACCCGTACCCTAAACCGAGCCCTAACACTAACACTAACCCTAACTCTAACCCTAACCCATACCCTACGCCGTACCCGAAGCCCTCCCCGAACCCGTACCCTAAGCCGTACCCTAAGCCTAACCCTAACCCTACGCTACCCTTGACTGCTTCTGGCTCCAATAGGTTTCTTAAGCACTAGTGTTTTAAGGAACAGCTTAAAAAGAGAATCCTAATGTGATTTCTTTATAATGGGTGTGTTCCTTATCTTATACTAGTGTCTAAACTCTTCTCCATGGCTGGACCTCCAAATAATATTCCTTTACGTGCTAAGGGGTATCTAGAGAGTGGGATAGGTTTAATAACTACCCTAACACTAACGCGAACCCTAACCCTAACCCCTACCCTAACACTAACACGTACTCTAATCCCAACCAATACCCTAAACTGAGCCCTAACCCTAACACTAACCCTAACACTAACCCTAACCCATACCCTACACCGTACCCGAAGCCCTCCCCAAACCCGTACCCTAAGCCGTACCCTAAGCCTAACCGTAACCATAGGGTACCCTTGACTGCTACTGCCTCAAATAGATTTCCTAAGCACTAGTGTTTTAAGGAACAGCTTAAAAAGAGAATCCTAATGTGATTTCTTTATAATGGGTGTGTTCCATATCTTATCCTAGTGTCTAAACTCTTCTCCACTGCTGGACCCTCAAATAACAGTCCTTTACCTGCTAAGGGGTATCTAGAGATTGGGATAGGTTTAATAACCATCCTAACACTAACGCGTACCCTAACCCTAACCCCTACCCTAACCCTAACACGTAACCTAATCCTAACCAATACCCTAAACCGAGCCCTAACCCTAACACTATTCCTAACCCTAACCCTAACCCATACCCTACGCCGTACCCGAAGCCCTCCCCGAACCCGTACCCTAAGCCGTACCCTAAGCCGTACCCTAAACCTAACACTAACCCTAGTCTACCATTGACAGCTAATGCCTCCAATAGATTTCCTCAGCACTAGTGTTTTAAGGAACAGCTTAAAAAGAGAATCTTAATGTGATTTCTTTATAATGGGTGTGTTCCTTATCTTATCCTAGTGTCTAAACTCTTCTCCATGGCTGGACCCCCACATAATATTCCTTTACGTGCTAAGGTGTATCTAGAGAGTGGGATAAGTTTAATAACTACCCTAACCCTAACGCGTACCCTAATCCTAACCCCTACCCTAACCCTAACATGTACCCTAATCCTAATCCGTACCCTAAACCGAGCCCTAAACCTAACACTAACCCTAACCCTAACCCTAACCCATTCCCTACGCCGTACCCGTACCCCTCCCCGAACCCGTACCCTAAGCCGTACCCTAAGCCTAACCCTAACCCTAGGCTACCCTTGACTGCTTCTGCCACCAATAGATTTCCTAAGCACTAGTGTTTTAAGGAACAGCTTAAAAAGAGAATCCTAATGTGATTTCTTTATAATGGGTGTGTTCCTTATCTTATCCTAGTGTCTAAACTCTTCTCCATGGCTGGACCTCCAAATAATATTCCTTTATGTGCTAAGGGGTATCTAGAGAGTGGGATAGGTTTAATAACTACCCTAACACTAATGCGTACCCTAACCCTAACCCCTACCCTAACCCTAACACGTACTCTAATCCTAACCAATAACCTAAACCGAGCCCTAACCCTAACACTAACCCTAACCCTAACCCTAACCCATACCCTTCGCCGTACCTGAAGCCCTCCCCGAACCCGTACCCTAAGCCGTACCCTAAGCCGTACCCTAAGCCTAACCCTAACCCTAGGCTACCCTTGACTGCTTCTGCCTCCAATAGATTTCCTTAGCACTAGTGTTTTAAGGAACAGCTTAAAAAGAGAATCCTAATGTGATTTCTTTATAATGAGTGTGTTCCTTATCTTATCCTAGTGTCTAAACTCTTCTCCATGGCTGGACCCCCAAATAATATTCCTTTACGTGCTAAGGTGTATCTAGAGAGTGGGATCGGTTTAATAACTACCTTAACTCTAACGCGTACCCTAACCCTAACCCCTAACCTAACCCTAACACGTACACTAAACCGAGCCCTAACACTAACACTAACCCTAACCCTAACCCTAACCCATACCCTACACCGTACACGAACCCCTCCCCGAACCCGTACCCTAAGCCGTACCCTAACCCTAACCCTAAGCCTAACCCTAACCCTAGGCTACCCTTGACTGCTTCTGCCTCCAATAGATTTCCTAAGCACTAGTGTTTTAAGGAACAGCTTAAAAAGCGAATCCTAATGTGATTGCTTTGTAATGGGTGTGTTCCTTATCTTATCCTAGTGTCTAAACTCTTCTCCATGGCTAGACCTCCAAATAATATTCCTTTACGTGCTAAGGGGTATCTAGAGAGTGGGATAGGTTTAATAACTAACCTAACACTAACGCGTACCCTAACCCTAACCCCTACCCTAACCCTAACACGTACCCTAATCCTAACCAATATCCTAAACCGAGCCCTAACCCTAACACTAACCCTAACCCTAACCCTAACCCATACCCTACGCCGTACCCGAACCCCTCCCCGAACCCGTACCCTAAGCCGTACCCTAAGCCTAATCCTAAGCCTAACCCTAACCCTAGGCTACCCTTGACTGCTTCTGCCTCCAATAGATTTCCTAAGCACTAGTGTTTTAAGGAACAGCTTAAAAAGAGAATCCTAATGTGATTTCTTTATAATGGGTGTGTTCCTTATCTTATCCTAATGTCTAAACTCTTCTCCATGGCTGGACCCCCAAATAATATTCCTTTACGTGCTAAGGGGTATCTAGAGAGTGGGATAGGTTTAATAACTACCCTAACCCTACCGCGTACCCTAACCCTAACCCCTACCCTAACCCTAACACGTACCCTAATCCTAAACCGTACCCTAAACCGAGCCCTAACCCTAACACTAACCCTAACCCTAACCCTAACCCATACCCTACGCCATACCCGAAGCCCTCCCCGAACCCGTACCCTAAGCCGTACCCTAAGCCTAACCCTAAGCCTAACCCTAACCCTAGGCTACCCTTGACTGCTTCTGCCTCCAATAGATTTCCTAAGCACGAGTGTTTTAAGGAACAGCTTATAAAGAGAATCCTAATGTGATTTCATTATAATACGTGTGTTCCTTATCTTATCCTAGTGTCTAAACTCTTCTCCATGGCTGGACCTCCAAATAATATTCCTTTACGTGCTAAGGGGTATCTAGAGAGTGGGATAGGTTTAATAACTACCCTAACTCTAATGCGTACCCTAACCCTAACCCCTACCCTAACCCTAACACGTAACCTAATCCTAACCCGTACCCTAAACGGAGCCCTAACCCTAACACTAACCCTAACCCATACCCTACGCCGTACCCGAAGCCCTCCCTGAACCCGTACCCTAAGCCGTACCCTAAGCCTAACCCCAAGCCTAACCCTAACCCTAGGCTACCCTTGACTGCTTCTGCCTCCAATAGATTTCCTAAGCACTAGTGTTTTAAGGAACAGCTTTAAAAGAGAATCCTAACGTGATTTCTTTATAATGGGTGTGTTCCTTATTTTATCCTAGTGTCTAAACTCTTCTCCATGGCTGGACCCCCAAATAGTATTCCTTTACGTGCTAAGGGGTATCTAGAGAGTGGGATAGGTTTAATAACTACCCTCACCCTAATGTGTACCCTAACCCTAACCCCTACCCTAACCCTAACACGTAACCTAATCCTAATCCGTACCCTAAACCGAGCCCTAACCCTAACACTAACCCTAACCCTAACCATAACCCATACCCTACGCCGTACCCGAAACCCTCCCCGAACCCGTACCCAAAGCCGTACCCTAAGCCTAACCCCAAGCCTAACCCTAACCCTAGGCTACCCTTGACTGCTTCTGCCTCCAATAGATTTCCTAAGCACTAGTGTTTTAAGGAACAGCTTAAAAAGAGAATCCTAATGTGCTTTCTTTATAATCGGTTTGTTCTTTATTTTATCCTAGTGTCTAAACTCTTCTCCATGGCTGGACCTCCAAATAATATTCCTTTACGTTCTAAGGGGTATCTAGAGAGTGGGATAGGTTTAATAACTACCCTAACACTAACGCGTACCCTTACCCTAACCCCTACCCTAACACTAACACGTAACCTAATCCTAACCAGTACCTTAAACCGAGCCCTAACCCTAACACTAACCCTAACCCTAACCCTAACCCATACCCTACGCCGTACCCGAAGCCCTCCCCGAACCCGTACCCTAAGCCGTACCCTAAGCCGTACCCTAAGCCTAACCATAACCCTAGGCTACCCTTGACTGCTTCTGCCTCCAATAGATTTCCTAAGCACTAGTGTTTTAAGGAACAGCTTAAAAAGAGAATCCTAATGTGATTTCTTTATAATGGGTGTGTTCCTTATCTTATCCTAGTGTCTAAACTCTTCTCCATGGCTGGACCTCCAAATAATATTCCTTTACGTGCTAAGGGGTATCTAGAGAGTGGGATAGGTTTAATAACTACACTAACCCTAACGCGTACCCTAACCCTAACCCCTACCGTAACCCTAACACGTACCCTAATCCGAACCAATACCCTAAACCGAGCCCTAACCCTAACACTAACCCTAACCCTAACCCTAACCCATACCTTACGCCGTACCCGAAGCCCTCACCGAAACCGTACCCTAAGCCTAACCCTAAGCCTAACCCTAACCCTAGGCTACCCTTGACAGCTTCTGCCTCCATTAGATTTCGTAAGCAAGAGTGTTTTAAGGAACAGCTTAAAAAGAGAATCCTAATGTGATTTCTTTATAATGAGTGTGTTCCTTATATTATCCTAGTGTCTAAACTCTTCTCCATGGCTGGACCTCCAAATAATATTCCTTTATGTGCTAAGGGGTATCTAGAGAGTGGGATAGGTTTAATAACTACCCTAACACTAATGCGTACCCTAACCCTATCCCCTACCCTAACCCTAACACGTACTCTAATCCTAACCAATACCCTAAACCGAGCACTAACCCTAACACTAACCCTAACCCTAACCCTAACACATACCCTACGCCGTACACGAAGCCCTCCCCTAACCCGTACCCTAAGCCGTACCCTAAGCCATACCCTAAGCCTAACCCTAACCCTAGGCTACCCTTGACTGCTTCTGCCTCCAATAGATTTCCTTAGCACTAGTGTTTTAAGGAACAGCTTAAAAAGAGAATCCTAATGTGATTTCTTTATAATGAGTGTGTTCCTTATCTTATCCTAGTGTCTAAACTCTTCTCCATGGCTGGACCCCCAAATAATATTCCTTTACGTGCTAAGGTGTATCTAGAGAGTGGGATAGGTTTAATAACTACCCTAACCCTAATGCGTACCCTAACCCTAACCACTACCCTAAACCTAACACGTAACCTAATCCTAACCCGTACCCTAAACGGAGCCCTAACCCTAACACTAACCCTAAACCTAACCCTAACCCATACCCTACGCCGTACCCGAACCCCTCCCCGAACCCGTACCCTAAGCCGTACCCTAAGCCTTACCCTAAGCCTAACCCTAACCCTAGGCTACCCTTGACTGCTTCTGCCTCCAATAGATTTCCTAAGCACTAGTGTTTTAAGGAACAGCTTAAAAAGAGAATCCTAATGTGATTTCTTTATAATGGGTGTGTTCCTTATATTATCTTAGTGTCTAAGCTCTTCTCCATGGATGGACCCCCAAATAATATGGCTTTACGTGCTAAGGGGTATCTAGAGAGTGGGATAAGTTTAATAACTACCCTAACCCTAACGCGTACCCTAACCCTAACCCCTACCCTAAACCTAAGACGTACCCTAATCCTAACCCGTACCCTAAACGGAGCCCTAACCCTAACACAGACCCTAACACTAACCCTAACCCATACCCTACGCCGTACCCGAACCCCTCCCCGAACCCGTACCCTAAGCCGTACCCAAAGCCTAACCTCAAGCCTAACCCTAACCCTAGGCTACCCTTGACTGCTTCTGCCTCCAATAGATTTCCTAAGAACTAGTGTTTTAAGGAACAGCTTAAAAAGCGAATCCTAATGTGATTTCTTTATAATGGGTGTGTTCCTTATATTATCTTAGTGTCTAAGATCTTCTCCATGGATGGACCCCCAAATAATATGGCTTTACGTGCTACGTGGTATCTAGAGAGTGGGATAGGTTTAATAACTACCCTAACCCTAACGCTTACCCTAACCCTAACCCCTACCCTAACCCTAACACGTACCCTAATCCTAACCAATAACCTAAACCGAGCCCTAACCTTAACACTAACCCTAACCCTAACCCTAACCCATACCCTACGCCGTACCCGAAGCCCTCCCCGAACCCGTACCCTAAGCCGTACACTAAACCGTACCCTAAGCCTAACACTAACCCTAGGCTACCCTTGACTGCTTCTGCCTCCAATAGATTTCCTCAGCACTAGTGTTTTAAGGAACAGCTTAAAAAGAGAATCTTAATGTGATTTCTTTATAATGGGTGTGTTCCTTATCTTATCCTAGTGTCTAAACTCTTCTCCATGGCTGGACCCCCACATAATATTTCTTTACGTGCTAAGGTGTATCTAGAGAGTGGGATAGGTTTAATAACTACCCTAACCCTAACGCGTACCCTAATCCTAACCCCTACCCTAACCCTAACATGTACCCTAATCCTAACCCGTACCGTAAACCGAGCCCTAAACCTAACACTAACCCTAACCCTAACCCTAACCCATTCCCTACGCCGTACCCGAATCCCTCCCCGAACAAGTTCCCTAAGCCGTACCCTAAGCCGTACCCTAAGCCTAACCCTAACCCTAGGCTACCCTTGAGTGCTTCTGCCTCCAATAGATTTCCTAAGCACTAGTGTTTTAAGGAACAGCTTAAAAAGAGAATCCTAATGTGATTTCTTTATAATGGGTGTGTTCCTTATCTTATCCTAGTGTCTAAACTCTTCTCAATGCCTGGACCTCCAAATAATATTCCTTTACGTACTAAGGGGTATCTAGAGAGTGGGATAGGTTTAATAACTACCCTAACACTAAAGCGTACCCTAACCCTAACCCCTACCCTAATCCTAACCCGTACCCTAAACCGAGCCCTAACCCTAACACTAACCCTAACCCTAACCCTAACCGATACCCTACGCCGTACCCGAAGCTCTCACCGAACCCGTACCCTAAGC
This sequence comes from Balaenoptera physalus, assembly GCF_965194825.1. NCBI lineage: Eukaryota > Metazoa > Chordata > Mammalia > Artiodactyla > Balaenopteridae > Balaenoptera > Balaenoptera physalus. The sequence continues at coordinate 1,045,757 of NW_028126404.1, forward strand.
CGTACACTAAGCCGTACCCTAAGCCTAACCCTAACCCTAGGCTACCCTTGACTGCTTCTGCCTCCAATAGATTTCCTAAGCACTAGTGTTTTATGGAACAGCTTAAAAAGAGAATCCTAATGTGATTTCTTTATAATGGGTGTGTTCCTTATCTTATGCTAGTATCTAAACTCTTCTCCATGGCTGGACCTCCAAATAATATTCCTTTATGTGCTAAGGGGTATCTAGAGAGTGGGATAGGTTTAATAACTACCCTAACACTAACGCGTACCCTAACCCTAACCCCTACCCTAACCCTAACACTTACCCTAATCCTAACCAATACCCTAAACCGAGCCCTAAACCTAACACTAACCCTAACCATAACCCTTACCCATACCCTATGCCGTACCCGAAGCCCTACCCGAACCCGTACCCTAAGCCGTACCCTAACCCTAACCCTAAGCCTAACCCTAACCCTAGGCTACCCTTGACTGCTTCTGCCTCCAATAGATTTCCTAAGCACTAGTGTTTTAAGGAACAGCTTAAAAAGAGAATCCTAATGTGATTTCTTTATAATGGGTGTGTTCCTTATCTTATCCTAGTGTCTAAACTCTTCTCCATGGCTGGACCCCCAAATAATATTCCTTTACGTGCTAAGGGGTATCTAGAGAGTGGGATAGGTTTAATAACTACATTAACCCTAACGCGTACCCTAACCCTAACCCCTACCCTAACCCTAACACGTACCCTAATCCTAACCAATACCCTAAACCGAGCCTTAACCCTAACACTAACCCTAACCCTAACCCTAACCCATACCCTACGCCGTACACGAAGCCCTCCCCGAACCCATACCCTAAGCCTAACCCTAAGCCTAGCCCTAACCCTAGGCTACCCTTTACTGCTTCTGCCTCCAATAGATTTCCTAAGCACTTGTGTTTTAAGGAACAGCTTAAAAAGAGAATCCTAATGTGATTTCTTTATAATGGGTATGTTCCTAATCTTATCCTAGTGTCTAAACTTTTCTCCATGGCTGGACCCCAAATAATATTCCTTTACGTGCTAAGGGGTATCTAGAGAGTGGGATAGGTTTAATCAGTACCCTAACCCTAACACGTACACTAACCCTAACCACTACCCTAACCCTAACACGTACCCTAATCCTAACCCAGACCCTAAACCGAGCCCTAACCCTAACACTAACACTAACCGTAACCCTAACCCATACCCTACACTGTACCCGAAGCCCTCCCCGAACCCGTACCCTAAGCCGTACCCTAAGCCTAACCCTAAGCCTAACCCTAACCCTAGGCTACCCTTGACTGCTTCTGACTCCAATAGATTTCCTAAGCAATAGTGTTTTAAGGAACAGCTTAAAAATAGAATCCTAATGTGATTTCTTTATAATGGGTGTGTTCCTAATCTTATCCTAGTGTCTAAATTCTTCTCCATGGCTGGACCCCCAAATAATATTCCTTTACGTGCTAAGGGGTATCTAGAGAGTGGGATAGGTTTAATAACTACCCTAACCCTAAGGCGTACCCTAACCCTAACCCCTACCCTAAACCTAACACGTACCCTAATCCTAACCCGTACCCTAAACCGAGCCCTAAACCTAACCCTAACCCTAACTCATACCCTACGCCATATCCGAACCCCTCCCTGAACCCGTACCCTAAACCTAACCCTAAACCTAACCCTAACCCTAGGCTACCCTTGACTGCTTCTGCCTCCAATAGATTTCCTAAGCACTAGTGTTTTAAGGAAGAGCTTAAAAAGAGAATCCTAATGTGATTTCTTTATAATAGGTGTGTTCCTTATCTTATCCTAGTGTCTAAACTCTTCTCCATGGCTGGACCCCCAAATAATATTCCTTTACGTGCTAAGGGGTTTCTAGAGAGTGGGATAGGTTTAATAACTACCCTAACCCTAACGTGTACCCTAAGCCTAACCCCTACCCTAACCCTAACACGTACCCTAATCCTAACCCGTACCCTAAACCGAGCCCTAACCCTAACCCTAACCCTAACTCATACCCTACGCCACATCCGAACCCCTCCCCGAACCCGTACCCTAAGCCGTACCCTAAACCTAACCCTAAGCCTAACCCTAACCCTTGGCTACCCTTGACTGCTTCTGCCTCCAATAGATTTCCTAAGCACTAGTGTTTTAAGGAACAGCGTAAAAAGAGAATCCTAATGTGATTTCTTTATCATGGGTGTGTTCCTTATCTTATCCTAGTGTCTAAACTCTTCTCCATGGCTGGACCTCCAAATAATATTCCTTTACGTGTTAAGGGGTATCTAGAGAGTGGGATAGGTTTAATAACTACACTAACCCTAACGCGTACCGTAACCCTAACCCCTACCGTAACCCTAACACGTACCCTAATCCGAACCAATACCCTAAACCGAGCCCTAACCCTAACACTAACCCTAACCCTAACCCTAACCCATACCTTACGCCGTACCCGAAGCCCTCACCGAAACCGTACCCTAAGCCGTAGCCTAAGCCTAACCCTAAGCCTAACCCTAACCCTAGGCTACCCTTGACAGCTTCTGCCTCCATTAGATTTCGTAAGCACGAGTGTTTTAAGGAACAGCTTAAAAAGAGAATCCTAATGTGATTTCTTTATAATGAGTGTGTTCCTTATCTTATCCTAGTGTCTAAACTCTTCTCCATGGCTGGAACTCCAAATAATATTCCTTTATGTGCTAAGGGGTATCTAGAGAGTGGGATAGGTTTAATAACTACCGTAACACTAATGCGTACCCTAACCCTATCCCCTACCCTAACCCTAACACGTACTCTAATCCTAACCAATACCCTAAACCGAGCACTAACCCTAACACTAACCCTAACCCTAACCCTAACACATACCCTACGCCGTACCCGAACCCCTCCTCGAACCCGTACCCTAAGCCGTACCCTAAGCCGTACCCTAAGCCTAACCCTAACCCTAGGCTACCCTTGACTGCTTCTGCCTCCAATAGATTTCCTAAGCACTAGTGTTTTAAGGAACAGCTTAAAAAGAGAATCCTAATGTGATTTCTTTATAATGAGTGTGTTCCTTATCTTATCCTAGTGTCTAAACTCTTCTCCATGGCTGGACCCCCAAATAATATTCCTTTACGTGCTAAGGTGTATCTAGAGAGTGGGATAGGTTTAATAACTACCTTAACTCTAACGCGTACCCTAACCCTAACCCCTACCCAAACCCTAACACGTACACTAAACCGAGCCCTAACCCTAACACTAACCCTAAATCTAACCCTAACCCATACCCTACGCCGTACCCGAACCCCTCCTCGAACCCGTACCCTAAGCCGTACCCTAAACCGTACCCTAAGCCTAACCCTAACCCTAGGCTACCCTTGACTGCTTCTGCCTCCAATAGATTTCCTAAGCACTAGTGTTTTAAGGAACAGCTTAAAAAGTGAATCCTAATGTGATTTCTTTATAATGGGTGTGTTCCTTATCTTATCCTAGTGTCTAAACTCTTCTCCATGGCTGGACCCCCACATAATATTCCTTTACGTGCTAAGGGGTATCTAGAGAGTGGGATAGGTTTAATAACTACCCTAACCCTAATGCGTACCCTAACCCTAACCCCTACCCTAAACCTAACACGTAACCTAATCCTAACCCGTACCCTAAACGGAGCCCTAACCCTAACACTAACACTAACCCTAACCCTAACCCATACCCTACGCCGTACCCGAACCCCTCCCCGAACCCGTACCCTAAGCCGTACCCTAAGCCTTACCCCAAGCCTAACCCTAACCCTAGGCTACCCTTGACTGCTTCTGCCTCCAATAGATTTCCTAAGCACTAGTGTTTTAAGGAACAGGTTAAAAAAGAATCCTAATGTGATTTTTTTTATAATGGGTGTGTTCCTTATATTATCTTAGTGTCTAAGCTCTTCTCCATGGATGGACCCCCAAATAATATGGCTTTACGTGCTAAGGGGTATCTAGAGAGTGGGATAAGTTTAATAACTACCCTAACCCTAACGCGTACCCTAACCCTAACCCCTACCCTAAACCTAAGACGTACCCTAATCCTAACCCGTACCCTAAACCGAGCCCTAACCCTAACACTAACCCTAACCCTAACCCTAACCCATACCCTACGCCATACCCGAAGCCCTCCCCGAACCCGTATCCTAAGCCGTACCCTAAGCCTAACTCTAAGCCTAACCCTAACCCTAGGCTACCGTTGACTGCTTCTTCCTCCAATAGATTTCCTAAGCACTAGTGTTTTAAGGAACAGCTTATAAAGAGAATCCTAATGTGATTTCTTTATAATAGGTGTGTTCCTTAACTTATCCTAGTGTCTAAACTCTTCTCCATGGCTGGACCCCCAAATAATATTCCTTTACGTGCTAAGGGGTATCTAGAGAGTGGGATAGGTTTAATAACTACCCTAACCCTAACGCGTACCCTAACCCTAACCCCTACTCTAACCCTAACACGTACCCTAATCCTATCCCGTACCCTAAAAGGAGCCCTAACCCTAACACTAACCCAAACCCTAAACCTAACACATACCCTCCGCCGTACACGAACCCCTCCCCGAACCCGTACCCTAAGCCGTACCCTAAGCCTAACCCTAACCCTAGGCTACCCTTGACTGCTTCTGCCTCCAATAGATTTCCTAAGCACTAGTGTTTTAAGGAACAGCTTAAAAAGTGAATCCTAATGTGATTTCTTTATAATGGGTGTGTTCCTTATCTTATCCTAGTGTCTAAACTCTTCTCCATGGCTGGACCCCGAAATAATTTTCCTTTACGTGCTAAGGGGTATCTAGAGTGTGGGATAGGTTTAATAACTACCCTAACTCTAATGCGTACCCTAACCCTAACCCCTACTCTAACCCTAACACGTAACCTAATCCTAACCCGTACCCTAAACGGAGCCCTAACCCTAACACTAACCCTAACACTAACCCTAACCCATACCCTACGCCGTACCCGAACCCCTCCCCGAACCCGTACCCTAAGCCGTACCCAAAGCCTAACCTCAAGCCTAACCCTAACCCTAGGCTACCCTTGACTGCTTCTGCCTCCAATAGATTTCCTAAGCACTAGTGTTTTAAGGAACAGCTTAAAAAGCGAATCCTAATGTGATTTCTTTATAATGGGTGTGTTCCTTATATTATCTTAGTGTCTAAGAACTTCTCCATGAATGGACCCCCAAATAATATGGCTTTACGTGCTACGGGGTATCTAGAGAGTGGGATAGGTTTAATAACTACCCTAACCCTAACGCTTACCCTAACACTAACCCCTACCCTAACCCTAACACGTACACTAAACCGAGCCCTAAACCTAACACTAACCCTAACCGTAACCCTAACCCATTCCCTACGCCGTACCCGAACCCCTCCCCGAACCCGTACCCTAAGCCGTACCCTAAGCCTAACCCTAACCCTAGGCTACCCTTGACTGCTTCTGCCTCCAATAGATTTCCTAAGCACTAGTGTTTTAAGGAACAGCTTAAAAAGAGAATCCTAATGTGATTTCTTTATAATGGGTGTGTTCCTTATCTTATCCTAGTGTCTAAACTCTTCTCCATGGACCTCCAAATAATATTCCTTTACGTGCTAAGGGGTATCTAGAGAGTGGGATAGGTTTAATAACTACCCTAACACTAACGCGTACCCTAACCCTAACCCCTACCCTATCCCTAACACGTACCCTAATCCTAACCAATAACCTAAACCGAGCCCTAACCTTAACACTAACCCTAACCCTAACCCTAACCCATACCCTTCGCCGTACCCGAAGCCCTCCCCGAACCCGTACCCTAAGCCGTACACTAAACCGTACCCTAAGCCTAACACTAACCCTAGGCTACCCTTGACTGCTTCTGCCTCCAATAGATTTCCTCAGCACTAGTGTTTTAAGGAACAGCTTAAAAAGAGAATCTTAATGTGATTTCTTTATAATGGGTGTGTTACTTATCTTATCCTAATGTCTAAACTCTTCTCCATGGCTGGACCCCCACATAATATTTCTTTACGTGCTAAGGTGTATCTAGAGGGTGGGATAGGTTTAATAACTACCCTAACCCTAACGCGTACCCTAATCCTAACCCCTCCCCTAACCCTAACATGTAACCTAATCCTAACCCGTACCCTAAACCGAGACCTAAACCTAACACTAACCCTAACCCTAACCCTAACCCATACCCTACGCCGTACACGAAGCCCTCCCCGAACCCGTACCCTAAGCCGTACACTAAACCGTACCCTAAGCCTAACACTAACCCTAGGCTACCCTTGACTGCTTCTGCCTCCAATAGATTTCCTAAGCACTAGTGTTTTAAGGAACAGCTTAAAAAGAGAATCCTAATGTGATTTCTTTATAATGGGTGTGTTCCTTATCTTATGCTAGTATCTAAACTCTTCTCCATGGCTGGACCTCCAAATAATATTCCTTTATGTGCTAAGGGGTATCTAGAGAGTGGGATAGGTTTAATAACTACCCTAACACTAACGCGTACCCTAACCCTAACCCCTACCCTAACCCTAACACTTACCCTAATCCTAACCAATACCCTAAACCGAGCCCTAAACCTAACACTAACCCTAACCATAACCCTTACCCATACCCTATGCCGTACCCGAAGCCCTACCCGAACCCGTACCCTAAGCCGTACCCTAACCCTAACCCTAAGCCTAACCCTAACCCTAGGCTACCCTTGACTGCTTCTGCCTCCAATAGATTTCCTAAGCACTAGTGTTTTAAGGAACAGCTTAAAAAGAGAATCCTAATGTGATTTCTTTATAATGGGTGTGTTCCTTATCTTATCCTAGTGTCTAAACTCTTCTCCATGGCTGGACCCCCAAATAATATTCCTTTACGTGCTAAGGGGTATCTAGAGAGTGGGATAGGTTTAATAACTACATTAACCCTAACGCGTACCCTAACCCTAACCCCTACCCTAACCCTAACACGTACCCTAATCCTAACCAATACCCTAAACCGAGCCTTAACCCTAACACTAACCCTAACCCTAACCCTAACCCATACCCTACGCCGTACACGAAGCCCTCCCCGAACCCATACCCTAAGCCTAACCCTAAGCCTAGCCCTAACCCTAGGCTACCCTTTACTGCTTCTGCCTCCAATAGATTTCCTAAGCACTTGTGTTTTAAGGAACAGCTTAAAAAGAGAATCCTAATGTGATTTCTTTATAATGGGTATGTTCCTAATCTTATCCTAGTGTCTAAACTTTTCTCCATGGCTGGACCCCAAATAATATTCCTTTACGTGCTAAGGGGTATCTAGAGAGTGGGATAGGTTTAATCAGTACCCTAACCCTAACACGTACACTAACCCTAACCACTACCCTAACCCTAACACGTACCCTAATCCTAACCCAGACCCTAAACCGAGCCCTAACCCTAACACTAACACTAACCGTAACCCTAACCCATACCCTACACTGTACCCGAAGCCCTCCCCGAACCCGTACCCTAAGCCGTACCCTAAGCCTAACCCTAAGCCTAACCCTAACCCTAGGCTACCCTTGACTGCTTCTGACTCCAATAGATTTCCTAAGCAATAGTGTTTTAAGGAACAGCTTAAAAATAGAATCCTAATGTGATTTCTTTATAATGGGTGTGTTCCTAATCTTATCCTAGTGTCTAAATTCTTCTCCATGGCTGGACCCCCAAATAATATTCCTTTACGTGCTAAGGGGTATCTAGAGAGTGGGATAGGTTTAATAACTACCCTAACCCTAAGGCGTACCCTAACCCTAACCCCTACCCTAAACCTAACACGTACCCTAATCCTAACCCGTACCCTAAACCGAGCCCTAAACCTAACCCTAACCCTAACTCATACCCTACGCCATATCCGAACCCCTCCCTGAACCCGTACCCTAAACCTAACCCTAAACCTAACCCTAACCCTAGGCTACCCTTGACTGCTTCTGCCTCCAATAGATTTCCTAAGCACTAGTGTTTTAAGGAAGAGCTTAAAAAGAGAATCCTAATGTGATTTCTTTATAATAGGTGTGTTCCTTATCTTATCCTAGTGTCTAAACTCTTCTCCATGGCTGGACCCCCAAATAATATTCCTTTACGTGCTAAGGGGTTTCTAGAGAGTGGGATAGGTTTAATAACTACCCTAACCCTAACGTGTACCCTAAGCCTAACCCCTACCCTAACCCTAACACGTACCCTAATCCTAACCCGTACCCTAAACCGAGCCCTAACCCTAACCCTAACCCTAACTCATACCCTACGCCACATCCGAACCCCTCCCCGAACCCGTACCCTAAGCCGTACCCTAAACCTAACCCTAAGCCTAACCCTAACCCTTGGCTACCCTTGACTGCTTCTGCCTCCAATAGATTTCCTAAGCACTAGTGTTTTAAGGAACAGCGTAAAAAGAGAATCCTAATGTGATTTCTTTATCATGGGTGTGTTCCTTATCTTATCCTAGTGTCTAAACTCTTCTCCATGGCTGGACCTCCAAATAATATTCCTTTACGTGTTAAGGGGTATCTAGAGAGTGGGATAGGTTTAATAACTACACTAACCCTAACGCGTACCGTAACCCTAACCCCTACCGTAACCCTAACACGTACCCTAATCCGAACCAATACCCTAAACCGAGCCCTAACCCTAACACTAACCCTAACCCTAACCCTAACCCATACCTTACGCCGTACCCGAAGCCCTCACCGAAACCGTACCCTAAGCCGTAGCCTAAGCCTAACCCTAAGCCTAACCCTAACCCTAGGCTACCCTTGACAGCTTCTGCCTCCATTAGATTTCGTAAGCACGAGTGTTTTAAGGAACAGCTTAAAAAGAGAATCCTAATGTGATTTCTTTATAATGAGTGTGTTCCTTATCTTATCCTAGTGTCTAAACTCTTCTCCATGGCTGGAACTCCAAATAATATTCCTTTATGTGCTAAGGGGTATCTAGAGAGTGGGATAGGTTTAATAACTACCGTAACACTAATGCGTACCCTAACCCTATCCCCTACCCTAACCCTAACACGTACTCTAATCCTAACCAATACCCTAAACCGAGCACTAACCCTAACACTAACCCTAACCCTAACCCTAACACATACCCTACGCCGTACCCGAACCCCTCCTCGAACCCGTACCCTAAGCCGTACCCTAAGCCGTACCCTAAGCCTAACCCTAACCCTAGGCTACCCTTGACTGCTTCTGCCTCCAATAGATTTCCTAAGCACTAGTGTTTTAAGGAACAGCTTAAAAAGAGAATCCTAATGTGATTTCTTTATAATGAGTGTGTTCCTTATCTTATCCTAGTGTCTAAACTCTTCTCCATGGCTGGACCCCCAAATAATATTCCTTTACGTGCTAAGGTGTATCTAGAGAGTGGGATAGGTTTAATAACTACCTTAACTCTAACGCGTACCCTAACCCTAACCCCTACCCAAACCCTAACACGTACACTAAACCGAGCCCTAACCCTAACACTAACCCTAAATCTAACCCTAACCCATACCCTACGCCGTACCCGAACCCCTCCTCGAACCCGTACCCTAAGCCGTACCCTAAACCGTACCCTAAGCCTAACCCTAACCCTAGGCTACCCTTGACTGCTTCTGCCTCCAATAGATTTCCTAAGCACTAGTGTTTTAAGGAACAGCTTAAAAAGTGAATCCTAATGTGATTTCTTTATAATGGGTGTGTTCCTTATCTTATCCTAGTGTCTAAACTCTTCTCCATGGCTGGACCCCCACATAATATTCCTTTACGTGCTAAGGGGTATCTAGAGAGTGGGATAGGTTTAATAACTACCCTAACCCTAATGCGTACCCTAACCCTAACCCCTACCCTAAACCTAACACGTAACCTAATCCTAACCCGTACCCTAAACGGAGCCCTAACCCTAACACTAACACTAACCCTAACCCTAACCCATACCCTACGCCGTACCCGAACCCCTCCCCGAACCCGTACCCTAAGCCGTACCCTAAGCCTTACCCCAAGCCTAACCCTAACCCTAGGCTACCCTTGACTGCTTCTGCCTCCAATAGATTTCCTAAGCACTAGTGTTTTAAGGAACAGGTTAAAAAAGAATCCTAATGTGATTTTTTTTATAATGGGTGTGTTCCTTATATTATCTTAGTGTCTAAGCTCTTCTCCATGGATGGACCCCCAAATAATATGGCTTTACGTGCTAAGGGGTATCTAGAGAGTGGGATAAGTTTAATAACTACCCTAACCCTAACGCGTACCCTAACCCTAACCCCTACCCTAAACCTAAGACGTACCCTAATCCTAACCCGTACCCTAAACCGAGCCCTAACCCTAACACTAACCCTAACCCTAACCCTAACCCATACCCTACGCCATACCCGAAGCCCTCCCCGAACCCGTATCCTAAGCCGTACCCTAAGCCTAACTCTAAGCCTAACCCTAACCCTAGGCTACCGTTGACTGCTTCTTCCTCCAATAGATTTCCTAAGCACTAGTGTTTTAAGGAACAGCTTATAAAGAGAATCCTAATGTGATTTCTTTATAATAGGTGTGTTCCTTAACTTATCCTAGTGTCTAAACTCTTCTCCATGGCTGGACCCCCAAATAATATTCCTTTACGTGCTAAGGGGTATCTAGAGAGTGGGATAGGTTTAATAACTACCCTAACCCTAACGCGTACCCTAACCCTAACCCCTACTCTAACCCTAACACGTACCCTAATCCTATCCCGTACCCTAAAAGGAGCCCTAACCCTAACACTAACCCAAACCCTAAACCTAACACATACCCTCCGCCGTACACGAACCCCTCCCCGAACCCGTACCCTAAGCCGTACCCTAAGCCTAACCCTAACCCTAGGCTACCCTTGACTGCTTCTGCCTCCAATAGATTTCCTAAGCACTAGTGTTTTAAGGAACAGCTTAAAAAGTGAATCCTAATGTGATTTCTTTATAATGGGTGTGTTCCTTATCTTATCCTAGTGTCTAAACTCTTCTCCATGGCTGGACCCCGAAATAATTTTCCTTTACGTGCTAAGGGGTATCTAGAGTGTGGGATAGGTTTAATAACTACCCTAACTCTAATGCGTACCCTAACCCTAACCCCTACTCTAACCCTAACACGTAACCTAATCCTAACCCGTACCCTAAACGGAGCCCTAACCCTAACACTAACCCTAACACTAACCCTAACCCATACCCTACGCCGTACCCGAACCCCTCCCCGAACCCGTACCCTAAGCCGTACCCAAAGCCTAACCTCAAGCCTAACCCTAACCCTAGGCTACCCTTGACTGCTTCTGCCTCCAATAGATTTCCTAAGCACTAGTGTTTTAAGGAACAGCTTAAAAAGCGAATCCTAATGTGATTTCTTTATAATGGGTGTGTTCCTTATATTATCTTAGTGTCTAAGAACTTCTCCATGAATGGACCCCCAAATAATATGGCTTTACGTGCTACGGGGTATCTAGAGAGTGGGATAGGTTTAATAACTACCCTAACCCTAACGCTTACCCTAACACTAACCCCTACCCTAACCCTAACACGTACACTAAACCGAGCCCTAAACCTAACACTAACCCTAACCGTAACCCTAACCCATTCCCTACGCCGTACCCGAACCCCTCCCCGAACCCGTACCCTAAGCCGTACCCTAAGCCTAACCCTAACCCTAGGCTACCCTTGACTGCTTCTGCCTCCAATAGATTTCCTAAGCACTAGTGTTTTAAGGAACAGCTTAAAAAGAGAATCCTAATGTGATTTCTTTATAATGGGTGTGTTCCTTATCTTATCCTAGTGTCTAAACTCTTCTCCATGGACCTCCAAATAATATTCCTTTACGTGCTAAGGGGTATCTAGAGAGTGGGATAGGTTTAATAACTACCCTAACACTAACGCGTACCCTAACCCTAACCCCTACCCTATCCCTAACACGTACCCTAATCCTAACCAATAACCTAAACCGAGCCCTAACCTTAACACTAACCCTAACCCTAACCCTAACCCATACCCTTCGCCGTACCCGAAGCCCTCCCCGAACCCGTACCCTAAGCCGTACACTAAACCGTACCCTAAGCCTAACACTAACCCTAGGCTACCCTTGACTGCTTCTGCCTCCAATAGATTTCCTCAGCACTAGTGTTTTAAGGAACAGCTTAAAAAGAGAATCTTAATGTGATTTCTTTATAATGGGTGTGTTACTTATCTTATCCTAATGTCTAAACTCTTCTCCATGGCTGGACCCCCACATAATATTTCTTTACGTGCTAAGGTGTATCTAGAGGGTGGGATAGGTTTAATAACTACCCTAACCCTAACGCGTACCCTAATCCTAACCCCTCCCCTAACCCTAACATGTAACCTAATCCTAACCCGTACCCTAAACCGAGACCTAAACCTAACACTAACCCTAACCCTAACCCTAACCCATACCCTACGCCGTACACGAAGCCCTCCCCGAACCCATACCCTAAGCCTAACCCTAAGCCTAGCCCTAACCCTAGGCTACCCTTTACTGCTTCTGCCTCCAATAGATTTCCTAAGCACTTGTGTTTTAAGGAACAGCTTAAAAAGAGAATCCTAATGTGATTTCTTTATAATGGGTATGTTCCTTATCTTATCCTAGTGTCTAAACTTTTCTCCATGGCTGGACCCCAAATAATATTCCTTTACGTGCTAAGGGGTATCTAGAGAGTGGGATAGGTTTAATCAGTACCCTAACCCTAACACGTTCACTAACCCTAACCACTACCCTAACCCTAACACGTACCCTAATCCTAACCCAGACCCTAAACCGAGCCCTAACCCTAACACTAACACTAACCGTAACCCTAACGCATACCCTACACTGTACCCGAAGCCCTCCCCGAACCCGTACCCTAAGCCGTACCCTAAGCCTAACCCTAAGCCTAACCCTAACCCTAGGCTACCCTTGACTGCTTCTGACTCCAATAGATTTCCTAAGCAATAGTGTTTTAAGGAACAGCTTAAAAATAGAATCCTAATGTGATTTCTTTATAATGGGTGTGTTCCTAATCTTATCCTAGTGTCTAAATTCTTCTCCATGGCTGGACCCCCAAATAATATTCCTTTACGTGCTAAGGGGTATCTAGAGAGTGGGATAGGTTTAATAACTACCCTAACCCTAAGGCGTACCCTAACCCTAACCCCTACCCTAACCCTAACACGTACCCTAATCCTAACCCGTACCCTAAACCGAGCCCTAAACCTAACCCTAACCCTAACTCATACCCTACGCCATATCCGAACCCCTCCCTGAACCCGTACCCTAAACCTAACCCTAAACCTAACCCTAACCCTAGGCTACCCTTGACTGCTTCTGCCTCCAATAGATTTCCTAAGCACTAGTGTTTTAAGGAAGAGCTTAAAAAGAGAATCCTAATGTGATTTCTTTATAATAGGTGTGTTCCTTATCTTATCCTAGTGTCTAAACTCTTCTCCATGGCTGGACCCCCAAATAATATTCCTTTACGTGCTAAGGGGTTTCTAGAGAGTGGGATAGGTTTAATAACTACCCTAACCCTAACGTGTACCCTAACCCTAACCCCTACCCTAACCCTAACACGTACCCTAATCCTAACCCGTACCCTAAACCGAGCCCTAACCCTAACCCTAACCCTAACTCATACCCTACGCCATATCCGAACCCCTCCCCGAACCCGTACCCTAAGCCGTACCCTAAACCTAACCCTAAGCCTAACCCTAACCCTTGGCTACCCTTGACTGCTTCTGCCTCCAATAGATTTCCTAAGCACTAGTGTTTTAAGGAACAGCGTAAAAAGAGAATCCTAATGTGATTTCTTTATCATGGGTGTGTTCCTTATCTTATCCTAGTGTCTAAACTCTTCTCCATGGCTGGACCTCCAAATAATATTCCTTTACGTGTTAAGGGGTATCTAGAGAGTGGGATAGGTTTAATAACTACACTAACCCTAACGCGTACCGTAACCCTAACCCCTACCGTAACCCTAACACGTACCCTAATCCGAACCAATACCCTAAACCGAGCCCTAACCCTAACACTAACCCTAACCCTAACCCTAACCCATACCTTACGCCGTACCCGAAGCCCTCACCGAAACCGTACCCTAAGCCGTAGCCTAAGCCTAACCCTAAGCCTAACCCTAACCCTAGGCTACCCTTGACAGCTTCTGCCTCCATTAGATTTCGTAAGCACGAGTGTTTTAAGGAACAGCTTAAAAAGAGAATCCTAATGTGATTTCTTTATAATGAGTGTGTTCCTTATCTTATCCTAGTGTCTAAACTCTTCTCCATGGCTGGAACTCCAAATAATATTCCTTTATGTGCTAAGGGGTATCTAGAGAGTGGGATAGGTTTAATAACTACCCTAACACTAATGCGTACCCTAACCCTATCCCCTACCCTAACCCTAACCCCTACCCAAACCCCAACACGTACACTAAACCGAGCCCTAACCCTAACACTAACCCTAAACCTAACCCTAACCCATACCCTACGCCGTACCCGAACCCCTCCCCGAACCCGTACCCTAAGCCGTACCCTAAGCCTAATCCTAAGCCTAACCCTAACCCTAGGCTACCCTTGACTGCTTCTGCCTCCAATAGATTTCCTTAGCACTAGTGTTTTAAGGAACAGCTTAAAAAGAGAATCCTAATGTGATTTCTTTATAATGAGTGTGTTCCTTATCTTATCCTAGTGTCTAAACTCTTCTCCATGGCTGGACCCCCAAATAATATTCCTTTACGTGCTAAGGTGTATCTAGAGAGTGGGATAGGTTTAATAACTACCCTAACCCTAATGCGTACCCTAACCCTAACCACTACCCTAAACCTAACACGTAACCTAATCCTAACCCGTACCCTAAACGGAGCCCTAACCCTAACACTAACCCTAAACCTAACCCTAACCCATACCCTACGCCGTACCCGAACCCCTCCCCGAACCCGTACCCTAAGCCGTACCCTAAGCCTTACCCTAAGCCTAACCCTAACCCTAGGCTACCCTTGACTGCTTCTGCCTCCAATAGATTTCCTAAGCACTAGTGTTTTAAGGAACAGCTTAAAAAGAGAATCCTAATGTGATTTCTTTATAATGGGTGTGTTCCTTATATTATCTTAGTGTCTAAGCTCTTCTCCATGGATGGACCCCCAAATAATATGGCTTTACGTGCTAAGGGGTATCTAGAGAGTGGGATAAGTTTAATAACTACCCTAACCCTAACGCGTACCCTAACCCTAACCCCTACCCTAAACCTAAGACGTACCCTAATCCTAACCCGTACCCTAAACGGAGCCCTAACCCTAACACAGACCCTAACACTAACCCTAACCCATACCCTACGCCGTACCCGAACCCCTCCCCGAACCCGTACCCTAAGCCGTACCCAAAGCCTAACCTCAAGCCTAACCCTAACCCTAGGCTACCCTTGACTGCTTCTGCCTCCAATAGATTTCCTAAGAACTAGTGTTTTAAGGAACAGCTTAAAAAGCGAATCCTAATGTGATTTCTTTATAATGGGTGTGTTCCTTATATTATCTTAGTGTCTAAGATCTTCTCCATGGATGGACCCCCAAATAATATGGCTTTACGTGCTACGTGGTATCTAGAGAGTGGGATAGGTTTAATAACTACCCTAACCCTAACGCTTACCCTAACCCTAACCCCTACCCTAACCCTAACACGTACCCTAATCCTAACCAATAACCTAAACCGAGCCCTAACCTTAACACTAACCCTAACCCTAACCCTAACCCATACCCTACGCCGTACCCGAAGCCCTCCCCGAACCCGTACCCTAAGCCGTACACTAAACCGTACCCTAAGCCTAACACTAACCCTAGGCTACCCTTGACTGCTTCTGCCTCCAATAGATTTCCTCAGCACTAGTGTTTTAAGGAACAGCTTAAAAAGAGAATCTTAATGTGATTTCTTTATAATGGGTGTGTTCCTTATCTTATCCTAGTGTCTAAACTCTTCTCCATGGCTGGACCCCCACATAATATTTCTTTACGTGCTAAGGTGTATCTAGAGAGTGGGATAGGTTTAATAACTACCCTAACCCTAACGCGTACCCTAATCCTAACCCCTACCCTAACCCTAACATGTACCCTAATCCTAACCCGTACCGTAAACCGAGCCCTAAACCTAACACTAACCCTAACCCTAACCCTAACCCATTCCCTACGCCGTACCCGAACCCCTCCCCGAACAAGTTCCCTAAGCCGTACCCTAAGCCGTACCCTAAGCCTAACCCTAACCCTAGGCTACCCTTGAGTGCTTCTGCCTCCAATAGATTTCCTAAGCACTAGTGTTTTAAGGAACAGCTTAAAAAGAGAATCCTAATGTGATTTCTTTATAATGGGTGTGTTCCTTATCTTATCCTAGTGTCTAAACTCTTCTCAATGCCTGGACCTCCAAATAATATTCCTTTACGTACTAAGGGGTATCTAGAGAGTGGGATAGGTTTAATAACTACCCTAACACTAAAGCGTACCCTAACCCTAACCCCTACCCTAATCCTAACCCGTACCCTAAACCGAGCCCTAACCCTAACACTAACCCTAACCCTAACCCTAACCGATACCCTACGCCGTACCCGAAGCTCTCACCGAACCCGTACCCTAAGCCGTACACTAAGCCGTACCCTAAGCCTAACCCTAACCCTAGGCTACCCTTGACTGCTTCTGCCTCCAATAGATTTCCTAAGCACTAGTGTTTTATGGAACAGCTTAAAAAGAGAATCCTAATGTGATTTCTTTATAATGGGTGTGTTCCTTATCTTATGCTAGTATCTAAACTCTTCTCCATGGCTGGACCTCCAAATAATATTCCTTTATGTGCTAAGGGGTATCTAGAGAGTGGGATAGGTTTAATAACTACCCTAACACTAACGCGTACCCTAACCCTAACCCCTACCCTAACCCTAACACTTACCCTAATCCTAACCAATACCCTAAACCGAGCCCTAAACCTAACACTAACCCTAACCATAACCCTTACCCATACCCTATGCCGTACCCGAAGCCCTACCCGAACCCGTACCCTAAGCCGTACCCTAACCCTAACCCTAAGCCTAACCCTAACCCTAGGCTACCCTTGACTGCTTCTGCCTCCAATAGATTTCCTAAGCACTAGTGTTTTAAGGAACAGCTTAAAAAGAGAATCCTAATGTGATTTCTTTATAATGGGTGTGTTCCTTATCTTATCCTAGTGTCTAAACTCTTCTCCATGGCTGGACCCCCAAATAATATTCCTTTACGTGCTAAGGGGTATCTAGAGAGTGGGATAGGTTTAATAACTACATTAACCCTAACGCGTACCCTAACCCTAACCCCTACCCTAACCCTAACACGTACCCTAATCCTAACCAATACCCTAAACCGAGCCTTAACCCTAACACTAACCCTAACCCTAACCCTAACTCATACCCTACGCCACATCCGAACCCCTCCCCGAACCCGTACCCTAAGCCGTACCCTAAACCTAACCCTAAGCCTAGCCCTAACCCTAGGCTACCCTTTACTGCTTCTGCCTCCAATAGATTTCCTAAGCACTTGTGTTTTAAGGAACAGCTTAAAAAGAGAATCCTAATGTGATTTCTTTATAATGGGTATGTTCCTAATCTTATCCTAGTGTCTAAACTTTTCTCCATGGCTGGACCCCAAATAATATTCCTTTACGTGCTAAGGGGTATCTAGAGAGTGGGATAGGTTTAATCAGTACCCTAACCCTAACACGTACACTAACCCTAACCACTACCCTAACCCTAACACGTACCCTAATCCTAACCCAGACCCTAAACCGAGCCCTAACCCTAACACTAACACTAACCGTAACCCTAACCCATACCCTACACTGTACCCGAAGCCCTCCCCGAACCCGTACCCTAAGCCGTACCCTAAGCCTAACCCTAAGCCTAACCCTAACCCTAGGCTACCCTTGACTGCTTCTGACTCCAATAGATTTCCTAAGCAATAGTGTTTTAAGGAACAGCTTAAAAATAGAATCCTAATGTGATTTCTTTATAATGGGTGTGTTCCTAATCTTATCCTAGTGTCTAAATTCTTCTCCATGGCTGGACCCCCAAATAATATTCCTTTACGTGCTAAGGGGTATCTAGAGAGTGGGATAGGTTTAATAACTACCCTAACCCTAAGGCGTACCCTAACCCTAACCCCTACCCTAACCCTAACACGTACCCTAATCCTAACCCGTACCCTAAACCGAGCCCTAAACCTAACCCTAACCCTAACTCATACCCTACGCCATATCCGAACCCCTCCCTGAACCCGTACCCTAAACCTAACCCTAAACCTAACCCTAACCCTAGGCTACCCTTGACTGCTTCTGCCTCCAATAGATTTCCTAAGCACTAGTGTTTTAAGGAAGAGCTTAAAAAGAGAATCCTAATGTGATTTCTTTATAATAGGTGTGTTCCTTATCTTATCCTAGTGTCTAAACTCTTCTCCATGGCTGGACCCCCAAATAATATTCCTTTACGTGCTAAGGGGTTTCTAGAGAGTGGGATAGGTTTAATAACTACCCTAACCCTAACGTGTACCCTAAGCCTAACCCCTACCCTAACCCTAACACGTACCCTAATCCTAACCCGTACCCTAAACCGAGCCCTAACCCTAACCCTAACCCTAACTCACACCCTACGCCACATCCGAACCCCTCCCCGAACCCGTACCCTAAGCCGTACCCTAAACCTAACCCTAAGCCTAACCCTAACCCTTGGCTACCCTTGACTGCTTCTGCCTCCAATAGATTTCCTAAGCACTAGTGTTTTAAGGAACAGCGTAAAAAGAGAATCCTAATGTGATTTCTTTATCATGGGTGTGTTCCTTATCTTATCCTAGTGTCTAAACTCTTCTCCATGGCTGGACCTCCAAATAATATTCCTTTACGTGTTAAGGGGTATCTAGAGAGTGGGATAGGTTTAATAACTACACTAACCCTAACGCGTACCGTAACCCTAACCCCTACCGTAACCCTAACACGTACCCTAATCCGAACCAATACCCTAAACCGAGCCCTAACCCTAACACTAACCCTAACCCTAACCCTAACCCATACCTTACGCCGTACCCGAAGCCCTCACCGAAACCGTACCCTAAGCCGTAGCCTAAGCCTAACCCTAAGCCTAACCCTAACCCTAGGCTACCCTTGACAGCTTCTGCCTCCATTAGATTTCGTAAGCACGAGTGTTTTAAGGAACAGCTTAAAAAGAGAATCCTAATGTGATTTCTTTATAATGAGTGTGTTCCTTATCTTATCCTAGTGTCTAAACTCTTCTCCATGGCTGGAACTCCAAATAATATTCCTTTATGTGCTAAGGGGTATCTAGAGAGTGGGATAGGTTTAATAACTACCGTAACACTAATGCGTACCCTAACCCTATCCCCTACCCTAACCCTAACACGTACTCTAATCCTAACCAATACCCTAAACCGAGCACTAACCCTAACACTAACCCTAACCCTAACCCTAACACATACCCTACGCCGTACCCGAACCCCTCCTCGAACCCGTACCCTAAGCCGTACCCTAAGCCGTACCCTAAGCCTAACCCTAACCCTAGGCTACCCTTGACTGCTTCTGCCTCCAATAGATTTCCTAAGCACTAGTGTTTTAAGGAACAGCTTAAAAAGAGAATCCTAATGTGATTTCTTTATAATGAGTGTGTTCCTTATCTTATCCT
This sequence comes from Balaenoptera physalus, assembly GCF_965194825.1. Taxonomy (NCBI): domain Eukaryota; kingdom Metazoa; phylum Chordata; class Mammalia; order Artiodactyla; family Balaenopteridae; genus Balaenoptera; species Balaenoptera physalus. The sequence goes on from NW_028126404.1 coordinate 1,065,421, forward strand.
AGTGTCTAAACTCTTCTCCATGGCTGGACCCCCAAATAATATTCCTTTACGTGCTAAGGTGTATCTAGAGAGTGGGATAGGTTTAATAACTACCTTAACTCTAACGCGTACCCTAACCCTAACCCCTACCCAAACCCTAACACGTACACTAAACCGAGCCCTAACCCTAACACTAACCCTAAATCTAACCCTAACCCATACCCTACGCCGTACCCGAACCCCTCCTCGAACCCGTACCCTAAGCCGTACCCTAAGCCGTACCCTAAGCCTAACCCTAACCCTAGGCTACCCTTGACTGCTTCTGCCTCCAATAGATTTCCTAAGCACTAGTGTTTTAAGGAACAGCTTAAAAAGTGAATCCTAATGTGATTTCTTTATAATGGGTGTGTTCCTTATCTTATCCTAGTGTCTAAACTCTTCTCCATGGCTGGACCCCCACATAATATTCCTTTACGTGCTAAGGGGTATCTAGAGAGTGGGATAGGTTTAATAACTACCCTAACCCTAATGCGTACCCTAACCCTAACCCCTACCCTAAACCTAACACGTAACCTAATCCTAACCCGTACCCTAAACGGAGCCCTAACCCTAACACTAACACTAACCCTAACCCTAACCCATACCCTACGCCGTACCCGAACCCCTCCCCGAACCCGTACCCTAAGCCGTACCCTAAGCCTTACCCCAAGCCTAACCCTAACCCTAGGCTACCCTTGACTGCTTCTGCCTCCAATAGATTTCCTAAGCACTAGTGTTTTAAGGAACAGGTTAAAAAAGAATCCTAATGTGATTTTTTTTATAATGGGTGTGTTCCTTATATTATCTTAGTGTCTAAGCTCTTCTCCATGGATGGACCCCCAAATAATATGGCTTTACGTGCTAAGGGGTATCTAGAGAGTGGGATAAGTTTAATAACTACCCTAACCCTAACGCGTACCCTAACCCTAACCCCTACCCTAAACCTAAGACGTACCCTAATCCTAACCCGTACCCTAAACCGAGCCCTAACCCTAACACTAACCCTAACCCTAACCCTAACCCATACCCTACGCCATACCCGAAGCCCTCCCCGAACCCGTATCCTAAGCCGTACCCTAAGCCTAACTCTAAGCCTAACCCTAACCCTAGGCTACCGTTGACTGCTTCTTCCTCCAATAGATTTCCTAAGCACTAGTGTTTTAAGGAACAGCTTATAAAGAGAATCCTAATGTGATTTCTTTATAATAGGTGTGTTCCTTAACTTATCCTAGTGTCTAAACTCTTCTCCATGGCTGGACCCCCAAATAATATTCCTTTACGTGCTAAGGGGTATCTAGAGAGTGGGATAGGTTTAATAACTACCCTAACCCTAACGCGTACCCTAACCCTAACCCCTACTCTAACCCTAACACGTACCCTAATCCTATCCCGTACCCTAAAAGGAGCCCTAACCCTAACACTAACCCAAACCCTAAACCTAACACATACCCTCCGCCGTACACGAACCCCTCCCCGAACCCGTACCATAAGCCGTACCCTAAGCCTAACCCTAACCCTAGGCTACCCTTGACTGCTTCTGCCTCCAATAGATTTCCTAAGCACTAGTGTTTTAAGGAACAGCTTAAAAAGTGAATCCTAATGTGATTTCTTTATAATGGGTGTGTTCCTTATCTTATCCTAGTGTCTAAACTCTTCTCCATGGCTGGACCCCGAAATAATTTTCCTTTACGTGCTAAGGGGTATCTAGAGTGTGGGATAGGTTTAATAACTACCCTAACTCTAATGCGTACCCTAACCCTAACCCCTACTCTAACCCTAACACGTAACCTAATCCTAACCCGTACCCTAAACGGAGCCCTAACCCTAACACTAACCCTAACACTAACCCTAACCCATACCCTACGCCGTACCCGAACCCCTCCCCGAACCCGTACCCTAAGCCGTACCCAAAGCCTAACCTCAAGCCTAACCCTAACCCTAGGCTACCCTTGACTGCTTCTGCCTCCAATAGATTTCCTAAGCACTAGTGTTTTAAGGAACAGCTTAAAAAGCGAATCCTAATGTGATTTCTTTATAATGGGTGTGTTCCTTATATTATCTTAGTGTCTAAGAACTTCTCCATGAATGGACCCCCAAATAATATGGCTTTACGTGCTACGGGGTATCTAGAGAGTGGGATAGGTTTAATAACTACCCTAACCCTAACGCTTACCCTAACACTAACCCCTACCCTAACCCTAACACGTACACTAAACCGAGCCCTAAACCTAACACTAACCCTAACCGTAACCCTAACCCATTCCCTACGCCGTACCCGAACCCCTCCCCGAACCCGTACCCTAAGCCGTACCCTAAGCCTAACCCTAACCCTAGGCTACCCTTGACTGCTTCTGCCTCCAATAGATTTCCTAAGCACTAGTGTTTTAAGGAACAGCTTAAAAAGAGAATCCTAATGTGATTTCTTTATAATGGGTGTGTTCCTTATCTTATCCTAGTGTCTAAACTCTTCTCCATGGACCTCCAAATAATATTCCTTTACGTGCTAAGGGGTATCTAGAGAGTGGGATAGGTTTAATAACTACCCTAACACTAACGCGTACCCTAACCCTAACCCCTACCCTATCCCTAACACGTACCCTAATCCTAACCAATAACCTAAACCGAGCCCTAACCTTAACACTAACCCTAACCCTAACCCTAACCCATACCCTTCGCCGTACCCGAAGCCCTCCCCGAACCCGTACCCTAAGCCGTACACTAAACCGTACCCTAAGCCTAACACTAACCCTAGGCTACCCTTGACTGCTTCTGCCTCCAATAGATTTCCTCAGCACTAGTGTTTTAAGGAACAGCTTAAAAAGAGAATCTTAATGTGATTTCTTTATAATGGGTGTGTTACTTATCTTATCCTAATGTCTAAACTCTTCTCCATGGCTGGACCCCCACATAATATTTCTTTACGTGCTAAGGTGTATCTAGAGGGTGGGATAGGTTTAATAACTACCCTAACCCTAACGCGTACCCTAATCCTAACCCCTCCCCTAACCCTAACATGTAACCTAATCCTAACCCGTACCCTAAACCGAGACCTAAACCTAACACTAACCCTAACCCTAACCCTAACCCATACCCTACGCCGTACACGAAGCCCTCCCCGAACCCATACCCTAAGCCTAACCCTAAGCCTAGCCCTAACCCTAGGCTACCCTTTACTGCTTCTGCCTCCAATAGATTTCCTAAGCACTTGTGTTTTAAGGAACAGCTTAAAAAGAGAATCCTAATGTGATTTCTTTATAATGGGTATGTTCCTTATCTTATCCTAGTGTCTAAACTTTTCTCCATGGCTGGACCCCAAATAATATTCCTTTACGTGCTAAGGGGTATCTAGAGAGTGGGATAGGTTTAATCAGTACCCTAACCCTAACACGTACACTAACCCTAACCACTACCCTAACCCTAACACGTACCCTAATCCTAACCCAGACCCTAAACCGAGCCCTAACCCTAACACTAACACTAACCGTAACCCTAACCCATACCCTACACTGTACCCGAAGCCCTCCCCGAACCCGTACCCTAAGCCGTACCCTAAGCCTAACCCTAAGCCTAACCCTAACCCTAGGCTACCCTTGACTGCTTCTGACTCCAATAGATTTCCTAAGCAATAGTGTTTTAAGGAACAGCTTAAAAATAGAATCCTAATGTGATTTCTTTATAATGGGTGTGTTCCTAATCTTATCCTAGTGTCTAAATTCTTCTCCATGGCTGGACCCCCAAATAATATTCCTTTACGTGCTAAGGGGTATCTAGAGAGTGGGATAGGTTTAATAACTACCCTAACCCTAAGGCGTACCCTAACCCTAACCCCTACCCTAACCCTAACACGTACCCTAATCCTAACCCGTACCCTAAACCGAGCCCTAAACCTAACCCTAACCCTAACTCATACCCTACGCCATATCCGAACCCCTCCCTGAACCCGTACCCTAAACCTAACCCTAAACCTAACCCTAACCCTAGGCTACCCTTGACTGCTTCTGCCTCCAATAGATTTCCTAAGCACTAGTGTTTTAAGGAAGAGCTTAAAAAGAGAATCCTAATGTGATTTCTTTATAATAGGTGTGTTCCTTATCTTATCCTAGTGTCTAAACTCTTCTCCATGGCTGGACCCCCAAATAATATTCCTTTACGTGCTAAGGGGTTTCTAGAGAGTGGGATAGGTTTAATAACTACCCTAACCCTAACGTGTACCCTAACCCTAACCCCTACCCTAACCCTAACACGTACCCTAATCCTAACCCGTACCCTAAACCGAGCCCTAACCCTAACCCTAACCCTAACTCATACCCTACGCCATATCCGAACCCCTCCCCGAACCCGTACCCTAAGCCGTACCCTAAACCTAACCCTAAGCCTAACCCTAACCCTTGGCTACCCTTGACTGCTTCTGCCTCCAATAGATTTCCTAAGCACTAGTGTTTTAAGGAACAGCGTAAAAAGAGAATCCTAATGTGATTTCTTTATCATGGGTGTGTTCCTTATCTTATCCTAGTGTCTAAACTCTTCTCCATGGCTGGACCTCCAAATAATATTCCTTTACGTGTTAAGGGGTATCTAGAGAGTGGGATAGGTTTAATAACTACACTAACCCTAACGCGTACCGTAACCCTAACCCCTACCGTAACCCTAACACGTACCCTAATCCGAACCAATACCCTAAACCGAGCCCTAACCCTAACACTAACCCTAACCCTAACCCTAACCCATACCTTACGCCGTACCCGAAGCCCTCACCGAAACCGTACCCTAAGCCGTAGCCTAAGCCTAACCCTAAGCCTAACCCTAACCCTAGGCTACCCTTGACAGCTTCTGCCTCCATTAGATTTCGTAAGCACGAGTGTTTTAAGGAACAGCTTAAAAAGAGAATCCTAATGTGATTTCTTTATAATGAGTGTGTTCCTTATCTTATCCTAGTGTCTAAACTCTTCTCCATGGCTGGAACTCCAAATAATATTCCTTTATGTGCTAAGGGGTATCTAGAGAGTGGGATAGGTTTAATAACTACCCTAACACTAATGCGTACCCTAACCCTATCCCCTACCCTAACCCTAACCCCTACCCAAACCCCAACACGTACACTAAACCGAGCCCTAACCCTAACACTAACCCTAAACCTAACCCTAACCCATACCCTACGCCGTACCCGAACCCCTCCCCGAACCCGTACCCTAAGCCGTACCCTAAGCCTAATCCTAAGCCTAACCCTAACCCTAGGCTACCCTTGACTGCTTCTGCCTCCAATAGATTTCCTTAGCACTAGTGTTTTAAGGAACAGCTTAAAAAGAGAATCCTAATGTGATTTCTTTATAATGAGTGTGTTCCTTATCTTATCCTAGTGTCTAAACTCTTCTCCATGGCTGGACCCCCAAATAATATTCCTTTACGTGCTAAGGTGTATCTAGAGAGTGGGATAGGTTTAATAACTACCCTAACCCTAATGCGTACCCTAACCCTAACCACTACCCTAAACCTAACACGTAACCTAATCCTAACCCGTACCCTAAACGGAGCCCTAACCCTAACACTAACCCTAAACCTAACCCTAACCCATACCCTACGCCGTACCCGAACCCCTCCCCGAACCCGTACCCTAAGCCGTACCCTAAGCCTTACCCTAAGCCTAACCCTAACCCTAGGCTACCCTTGACTGCTTCTGCCTCCAATAGATTTCCTAAGCACTAGTGTTTTAAGGAACAGCTTAAAAAGAGAATCCTAATGTGATTTCTTTATAATGGGTGTGTTCCTTATATTATCTTAGTGTCTAAGCTCTTCTCCATGGATGGACCCCCAAATAATATGGCTTTACGTGCTAAGGGGTATCTAGAGAGTGGGATAAGTTTAATAACTACCCTAACCCTAACGCGTACCCTAACCCTAACCCCTACCCTAAACCTAAGACGTACCCTAATCCTAACCCGTACCCTAAACGGAGCCCTAACCCTAACACAGACCCTAACACTAACCCTAACCCATACCCTACGCCGTACCCGAACCCCTCCCCGAACCCGTACCCTAAGCCGTACCCAAAGCCTAACCTCAAGCCTAACCCTAACCCTAGGCTACCCTTGACTGCTTCTGCCTCCAATAGATTTCCTAAGAACTAGTGTTTTAAGGAACAGCTTAAAAAGCGAATCCTAATGTGATTTCTTTATAATGGGTGTGTTCCTTATATTATCTTAGTGTCTAAGATCTTCTCCATGGATGGACCCCCAAATAATATGGCTTTACGTGCTACGTGGTATCTAGAGAGTGGGATAGGTTTAATAACTACCCTAACCCTAACGCTTACCCTAACCCTAACCCCTACCCTAACCCTAACACGTACCCTAATCCTAACCAATAACCTAAACCGAGCCCTAACCTTAACACTAACCCTAACCCTAACCCTAACCCATACCCTACGCCGTACCCGAAGCCCTCCCCGAACCCGTACCCTAAGCCGTACACTAAACCGTACCCTAAGCCTAACACTAACCCTAGGCTACCCTTGACTGCTTCTGCCTCCAATAGATTTCCTCAGCACTAGTGTTTTAAGGAACAGCTTAAAAAGAGAATCTTAATGTGATTTCTTTATAATGGGTGTGTTCCTTATCTTATCCTAGTGTCTAAACTCTTCTCCATGGCTGGACCCCCACATAATATTTCTTTACGTGCTAAGGTGTATCTAGAGAGTGGGATAGGTTTAATAACTACCCTAACCCTAACGCGTACCCTAATCCTAACCCCTACCCTAACCCTAACATGTACCCTAATCCTAACCCGTACCGTAAACCGAGCCCTAAACCTAACACTAACCCTAACCCTAACCCTAACCCATTCCCTACGCCGTACCCGAACCCCTCCCCGAACAAGTTCCCTAAGCCGTACCCTAAGCCGTACCTTAAGCCTAACCCTAACCCTAGGCTACCCTTGAGTGCTTCTGCCTCCAATAGATTTCCTAAGCACTAGTGTTTTAAGGAACAGCTTAAAAAGAGAATCCTAATGTGATTTCTTTATAATGGGTGTGTTCCTTATCTTATCCTAGTGTCTAAACTCTTCTCAATGCCTGGACCTCCAAATAATATTCCTTTACGTACTAAGGGGTATCTAGAGAGTGGGATAGGTTTAATAACTACCCTAACACTAAAGCGTACCCTAACCCTAACCCCTACCCTAATCCTAACCCGTACCCTAAACCGAGCCCTAACCCTAACACTAACCCTAACCCTAACCCTAACCGATACCCTACGCCGTACCCGAAGCTCTCACCGAACCCGTACCCTAAGCCGTACACTAAGCCGTACCCTAAGCCTAACCCTAACCCTAGGCTACCCTTGACTGCTTCTGCCTCCAATAGATTTCCTAAGCACTAGTGTTTTATGGAACAGCTTAAAAAGAGAATCCTAATGTGATTTCTTTATAATGGGTGTGTTCCTTATCTTATGCTAGTATCTAAACTCTTCTCCATGGCTGGACCTCCAAATAATATTCCTTTATGTGCTAAGGGGTATCTAGAGAGTGGGATAGGTTTAATAACTACCCTAACACTAACGCGTACCCTAACCCTAACCCCTACCCTAACCCTAACACTTACCCTAATCCTAACCAATACCCTAAACCGAGCCCTAAACCTAACACTAACCCTAACCATAACCCTTACCCATACCCTATGCCGTACCCGAAGCCCTACCCGAACCCGTACCCTAAGCCGTACCCTAACCCTAACCCTAAGCCTAACCCTAACCCTAGGCTACCCTTGACTGCTTCTGCCTCCAATAGATTTCCTAAGCACTAGTGTTTTAAGGAACAGCTTAAAAAGAGAATCCTAATGTGATTTCTTTATAATGGGTGTGTTCCTTATCTTATCCTAGTGTCTAAACTCTTCTCCATGGCTGGACCCCCAAATAATATTCCTTTACGTGCTAAGGGGTATCTAGAGAGTGGGATAGGTTTAATAACTACATTAACCCTAACGCGTACCCTAACCCTAACCCCTACCCTAACCCTAACACGTACCCTAATCCTAACCAATACCCTAAACCGAGCCTTAACCCTAACACTAACCCTAACCCTAACCCTAACCCATACCCTACGCCGTACACGAAGCCCTCCCCGAACCCATACCCTAAGCCTAACCCTAAGCCTAGCCCTAACCCTAGGCTACCCTTTACTGCTTCTGCCTCCAATAGATTTCCTAAGCACTTGTGTTTTAAGGAACAGCTTAAAAAGAGAATCCTAATGTGATTTCTTTATAATGGGTATGTTCCTAATCTTATCCTAGTGTCTAAACTTTTCTCCATGGCTGGACCCCAAATAATATTCCTTTACGTGCTAAGGGGTATCTAGAGAGTGGGATAGGTTTAATCAGTACCCTAACCCTAACACGTACACTAACCCTAACCACTACCCTAACCCTAACACGTACCCTAATCCTAACCCAGACCCTAAACCGAGCCCTAACCCTAACACTAACACTAACCGTAACCCTAACCCATACCCTACACTGTACCCGAAGCCCTCCCCGAACCCGTACCCTAAGCCGTACCCTAAGCCTAACCCTAAGCCTAACCCTAACCCTAGGCTACCCTTGACTGCTTCTGACTCCAATAGATTTCCTAAGCAATAGTGTTTTAAGGAACAGCTTAAAAATAGAATCCTAATGTGATTTCTTTATAATGGGTGTGTTCCTAATCTTATCCTAGTGTCTAAATTCTTCTCCATGGCTGGACCCCCAAATAATATTCCTTTACGTGCTAAGGGGTATCTAGAGAGTGGGATAGGTTTAATAACTACCCTAACCCTAAGGCGTACCCTAACCCTAACCCCTACCCTAACCCTAACACGTACCCTAATCCTAACCCGTACCCTAAACCGAGCCCTAAACCTAACCCTAACCCTAACTCATACCCTACGCCATATCCGAACCCCTCCCTGAACCCGTACCCTAAACCTAACCCTAAACCTAACCCTAACCCTAGGCTACCCTTGACTGCTTCTGCCTCCAATAGATTTCCTAAGCACTAGTGTTTTAAGGAAGAGCTTAAAAAGAGAATCCTAATGTGATTTCTTTATAATAGGTGTGTTCCTTATCTTATCCTAGTGTCTAAACTCTTCTCCATGGCTGGACCCCCAAATAATATTCCTTTACGTGCTAAGGGGTTTCTAGAGAGTGGGATAGGTTTAATAACTACCCTAACCCTAACGTGTACCCTAAGCCTAACCCCTACCCTAACCGTAACACGTACCCTAATCCTAACCCGTACCCTAAACCGAGCCCTAACCCTAACCCTAACCCTAACTCATACTCTACGCCACATCCGAACCCCTCCCCGAACCCGTACCCTAAGCCGTACCCTAAACCTAACCCTAAGCCTAACCCTAACCCTTGGCTACCCTTGACTGCTTCTGCCTCCAATAGATTTCCTAAGCACTAGTGTTTTAAGGAACAGCGTAAAAAGAGAATCCTAATGTGATTTCTTTATCATGGGTGTGTTCCTTATCTTATCCTAGTGTCTAAACTCTTCTCCATGGCTGGACCTCCAAATAATATTCCTTTACGTGTTAAGGGGTATCTAGAGAGTGGGATAGGTTTAATAACTACACTAACCCTAACGCGTACCGTAACCCTAACCCCTACCGTAACCCTAACACGTACCCTAATCCGAACCAATACCCTAAACCGAGCCCTAACCCTAACACTAACCCTAACCCTAACCCTAACCCATACCTTACGCCGTACCCGAAACCCTCACCGAAACCGTACCCTAAGCCGTAGCCTAAGCCTAACCCTAAGCCTAACCCTAACCCTAGGCTACCCTTGACAGCTTCTGCCTCCATTAGATTTCGTAAGCACGAGTGTTTTAAGGAACAGCTTAAAAAGAGAATCCTAATGTGATTTCTTTATAATGAGTGTGTTCCTTATCTTATCCTAGTGTCTAAACTCTTCTCCATGGCTGGAACTCCAAATAATATTCCTTTATGTGCTAAGGGGTTTCTAGAGAGTGGGATAGGTTTAATAACTACCGTAACACTAATGCGTACCCTAACCCTATCCCCTACCCTAACCCTAACACGTACTCTAATCCTAACCAATACCCTAAACCGAGCACTAACCCTAACACTAACCCTAACCCTAACCCTAACACATACCCTACGCCGTACCCGAACCCCTCCTCGAACCCGTACCCTAAGCCGTACCCTAAGCCGTACCCTAAGCCTAACCCTAACCCTAGGCTACCCTTGACTGCTTCTGCCTCCAATAGATTTCCTAAGCACTAGTGTTTTAAGGAACAGCTTAAAAAGAGAATCCTAATGTGATTTCTTTATAATGAGTGTGTTCCTTATCTTATCCTAGTGTCTAAACTCTTCTCCATGGCTGGACCCCCAAATAATATTCCTTTACGTGCTAAGGTGTATCTAGAGAGTGGGATAGGTTTAATAACTACCTTAACTCTAACGCGTACCCTAACCCTAACCCCTACCCAAACCCTAACACGTACACTAAACCGAGCCCTAACCCTAACACTAACCCTAAATCTAACCCTAACCCATACCCTACGCCGTACCCGAACCCCTCCTCGAACCCGTACCCTAAGCCGTACCCTAAGCCGTACCCTAAGCCTAACCCTAACCCTAGGCTACCCTTGACTGCTTCTGCCTCCAATAGATTTCCTAAGCACTAGTGTTTTAAGGAACAGCTTAAAAAGTGAATCCTAATGTGATTTCTTTATAATGGGTGTGTTCCTTATCTTATCCTAGTGTCTAAACTCTTCTCCATGGCTGGACCCCGAAATAATTTTCCTTTACGTGCTAAGGGGTATCTAGAGTGTGGGATAGGTTTAATAACTACCCTAACTCTAATGCGTACCCTAACCCTAACCCCTACTCTAACCCTAACACGTAACCTAATCCTAACCCGTACCCTAAACGGAGCCCTAACCCTAACACTAACCCTAACACTAACCCTAACCCATACCCTACGCCGTACCCGAACCCCTCCCCGAACCCGTACCCTAAGCCGTACCCAAAGCCTAACCTCAAGCCTAACCCTAACCCTAGGCTACCCTTGACTGCTTCTGCCTCCAATAGATTTCCTAAGCACTAGTGTTTTAAGGAACAGCTTAAAAAGCGAATCCTAATGTGATTTCTTTATAATGGGTGTGTTCCTTATATTATCTTAGTGTCTAAGAACTTCTCCATGAATGGACCCCCAAATAATATGGCTTTACGTGCTACGGGGTATCTAGAGAGTGGGATAGGTTTAATAACTACCCTAACCCTAACGCTTACCCTAACACTAACCCCTACCCTAACCCTAACACGTACACTAAACCGAGCCCTAAACCTAACACTAACCCTAACCGTAACCCTAACCCATTCCCTACGCCGTACCCGAACCCCTCCCCGAACCCGTACCCTAAGCCGTACCCTAAGCCTAACCCTAACCCTAGGCTACCCTTGACTGCTTCTGCCTCCAATAGATTTCCTAAGCACTAGTGTTTTAAGGAACAGCTTAAAAAGAGAATCCTAATGTGATTTCTTTATAATGGGTGTGTTCCTTATCTTATCCTAGTGTCTAAACTCTTCTCCATGGACCTCCAAATAATATTCCTTTACGTGCTAAGGGGTATCTAGAGAGTGGGATAGGTTTAATAACTACCCTAACACTAACGCGTACCCTAACCCTAACCCCTACCCTATCCCTAACACGTACCCTAATCCTAACCAATAACCTAAACCGAGCCCTAACCTTAACACTAACCCTAACCCTAACCCTAACCCATACCCTTCGCCGTACCCGAAGCCCTCCCCGAACCCGTACCCTAAGCCGTACACTAAACCGTACCCTAAGCCTAACACTAACCCTAGGCTACCCTTGACTGCTTCTGCCTCCAATAGATTTCCTCAGCACTAGTGTTTTAAGGAACAGCTTAAAAAGAGAATCTTAATGTGATTTCTTTATAATGGGTGTGTTACTTATCTTATCCTAATGTCTAAACTCTTCTCCATGGCTGGACCCCCACATAATATTTCTTTACGTGCTAAGGTGTATCTAGAGGGTGGGATAGGTTTAATAACTACCCTAACCCTAACGCGTACCCTAATCCTAACCCCTCCCCTAACCCTAACATGTAACCTAATCCTAACCCGTACCCTAAACCGAGACCTAAACCTAACACTAACCCTAACCCTAACCCTAACCCATACCCTACGCCGTACACGAAGCCCTCCCCGAACCCATACCCTAAGCCTAACCCTAAGCCTAGCCCTAACCCTAGGCTACCCTTTACTGCTTCTGCCTCCAATAGATTTCCTAAGCACTTGTGTTTTAAGGAACAGCTTAAAAAGAGAATCCTAATGTGATTTCTTTATAATGGGTATGTTCCTTATCTTATCCTAGTGTCTAAACTTTTCTCCATGGCTGGACCCCAAATAATATTCCTTTACGTGCTAAGGGGTATCTAGAGAGTGGGATAGGTTTAATCAGTACCCTAACCCTAACACGTACACTAACCCTAACCACTACCCTAACCCTAACACGTACCCTAATCCTAACCCAGACGCTAAACCGAGCCCTAACCCTAACACTAACACTAACCGTAACCCTAACCCATACCCTACACTGTACCCGAAGCCCTCCCCGAACCCGTACCCTAAGCCGTACCCTAAGCCTAACCCTAAGCCTAACCCTAACCCTAGGCTACCCTTGACTGCTTCTGACTCCAATAGATTTCCTAAGCAATAGTGTTTTAAGGAACAGCTTAAAAATAGAATCCTAATGTGATTTCTTTATAATGGGTGTGTTCCTAATCTTATCCTAGTGTCTAAATTCTTCTCCATGGCTGGACCCCCAAATAATATTCCTTTACGTGCTAAGGGGTATCTAGAGAGTGGGATAGGTTTAATAACTACCCTAACCCTAAGGCGTACCCTAACCCTAACCCCTACCCTAACCCTAACACGTACCCTAATCCTAACCCGTACCCTAAACCGAGCCCTAAACCTAACCCTAACCCTAACTCATACCCTACGCCATATCCGAACCCCTCCCTGAACCCGTACCCTAAACCTAACCCTAAACCTAACCCTAACCCTAGGCTACCCTTGACTGCTTCTGCCTCCAATAGATTTCCTAAGCACTAGTGTTTTAAGGAAGAGCTTAAAAAGAGAATCCTAATGTGATTTCTTTATAATAGGTGTGTTCCTTATCTTATCCTAGTGTCTAAACTCTTCTCCATGGCTGGACCCCCAAATAATATTCCTTTACGTGCTAAGGGGTTTCTAGAGAGTGGGATAGGTTTAATAACTACCCTAACCCTAACGTGTACCCTAACCCTAACCCCTACCCTAACCCTAACACGTACCCTAATCCTAACCCGTACCCTAAACCGAGCCCTAACCCTAACCCTAACCCTAACTCATACCCTACGCCATATCCGAACCCCTCCCCGAACCCGTACCCTAAGCCGTACCCTAAACCTAACCCTAAGCCTAACCCTAACCCTTGGCTACCCTTGACTGCTTCTGCCTCCAATAGATTTCCTAAGCACTAGTGTTTTAAGGAACAGCGTAAAAAGAGAATCCTAATGTGATTTCTTTATCATGGGTGTGTTCCTTATCTTATCCTAGTGTCTAAACTCTTCTCCATGGCTGGACCTCCAAATAATATTCCTTTACGTGTTAAGGGGTATCTAGAGAGTGGGATAGGTTTAATAACTACACTAACCCTAACGCGTACCGTAACCCTAACCCCTACCGTAACCCTAACACGTACCCTAATCCGAACCAATACCCTAAACCGAGCCCTAACCCTAACACTAACCCTAACCCTAACCCTAACCCATACCTTACGCCGTACCCGAAGCCCTCACCGAAACCGTACCCTAAGCCGTAGCCTAAGCCTAACCCTAAGCCTAACCCTAACCCTAGGCTACCCTTGACAGCTTCTGCCTCCATTAGATTTCGTAAGCACGAGTGTTTTAAGGAACAGCTTAAAAAGAGAATCCTAATGTGATTTCTTTATAATGAGTGTGTTCCTTATCTTATCCTAGTGTCTAAACTCTTCTCCATGGCTGGAACTCCAAATAATATTCCTTTATGTGCTAAGGGGTATCTAGAGAGTGGGATAGGTTTAATAACTACCCTAACACTAATGCGTACCCTAACCCTATCCCCTACCCTAACCCTAACCCCTACCCAAACCCCAACACGTACACTAAACCGAGCCCTAACCCTAACACTAACCCTAAACCTAACCCTAACCCATACCCTACGCCGTACCCGAACCCCTCCCCGAACCCGTACCCTAAGCCGTACCCTAAGCCTAATCCTAAGCCTAACCCTAACCCTAGGCTACCCTTGACTGCTTCTGCCTCCAATAGATTTCCTAAGCACTAGTGTTTTAAGGAACAGCTTAAAAAGAGAATCCTAATGTGATTTCTTTATAATGGGTGTGTTCCTTATCTTATCCTAATGTCTAAACTCTTCTCCATGGCTGGACCCCCAAATAATATTCCTTTACGTGCTAAGGGGTATCTAGAGAGTGGGATAGGTTTAATAACTACCCTAACCCTAATGCGTACCCTAACCCTAACCCCTACCCTAACCCTAACACGTACCCTAATCCTAACCCGTACCCTAAACCGAGCCCTAACCATAACATTAACCCTAAACCTAACCCTAACCCATACCCTACGCCGTCCCCGAAGCCCTCACCGAACCCGTACCCTAAGCCGTACCCTAAGCCTAACCCTAAGCCTAACCCTAAACCTAGGCTACCCTTGACTGCTTCTGCCTCCAATAGATTTCCTAAGCACTAGTGTTTTAAGGAACAGCTTAAAAAGTGAATCCTAATGTGATTTCTTTATAATGGGTGTGTTCCTTATCTTATCCTAGTGTCTAAACTCTTCTCCATGGCTGGACCCCCACATAATATTCCTTTATGTGCTAAGGGGTATCTAGAGAGTGGGATAGGTTTAATAACTACCCTAACCCTAATGCGTACCCTAACCCTAACCCCTACCCTAAACCTAACACGTAACCTAATCCTAACCCGTACCCTAAACGGAGCCCTAACCCTAACACTAACACTAACCCTAACCCTAACCCATACCCTACGCCGTACCCGAACCCCTCCCCGAACCCGTACCCTAAGCCGTACCCTAAGCCTTACCCCAAGCCTAACCCTAACCCTAGGCTACCCTTGACTGCTTCTGCCTCCAATAGATTTCCTAAGCACTAGTGTTTTAAGGAACAGCTTAAAAAAGAATCCTAATGTGATTTTTTTTATAATGGGTGTGTTCCTTATATTATCTTAGTGTCTAAGCTCTTCTCCATGGATGGACCCCCAAATAATATGGCTTTACGTGCTAAGGGGTATCTAGAGAGTGGGATAAGTTTAATAACTACCCTAACCCTAACGCGTACCCTAACCCTAACCCCTACCCTAAACCTAAGACGTACCCTAATCCTAACCCGTACCCTAAACCGAGCCCTAACCCTAACACTAACCCTAACCCTAACCCTAACCCATACCCTACGCCATACCCGAAGCCCTCCCCGAACCCGTATCCTAAGCCGTACCCTAAGCCTAACTCTAAGCCTAACCCTAACCCTAGGCTACCCTTGACTGCTTCTTCCTCCAATAGATTTCCTAAGCACTAGTGTTTTAAGGAACAGCTTATAAAGAGAATCCTAATGTGATTTCTTTATAATAGGTGTGTTCCTTAACTTATCCTAGTGTCTAAACTCTTCTCCATGGCTGGACCCCCAAATAATATTCCTTTACGTGCTAAGGGGTATCTAGAGAGTGGGATAGGTTTAATAACTACCCTAACCCTAACGCGTACCCTAACCCTAACCCCTACTCTAACCCTAACACGTACCCTAATCCTATCCCGTACCCTAAAAGGAGCCCTAACCCTAACACTAACCCAAACCCTAAACCTAACACATACCCTCCGCCGTACACGAACCCCTCCCCGAACCCGTACCCTAAGCCGTACCCTAAGCCGTACCCTAAGCCTAACCCTAACCCTAGGCTACCCTTGACTGCTTCTGCCTCCAATAGATTTCCTAAGCACTAGTGTTTTAAGGAACAGCTTAAAAAGTGAATCCTAATGTGATTTCTTTATAATGGGTGTGTTCCTTATCTTATCCTAGTGTCTAAACTCTTCTCCATGGCTGGACCCCGAAATAATTTTCCTTTACGTGCTAAGGGGTATCTAGAGTGTGGGATAGGTTTAATAACTACCCTAACTCTAATGCGTACCCTAACCCTAACCCCTACTCTAACCCTAACACGTAACCTAATCCTAACCCGTACCCTAAACGGAGCCCTAACCCTAACACTAACCCTAACACTAACCCTAACCCATACCCTACGCCGTACCCGAACCCCTCCTCGAACCGGTACCCTAAGCCGTACCCAAAGCCTAACCTCAAGCCTAACCCTAACCCTAGGCTACCCTTGACTGCTTCTGCCTCCAATAGATTTCCTAAGCACTAGTGTTTTAAGGAACAGCTTAAAAAGCGAATCCTAATGTGATTTCTTTATAATGGGTGTGTTCCTTATATTATCTTAGTGTCTAAGATCTTCTCCATGAATGGACCCCCAAATAATATGGCTTTACGTGCTACGGGGTATCTAGAGAGTGGGATAGGTTTAATAACTACCCTAACCCTAACGCTTACCCTAACACTAACCCCTACCCTAACCCTAACACGTACACTAAACCGAGCCCTAAACCTAACACTAACCCTAACCGTAACCCTAACCCATTCCCTACGCCGTACCCGAACCCCTCCCCGAACCCGTACCCTAAGCCGTACCCTAAGCCTAACCCTAACCCTAGGCTACCCTTGACTGCTTCTGCCTCCAATAGATTTCCTAAGCACTAGTGTTTTAAGGAACAGCTTAAAAAGAGAATCCTAATGTGATTTCTTTATAATGGGTGTGTTCCTTATCTTATCCTAGTGTCTAAACTCTTCTCCATGGACCTCCAAATAATATTCCTTTACGTGCTAAGGGGTATCTAGAGAGTGGGATAGGTTTAATAACTACCCTAACACTAACGCGTACCCTAACCCTAACCCCTACCCTATCCCTAACACGTACCCTAATCCTAACCAATAACCTAAACCGAGCCCTAACCTTAACACTAACCCTAACCCTAACCCTAACCCATACCCTTCGCCGTACCCGAAGCCCTCCCCGAACCCGTACCCTAAGCCGTACACTAAACCGTACCCTAAGCCTAACACTAACCCTAGGCTACCCTTGACTGCTTCTGCCTCCAATAGATTTCCTCAGCACTAGTGTTTTAAGGAACAGCTTAAAAAGAGAATCTTAATGTGATTTCTTTATAATGGGTGTGTTACTTATCTTATCCTAATGTCTAAACTCTTCTCCATGGCTGGACCCCCACATAATATTTCTTTACGTGCTAAGGTGTATCTAGAGGGTGGGATAGGTTTAATAACTACCCTAACCCTAACGCGTACCCTAATCCTAACCCCTCCCCTAACCCTAACATGTAACCTAATCCTAACCCGTACCCTAAACCGAGACCTAAACCTAACACTAACCCTAACCCTAACCCTAACCCATTCCCTACGCCGTACACGAACCCCTCCCCGAACCAGTACCCTAAGCCGTACCCTAAGCCGTACCCTAAGCCTATCCCTAACCCTAGGCTACCCTTGAGTGCTTCTGCCTCCAATAGATTTCCTAAGCACTAGTGTTTTAAGGAACAGCTTAAAAAGAGAATCCTAATGTGATTTCTTTATAATGGGTGTGTTCCTTATCTTATCCTAGTGTCTAAACTCTTCTCAATGGCTGGACCTCCAAATAATATTCCTTTACGTACTAAGGGGTATCTAGAGAGTGGGATAGGTTTAATAACTACCCTAACACTAAAGCGTACCCTAACCCTAACCCCTACCCTAACCCTAACACGTACCCTAATCCTAACCCGTACCCTAAACCGAGCCCTAACCCTAACACTAACCCTAACCCTAACCCTAACCGATACCCTACGCCGTACCCGAAGCTCTCACCGAACCTGTACCCTAAGCCGTACCCTAAGCCGTACCCTAAGCCTAACCCTAACCCTAGGCTACGCTTGACTGCTTCTGCCTCCAATAGATTTCCTAAGCACTAGTGTTTTATGGAACAGCTTAAAAAGAGAATCCTAATGTGATTTCTTTATAATGGGTGTGTTCCTTATCTTATGCTAGTATCTAAACTCTTCTCCATGGCTGGACCCCCAAATAATATTCCTTTACGTGCTAAGGGGTATCTAGAGAGTGGGATAGGTTTAATAACTACCCTAACCCTAATGCGTACCCTAACCCTAACCCCTACACTAACCCTAACACGTTGCCTAATCCTAACCCATACCCTAAACGGAGCCCTAACCCTAACACTAACCCTAACCATAACCCTAACCCATACCCTATGCCGTACCCGAACCCCTCCACGAACCCGTACCCTAAGCCGTACCCTAAGCCTAACCCCAAGCCTAACCCTAACCCTAGGCTACCCTTGGCTGCTTCTGCCTCCAATAGATTTCCTAAGAACTAGTGTTTTAAGGAACAGCTTAAAAAGAGAATCCTAATGTGATTTCTTTATAATGGGTGTGTTCCTTATTTTATACTAGTGTCTAAACTCTTCTCCATGGCTGGACCTCCAAATAATATTCCTTTATGTGCTAAGGGGTATCTAGAGAATGGGATAGGTTTAATAACTACATTAACCCTAACGCGTACCCTAACCCTAACCCCTACCCTAACCCTAACACGTACCCTAATCCTAACCAATACCCTAAATCGAGCCTTAACCCTAACACTAACCCTAACCCTAACCTTAACCCATACCCTACGCCGTACACGAAGCCCTCACCGAACCCATACCCTAAGCCTAACCCTAAGCCTAGCCCTAACCCTAGGCTACCCTTTACTGCTTCTGCCTCCAATAGATTTCCTAAGCACTAGTGTTTTAAGGAACAGCTTAAAAAGAGAATCCTAATGTGATTTCTTTATAATGGGTATGTTCCTTATCTTATCCTAGTGTCTAAATTTTCTCCATGGCTGGACCCCAAATAATATTCCTTTACGTGCTATGGGGTATCTAGAGAGTGGGATAGGTTTAATAACTACCCTACCACTAACGCGTACCCTAACCCTAACCCCTACCCTAACCCTAACAGGTACCCTAATCCTAACCCGTACCCTAAACCGAGCCCTAACCCTAACACTAACCCTAACCCTAACCCTAACCGATACCCTACGCCGTACCCGAACCCCTCCCCGAACCAGTACCCTAAGCCGTACCCTAAGCCGTACCCTAAGCCTAACCCTAACCCTAGGCTACCCTTGAGTGCTTCTGCCTCCAATAGATTTCCTAAGCACTAGTGTTTTAAGGAACAGCTTAAAAAGAGAATCCTAATGTGATTTCTTTATAATGGGTGTGTTCCTTATCTTATCCTAGTGTCTAAACTCTTCTCAATGGCTGGACCTCCAAATAATATTCCTTTACGTACTAAGGGGTATCTAGAGAGTGGGATAGGTTTAATAACTACCCTAACACTAAAGCGTACCCTAACCCTAACCCCTACCCTAACACTAACACGTACCCTAATCCTAACCCGTACCCTAAACCGAGCCCTAACCCTAACACTAACCCTAACACTAACCCTAACAGATACCCTACGCCGTACCCGAAGCTCTCACCGAACCTGTACCCTAAGCCGTACCCTAAGCCGTACCCTAAGCCTAACCCTAACCCTAGGCTACCCTTGACTGCTTCTGCCTCCAATACATTTCCTAAGCACTAGTGTTTTATGGAACAGCTTAAAAAGAGAATCCTAATGTGATTTCTTTATAATGGGTGTGTTCCTTATCTTATGCTAGTATCTAAACTCTTCTCCATGGCTGGACCCCCAAATAATATTCCTTTACGTGCTAAGGGGTATCTAGAGAGTGGGATAGGTTTAATAACTACCCTAACCCTAATGCGTACCCTAACCCTAACACCTACACTAACCCTAACACGTAACCTAATCCTAACCCATACCCTAAACGGAGCCCTAACCCTAACACTAACCCTAACCATAACCCTAACCCATACCCTATGCCGTACCCGAACCCCTCCCCGAACCCGTACCCTAAGCCGTACCCTAAGCCTAACCCCAAGCCTAACCCTAACCCTAGGCTACCCTTGACTGCTTCTGCCTCCAATAGATTTCCTAAGAACTAGTGTTTTAAGGAACAGCTTAAAAAGAGAATCCTAATGTGATTTCTTTATAATGGGTGTGTTCCTTATTTTATACTAGTGTCTAAACTCTTCTCCATGGCTGGACCTCCAAATAATATTCCTTTATGTGCTAAGGGGTATCTAGAGAATGGGATAGGTTTAATAACTACATTAACCCTAACGCGTACCCTAACCCTAACCCCTACCCTAACCCTAACACGTACCCTAATCCTAACCAATACCCTAAACCGAGCCTTAACCCTAACACTAACCCTAACCCTAACCCTAACCCATACCCTACGCCGTACACGAAGCCCTCACCGAACCCATACCCTAAGCCTAACCCTAAGCCTAGCCCTAACCCTAGGCTACCCTTTACTGCTTCTGCCTCCAATAGATTTCCTAAGCACTAGTGTTTTAAGGAACAGCTTAAAAAGAGAATCCTAATGTGATTTCTTTATAATGGGTATGTCCCTTATCTTATCCTAGTGTCTAAACATTTCTCCATGGCTGGACCCCAAATAATATTCCTTTACGTGCTAAGGCGTATCTAGAGAGTGGGATAGGTTTAATCACTACCCTAACCCTAACACGTACACTAACCCTAACCCCTACCGTAACCCTAACACGTACCCTAATCCGAACCAATACCCTAAACCGAGCCCTAACCCTAACACTAACCCTAACCCTAACCCTAACCCATACCTTACGCCGTACCCGAAGCCCTCACCGAAACCGTACCCTACGCCGTACCCTAAGCTTAACCCTAAGCCTAACCCTAACCCTAGGCTACCCTTGACTGCTTCTGCCTCCAATAGATTTCCTAAGCACTAGTGTTTTAAGGAACAGCTTAAAAAGCGAATCCTAATGTGATTTCTTTATAATGGGTGTGTTCCTTATATTATCTTAGTGTCTAAGATCTTCTCCATGAATGGACCCCCAAATAATATGGCTTTACGTGCTACGGGGTATCTAGAGAGTGGGATAGGTTTAATAACTACCCTAACCCTAACGCTTACCCTAACACTAACCCCTACCCTAACCCTAACACGTACACTAAACCGAGCCCTAAACCTAACACTAACCCTAACCGTAACCCTAACCCATTCCCTACGCCGTACCCGAACCCCTCCCCGAACCCGTACCCTAAGCCGTACCCTAAGCCTAACCCTAACCCTAGGCTACCCTTGACTGCTTCTGCCTCCAATAGATTTCCTAAGCACTAGTGTTTTAAGGAACAGCTTAAAAAGAGAATCCTAATGTGATTTCTTTATAATGGGTGTGTTCCTTATCTTATCCTAGTGTCTAAACTCTTCTCCATGGACCTCCAAATAATATTCCTTTACGTGCTAAGGGGTATCTAGAGAGTGGGATAGGTTTAATAACTACCCTAACACTAACGCGTACCCTAACCCTAACCCCTACCCTATCCCTAACACGTACCCTAATCCTAACCAATAACCTAAACCGAGCCCTAACCTTAACACTAACCCTAACCCTAACCCTAACCCATACCCTTCGCCGTACCCGAAGCCCTCCCCGAACCCGTACCCTAAGCCGTACACTAAACCGTACCCTAAGCCTAACACTAACCCTACGCTACCCTTGACTGCTTCTGCCTCCAATAGATTTCCTCAGCACTAGTGTTTTAAGGAACAGCTTAAAAAGAGAATCTTAATGTGATTTCTTTATAATGGGTGTGTTACTTATCTTATCCTAATGTCTAAACTCTTCTCCATGGCTGGACCCCCACATAATATTTCTTTACGTGCTAAGGTGTATCTAGAGGGTGGGATAGGTTTAATAACTACCCTAACCCTAACGCGTACCCTAATCCTAACCCCTCCCCTAACCCTAACATGTAACCTAATCCTAACCCGTACCCTAAACCGAGACCTAAACCTAACACTAACCCTAACCCTAACCCTAACCCATTCCCTACGCCGTACACGAACCCCTCCCCGAACCAGTACCCTAAGCCGTACCCTAAGCCGTACCCTAAGCCTATCCCTAACCCTAGGCTACCCTTGAGTGCTTCTGCCTCCAATAGATTTCCTAAGCACTAGTGTTTTAAGGAACAGCTTAAAAAGAGAATCCTAATGTGATTTCTTTATAATGGGTGTGTTCCTTATCTTATCCTAGTGTCTAAACTCTTCTCAATGGCTGGACCTCCAAATAATATTCCTTTACGTACTAAGGGGTATCTAGAGAGTGGGATAGGTTTAATAACTACCCTAACACTAAAGCGTACCCTAACCCTAACCCCTACCCTAACCCTAACACGTACCCTAATCCTAACCCGTACCCTAAACCGAGCCCTAACCCTAACACTAACCCTAACCCTAACCCTAACCGACACCCTACGCCGTACCCGAAGCTCTCACCGAACCTGTACCCTAAGCCGTACCCTAAGCCGTACCCTAAGCCTAACCCTAACCCTACGCTACCCTTGACTGCTTCTGCCTCCAATAGATTTCCTCAGCACTAGTGTTTTAAGGAACAGCTTAAAAAGAGAATCTTAATGTGATTTCTTTATAATGGGTGTGTTACTTATCTTATCCTAATGTCTAAACTCTTCTCCATGGCTGGACCCCCAAATAATATTCCTTTACGTGCTAAGGGGTATCTAGAGAGTGGGATAGGTTTAATAACTACCCTAACCCTAATGCGTACCCTAACCCTAACCCCTACACTAACCCTAACACGTTGCCTAATCCTAACCCATACCCTAAACGGAGCCCTAACCCTAACACTAACCCTAACCATAACCCTAACCCATACCCTATGCCGTACCCGAACCCCTCCACGAACCCGTACCCTAAGCCGTACCCTAAGCCTAACCCCAAGCCTAACCCTAACCCTAGGCTACCCTTGGCTGCTTCTGCCTCCAATAGATTTCCTAAGAACTAGTGTTTTAAGGAACAGCTTAAAAAGAGAATCCTAATGTGATTTCTTTATAATGGGTGTGTTCCTTATTTTATACTAGTGTCTAAACTCTTCTCCATGGCTGGACCTCCAAATAATATTCCTTTATGTGCTAAGGGGTATCTAGAGAATGGGATAGGTTTAATAACTACATTAACCCTAACGCGTACCCTAACCCTAACCCCTACCCTAACCCTAACACGTACCCTAATCCTAACCAATACCCTAAATCGAGCCTTAACCCTAACACTAACCCTAACCCTAACCTTAACCCATACCCTACGCCGTACACGAAGCCCTCACCGAACCCATACCCTAAGCCTAACCCTAAGCCTAGCCCTAACCCTAGGCTACCCTTTACTGCTTCTGCCTCCAATAGATTTCCTAAGCACTAGTGTTTTAAGGAACAGCTTAAAAAGAGAATCCTAATGTGATTTCTTTATAATGGGTATGTTCCTTATCTTATCCTAGTGTCTAAATTTTCTCCATGGCTGGACCCCAAATAATATTCCTTTACGTGCTAAGGGGTATCTAGAGAGTGGGATAGGTTTAATAATTACCCTACCACTAACGCGTACCCTAACCCTAACCCCTACCCTAACCCTAACAGGTACCCTAATCCTAACCCGTACCCTAAACCGAGCCCTAACCCTAACACTAACCCTAACCCTAACCCTAACCGATACCCTACGCCGTACCCGAACCCCTCCCCGAACCAGTACCCTAAGCCGTACCCTAAGCCGTACCCTAAGCCTAACCCTAACCCTAGGCTACCCTTGAGTGCTTCTGCCTCCAATAGATTTCCTAAGCACTAGTGTTTTAAGGAACAGCTTAAAAAGAGAATCCTAATGTGATTTCTTTATAATGGGTGTGTTCCTTATCTTATCCTAGTGTCTAAACTCTTCTCAATGGCTGGACCTCCAAATAATATTCCTTTACGTACTAAGGGGTATCTAGAGAGTGGGATAGGTTTAATAACTACCCTAACACTAAAGCGTACCCTAACCCTAACCCCTACCCTAACCCTAACACGTACCCTAATCCTAACCCGTACCCTAAACCGAGCCCTAACCCTAACACTAACCCTAACACTAACCCTAACCGATACCCTACGCCGTACCCGAAGCTCTCACCGAACCTGTACCCTAAGCCGTACCCTAAGCCGTACCCTAAGCCTAACCCTAACCCTAGGCTACCCTTGACTGCTTCTGCCTCCAATACATTTCCTAAGCACTAGTGTTTTATGGAACAGCTTAAAAAGAGAATCCTAATGTGATTTCTTTATAATGGGTGTGTTCCTTATCTTATGCTAGTATCTAAACTCTTCTCCATGGCTGGACCCCCAAATAATATTCCTTTACGTGCTAAGGGGTATCTAGAGAGTGGGATAGGTTTAATAACTACCCTAACCCTAATGCGTACCCTAACCCTAACACCTACACTAACCCTAACACGTAACCTAATCCTAACCCATACCCTAAACGGAGCCCTAACCCTAACACTAACCCTAACCATAACCCTAACCCATACCCTATGCCGTACCCGAACCCCTCCCCGAACCCGTACCCTAAGCCGTACCCTAAGCCTAACCCCAAGCCTAACCCTAACCCTAGGCTACCCTTGACTGCTTCTGCCTCCAATAGATTTCCTAAGAACTAGTGTTTTAAGGAACAGCTTAAAAAGAGAATCCTAATGTGATTTCTTTATAATGGGTGTGTTCCTTATTTTATACTAGTGTCTAAACTCTTCTCCATGGCTGGACCTCCAAATAATATTCCTTTATGTGCTAAGGGGTATCTAGAGAATGGGATAGGTTTAATAACTACATTAACCCTAACGCGTACCCTAACCCTAACCCCTACCCTAACCCTAACACGTACCCTAATCCTAACCAATACCCTAAACCGAGCCTTAACCCTAACACTAACCCTAACCCTAACCCTAACCCATACCCTACGCCGTACACGAAGCCCTCACCGAACCCATACCCTAAGCCTAACCCTAAGCCTAGCCCTAACCCTAGGCTACCCTTTACTGCTTCTGCCTCCAATAGATTTCCTAAGCACTAGTGTTTTAAGGAACAGCTTAAAAAGAGAATCCTAATGTGATTTCTTTATAATGGGTATGTTCCTTATCTTATCCTAGTGTCTAAACATTTCTCCATGGCTGGACCCCAAATAATATTCCTTTACGTGCTAAGGCGTATCTAGAGAGTGGGATAGGTTTAATCACTACCCTAACCCTAACACGTACACTAACCCTAACCCCTACCGTAACCCTAACACGTACCCTAATCCGAACCAATACCCTAAACCGAGCCCTAACCCTAACACTAACCCTAACCCTAACCCTAACCCATACCTTACGCCGTACCCGAAGCCCTCACCGAAACCGTACCCTACGCCGTACCCTAAGCCAAACCCTAAGCCTAACCCTAACCCTAGGCTACCCTTGACAGCTTCTGCCTCCATTAGATTTCGTAAGCACGAGTGTTTTAAGGAACAGCTTAAAAAGAGAATCCTAATGTGATTTCTTTATAATGAGTGTGTTCCTTATATTATCCTAGTGTCTAAACTCTTCTCCATGGCTGGACCTCCAAATAATATTCCTTTATGTGCTAAGGGGTATCTAGAGAGTGGGATAGGTTTAATAACTACCCTAACACTAATGCGTACCCTAACCCTATCCCCTACCCTAACCCTAACACGTACTCTAATCCTAACCAATACCCTAAACCGAGCACTAACACTAACACTAACCCTAACCCTAACCCTAACACATACCCTACGCCTTACACGAAGCCCTCCCCTAACCCGTACCCTAAGCCGTACCCTAAGCCGTACCCTAAGCCTAACCCTAACCCTAGGCTACCCTTGACTGCTTCTGCCTCCAATAGATTTCCTTAGCACTAGTGTTTTAAGGAACAGCTTAAAAAGAGAATCCTAATGTGATTTCTTTATAATGAGTGTGTTCCTTATCTTATCCTAGTGTCTAAACTCTTCTCCATGGCTGGACCCCCAAATAATATTCCTTTACGTGCTAAGGTGTATCTAGAGAGTGGGATAGGTTTAATAACTACCTTAACTCTAACGCGTACCCTAACCCTAACCCCTACCCAAACCCTAACACGTACACTAAACCGAGCCCTAACCCTAACACTAACCCTAAACCTAACCCTAACCCATACCCTACGCCGTACCCGAACCCCTCCCCGAACCCGTACCCTAAGCCGTACCCTAACCCTAACCCTAAGCCTAACCCTAACCCTAGGCTACCCTTGACTGCTTCTGCCTCCAATAGATTTCCTAAGCACTAGTGTTTTAAGGAACAGCTTAAAAAGCGAATCCTAATGTGATTGCTTTGTATTGGGTGTGTTCCTTATCTTATCCTAGTGTCTAAACTCTTCTCCATGGCTAGACCTCCAAATAATATTCCTTTACGTGCTAAGGGGTATCTAGAGAGTGGGATAGGTTTAATAACTAACCTAACACTAACGCGTACCCTAACCCTAACCCCTACCCTAAACCTAACACGTACCCTAATCCTAACCAATATCCTAAACCGAGCCCTAACCCTAACACTAACCCTAACCCTAACCCTAACCCATACCCTACGCCGTACCCGAACCCCTCCCCGAACCCGTACCCTAAGCCGTACCCTAAGCCTAATCCTAAGCCTAACACTAACCCTAGGCTACCCTTGACTGCTTCTGCCTCCAATAGATTTCCTAAGCACTAGTGTTTTAAGGAACAGCTTAAAAAGAGAATCCTAATGTGATTTCTTTATAATGGGTGTGTTCCTTATCTTATCCTAATGTCTAAACTCTTCTCCATGGCTGGACCCCCAAATAATATTCCTTTACGTGCTAAGGGGTATCTAGAGAGTGGGATAGGTTTAATAACTACCCTAACCCTAATGCGTACCCTAACCCTAACCCCTACCCTAACCCTAACACGTACCCTAATCCTAACCCGTACCCTAAACCGAGCCCTAACCCTAATATTAACCCTAAACCTAACCCTAACCCATACCCTACGCCGTACCCGAAGCCCTCACCGAACCCGTACCCTAAGCCGTACCCTAAGCCTAACCCTAAGCCTAACCCTAAACCTAGGCTACCCTTGACTGCTTCTGCCTCCAATAGATTTCCTAAGCACTAGTGTTTTAAGGAACAGCTTAAAAAGTGAATCCTAATGTGATTTCTTTATAATGGGTGTGTTCCTTATCTTATCCTAGTGTCTAAACTCTTCTCCATGGCTGGACCCCCAAATAATATTCCTTTACGTGCTAAGGGGTATCTAGAGAGTGGGATAGGTTTAATAACTACCCTAACCCTAATGCGTACCCTAACCCTAACCCCTACCCTAAACCTAACACGTAACCTAATCCTAACCCGTACCCTAAACGGAGCCCTAACCCTAACACTAACCCTAACCCTAACCCTAACCCATACCCTACGCTGTACCCGAACCCCTCCCCGAACCCGTACCCTAAGCCGTACCCTAAGCCTTACCCCAAGCCTAACCCTAACCCTAGGCTACCCTTGACTGCTTCTGCCTCCAATAGATTTCCTAAGCACTAGTGTTTTAAGGAACAGCTTAAAAAGAGAATCCTAATGTGATTTCTTTATAATGGGTGTGTTCCTTATATTATCTTAGTGTCTAAGCTCTTCTCCATGGATGGACCCCCAAATAATATGGCTTTACGTGCTAAGGGGTATCTAGAGAGTGGGATAAGTTTAATAACTACCCTAACCCTAACGCGTACCCTAACCCTAACCCCTACCCTAAACCTAAGACGTACCCTAATCCTAACCCGTACCCTAAACGGAGCCCTAACCCTAACACAGACCCTAACACTAACCCTAACCCATACCCTACGCCGTACCCGAACCCTCCCCGAACCCGTACCCTAAGCCGTACCCAAAGCCTAACCTCAAGCCTAACCCTAACCCTAGGCTACCCTTGACTGCTTCTGCCTCCAATAGATTTCCTAAGAACTAGTGTTTTAAGGAACAGCTTAAAAAGCGAATCCTAATGTGATTTCTTTAAAATGGGTGTGTTCCTTATATTATCTTAGTGTCTAAGATCTTCTCCATGGATGGACCCCCAAATAATATGGCTTTACGTGCTACGGGGTATCTAGAGAGTGGGATAGGTTTAATAACTACCCTAACCCTAACGCTTACCCTAACCCTAACCCCTACCCTAACCCTAACACGTACCCTAATCCTAACCAATAACCTAAACCGAGCCCTAACCTTAACACTAACCCTAACCCTAACCCTAACCCATACCCTACGCCGTACCTGAAGCCCTCCCCGAACCCGTACCCTAAGCCGTACACTAAACCGTACCCTAAGCCTAACACTAACCCTAGGCTACCCTTGACTGCTTCTGCCTCCAATAGATTTCCTCAGCACTAGTGTTTTAAGGAACAGCTTAAAAAGAGAATCTTAATGTGATTTCTTTATAATGGGTGTGTTCCTTATCTTATCCTAGTGTCTAAACTCTTCTCCATGGCTGGACCCCCACATAATATTTCTTTACGTGCTAAGGTGTATCTAGAGAGTGGGATAGGTTTAATAACTACCCTAACCCTAACGCGTACCCTAATCCTAACCCCTCCCCTAACCCTAACATGTACCCTAATCCTAACCCGTACCGTAAACCGAGCCCTAAACCTAACACTAACCCTAACCCTAACCCTAACCCATTCCCTACGCCGTACCCGAACCCCTCCCCGAACCAGTTCCCTAAGCCGTACCCTAAGCCGTACCCTAAGCCTAACCCTAACCCTAGGCTACCCTTGAGTGCTTCTGCCTCCAATAGATTTCCTAAGCACTAGTGTTTTAAGGAACAGCTTAAAAAGAGAATCCTAATGTGATTTCTTTATAATGGGTGTGTTCCTTATCTTATCCTAGTGTCTAAACTCTTCTCAATGGCTGGACCTCCAAATAATATTCCTTTACGTGCTAAGGGGTATCTAGAGAGTGGGATAGGTTTAATCACTACCCTAACCCTAACACGTACACTAACCCTAACCACTACCCTAACCCTAACACGTACCCTAATCCTAACCCGTACCCTAAACCGAGCCCTAACCCTAACACTAACCCTAACCCTAACCCTAACCCATACCCTACGCCGTACACGAACCCCTCCCAGAACCCGTACCCTAAGCCGTACCCTAACCCTAACCCTAAGCCTAACCCTAACCCTAGGCTACCCTTGACTGCTTCTGCCTCCAATAGATTTCCTAAGCACTAGTGTTTTAAGGAACAGCTTAAAAAGAGAATCCTAATGTGATTTCTTTATAATGGGTATGTTCCTTATCTTATCCTAGTGTCTAAACTTTTCTCCATGGCTGGACCCCAAATAATATTCCTTTATGTGCTAAGGGGTATCTAGAGAGTGGGATAGGTTTAATAACTACCCTAACCCTAACGCGTACCCTAACCCTAACCCCTACCCTAACCCTAACACGTACCCTAATCCTAACCCGTACCCTAAACCGAGCCCTAAACCTAACCCTAACCCTAACTCATACCCTACGCCATATCCGAACCCCTCCCTGAAGCCGTACCCTAAGCCGTACCCTAACCCTAACCCTAAACCTAACCCTAACCCTAGGCTACCCTTGACTGCTTCTGCCTCCAATAGATTTCCTAAGCACTAGTGTTTTAAGGAACAGCTTAAAAAGAGAAACCTAATGTGATTTCTTTATAATGGGTGTGTTCCTTATCTTATCCTAGTGTCTAAACTCTTCTCCGTGGCTGGACCCCCAAATAATATTCCTTTACGTGCTAAGGGGTATCTAGAGAGTGGGATAGGTTTAATAACTACCCTAACCCTAACACGTACACTAACCCTAACCACTACCCTAACCCTAACACGTACCCTAATCCTAACCCGTACCCTAAACCGAGCCCTAACCCTAACACTAACCCTAACCCTAACCCTAACCCATACCCTACGCCGTACACGAACCCCTCCCAGAACCCGTACCCTAAGCCATACCCTAACCCTAACCCTAAGCCTAACCCTAACCCTAGGCTACCCTTGACTGCTTCTGCCTCCAATAGATTTCCTAAGCACTAGTGTTTTAAGGAACAGCTTAAAAAGAGAATCCTAATGTGATTTCTTTATAATGGGTATGTTCCTTATCTTATCCTAGTGTCTAAACTTTTCTCCATGGCTGGACCCCCAAATAATATTCCTTTACGTGCTAAGGGGTATCTAGAGAGTGGGATAGGTTTAATCACTACCCTAACCTTAACACGTACACTAACCCTAACCACTACCCTAAACCTAACACGTACCCTAATCCTAACCCAGACACTAAACCGAGCCCTAACCCTAACACTAAGCCTAACCCTAACCCTAACCCATACCCTACACTGTACCCGAAGCCCTCCCCGAACCCGTACTCTAAGCCGTACCCTAAGCCTAACCCTAAGCCTAACCCTAACCCTAGGCTACCCTTGACTGCTTCTGACTCCAATAGATTTCCTAAGCACTAGTGTTTTAAGGAAGAGCTTAAAAAGAGAATCCTAATGTGATTTCTTTATAATAGGTGTGTTCCTTATCTTATCCTAGTGTCTAAACTCTTCTCCATGGCTGGACCCCCAAATAATATTCCTTTACGTGCTAAGGGGTTTCTAGAGAGTGGGATAGGTTTAATAACTACCCTAACCCTAACGTGTACCCTAACCCTAACCCCTACCCTAACCCTAACACGTACCCTAATCCTAACCCGTACCCTAAACCGAGCCCTAACCCTAACCCTAACCCTAACTCATACCCTACGCCATATCCGAACCCCTCCCCGAACCCGTACCCTAAGCCGTACCCTAAACCTAACCCTAAGCCTAACCCTAACCCTTGGCTACCCTTGACTGCTTCTGCCTCCAATAGATTTCCTAAGCACTAGTGTTTTAAGGAACAGCGTAAAAAGAGAATCCTAATGTGATTTCTTTATCATGGGTGTGTTCCTTATCTTATCCTAGTGTCTAAACTCTTCTCCATGGCTGGACCTCCAAATAATATTCCTTTACGTGCTAAGGGGTATCTAGAGAGTGGGATAGGTTTAATAACTACCTTAACTCTAACGCGTACCCTAACCCTAACCCCTACCCAAACCCTAACACGTACACTAAACCGAGCCCTAACCCTAACACTAACCCTAAACCTAACCCTAACCCATACCCTACGCCGTACCCGAACCCCTCCCCGAACCCGTACCCTAAGCCGTACCCTAACCCTAACCCTAAGCCTAACCCTAACCCTAGGCTACCCTTGACTGCTTCTGCCTCCAATAGATTTCCTAACCACTAGTGTTTTAAGGAACAGCTTAAAAAGCGAATCCTAATGTGATTGCTTTGTAATGGGTGTGTTCCTTATCTTATCGTAGTGTCTAAACTCTTCTCCATGGCTAGACCTCCAAATAATATTCCTTTACGTGCTAAGGGGTATCTAGAGAGTGGGATAGGTTTAATAACTAACCTAACACTAACGCGTACCCTAACCCTAACCCCTACCCTAACCCTAACACGTACCCTAATCCTAACCAATATCCTAAACCGAGCCCTAACCCTAACACTAACCCTAACCCTAACCCTAACCCATACCCTACGCCGTACCCGAACCCCTCCCCGAACCCGTAACCTAAGCCGTACCCTAAGCCTAATCCTAAGCCTAACCCTAACCCTAGGCTACCCTTGACTGCTTCTGCCTCCAATAGATTTCCTAAGCACTAGTGTTTTAAGGAACAGCTTAAAAAGAGAATCCTAATGTGATTTCTTTATAATGGGTGTGTTCCTTATCTTATCCTAATGTCTAAACTCTTCTCCATGGCTGGACCCCCAAATAATATTCCTTTACGTGCTAAGGGGTATCTAGAGAGTGGGATAGGTTTAATAACTACCCTAACCCTAATGCGTACCCTAACCCTAACCCCTACCCTACCCCTAACACGTACCCTAATCCTAACCCGTACCCTAAACCGAGCCCTAACCCTAACATTAACCCTAAACCTAACCCTAACCCATACCCTACGCCGTACCCGAAGCCCTCACCGAACCCGTACCCTAAGCCGTACCCTAAGCCTAACCCTAAGCCTAACCCTAAACCTAGGCTACCCTTGACTGCTTCTGCCTCCAATAGATTTCCTAAGCACTAGTGTTTTAAGGAAGAGCTTAAAAAGTGAATCCTAATGTGATTTCTTTATAATGGGTGTGTTCCTTATCTTATCCTAGTGTCTAAACTCTTCTCCATGGCTGGACCCCCACATAATATTCCTTTACGTGCTAAGGGGTATCTAGAGAGTGGGATAGGTTTAATAACTACCCTAACCCTAATGCGTACCCTAACCCTAACCCCTACCCTAAACCTAACACGTAACCTAATCCTAACCCGTACCCTAAACGGAGCCCTAACCCTAACACTAACACTAACCCTAACCCTAACCCATACCCTACGCCGTACCCGAACCCCTCCCCGAACCCGTACCCTAAGCCGTACCCTAAGCCTTACCCCAAGCCTAACCCTAACCCTAGGCTACCCTTGACTGCTTCTGCCTCCAATAGATTTCCTAAGCACTAGTGTTTTAAGGAACAGCTTAAAAAGAGAATCCTAATGTGATTTCTTTATAATGGGTATGTTCCTTATCTTATCCTAGTGTCTAAACTTTTCTCCATGGCTGGACCCCCAAATAATATTCCTTTACGTGCTAAGGGGTATCTAGAGAGTGGGATAGGTTTAATCACTACCCTAACCTTAACACGTACACTAACCCTAACCACTACCCTAAACCTAACACGTACCCTAATCCTAACCCAGACACTAAACCGAGCCCTAACCCTAACACTAAGCCTAACCCTAACCCTAACCCATACCCTACACTGTACCCGAAGCCCTCCCCGAACCCGTACTCTAAGCCGTACCCTAAGCCTAACCCTAAGCCTAACCCTAACCCTAGGCTACCCTTGACTGCTTCTGACTCCAATAGATTTCCTAAGCACTAGTGTTTTAAGGAACAGCTTAAAAAGAGAATCCTAATGTGATTTCTTTATAATGGGTGTGTTCCTAATCTTATCCTAGTGTCTAAATTCTTCTCCATGGCTGGACCCCCAAATAATATTCCTTTACGTGCTAAGGGGTATCTAGAGAGTGGGATAGGTTTAATAACTACCCTAACCCTAAGGCGTACCCTAACCCTAACCCCTACCCTAACCCTAACACGTACCCTAATCCTAACCCGTACCCTAAACCGAGCCCTAAACCTAACCCTAACCCTAACTCATACCCTACGCCATATCCGAACCCCTCCCTGAACCCGTACCCTAAACCTAACCCTAAACCTAACCCTAACCCTAGGCTACCCTTGACTGCTTCTGCCTCCAATAGATTTCCTAAGCACTAGTGTTTTAAGGAAGAGCTTAAAAAGAGAATCCTAATGTGATTTCTTTATAATAGGTGTGTTCCTTATCTTATCCTAGTGTCTAAACTCTTCTCCATGGCTGGACCCCCAAATAATATTCCTTTACGTGCTAAGGGGTTTCTAGAGAGTGGGATAGGTTTAATAACTACCCTAACCCTAACGTGTACCCTAACCCTAACCCCTACCCTAACCCTAACACGTACCCTAATCCTAACCCGTACCCTAAACCGAGCCCTAACCCTAACCCTAACCCTAACTCATACCCTACGCCATATCCGAACCCCTCCCCGAACCCGTACCCTAAGCCGTACCCTAAACCTAACCCTAAGCCTAACCCTAACCCTTGGCTACCCTTGACTGCTTCTGCCTCCAATAGATTTCCTAAGCACTAGTGTTTTAAGGAACAGCGTAAAAAGAGAATCCTAATGTGATTTCTTTATCATGGGTGTGTTCCTTATCTTATCCTAGTGTCTAAACTCTTCTCCATGGCTGGACCTCCAAATAATATTCCTTTACGTGCTAAGGGGTATCTAGAGAGTGGGATAGGTTTAATAACTACCTTAACTCTAACGCGTACCCTAACCCTAACCCCTACCCAAACCCTAACACGTACACTAAACCGAGCCCTAACCCTAACACTAACCCTAAACCTAACCCTAACCCATACCCTACGCCGTACCCGAACCCCTCCCCGAACCCGTACCCTAAGCCGTACCCTAACCCTAACCCTAAGCCTAACCCTAACCCTAGGCTACCCTTGACTGCTTCTGCCTCCAATAGATTTCCTAACCACTAGTGTTTTAAGGAACAGCTTAAAAAGCGAATCCTAATGTGATTGCTTTGTAATGGGTGTGTTCCTTATCTTATCGTAGTGTCTAAACTCTTCTCCATGGCTAGACCTCCAAATAATATTCCTTTACGTGCTAAGGGGTATCTAGAGAGTGGGATAGGTTTAATAACTAACCTAACACTAACGCGTACCCTAACCCTAACCCCTACCCTAACCCTAACACGTACCCTAATCCTAACCAATATCCTAAACCGAGCCCTAACCCTAACACTAACCCTAACCCTAACCCTAACCCATACCCTACGCCGTACCCGAACCCCTCCCCGAACCCGTAACCTAAGCCGTACCCTAAGCCTAATCCTAAGCCTAACCCTAACCCTAGGCTACCCTTGACTGCTTCTGCCTCCAATAGATTTCCTAAGCACTAGTGTTTTAAGGAACAGCTTAAAAAGAGAATCCTAATGTGATTTCTTTATAATGGGTGTGTTCCTTATCTTATCCTAATGTCTAAACTCTTCTCCATGGCTGGACCCCCAAATAATATTCCTTTACGTGCTAAGGGGTATCTAGAGAGTGGGATAGGTTTAATAACTACCCTAACCCTAATGCGTACCCTAACCCTAACCCCTACCCTACCCCTAACACGTACCCTAATCCTAACCCGTACCCTAAACCGAGCCCTAACCCTAACATTAACCCTAAACCTAACCCTAACCCATACCCTACGCCGTACCCGAAGCCCTCACCGAACCCGTACCCTAAGCCGTACCCTAAGCCTAACCCTAAGCCTAACCCTAAACCTAGGCTACCCTTGACTGCTTCTGCCTCCAATAGATTTCCTAAGCACTAGTGTTTTAAGGAAGAGCTTAAAAAGTGAATCCTAATGTGATTTCTTTATAATGGGTGTGTTCCTTATCTTATCCTAGTGTCTAAACTCTTCTCCATGGCTGGACCCCCACATAATATTCCTTTACGTGCTAAGGGGTATCTAGAGAGTGGGATAGGTTTAATAACTACCCTAACCCTAATGCGTACCCTAACCCTAACCCCTACCCTAAACCTAACACGTAACCTAATCCTAACCCGTACCCTAAACGGAGCCCTAACCCTAACACTAACACTAACCCTAACCCTAACCCATACCCTACGCCGTACCCGAACCCCTCCCCGAACCCGTACCCTAAGCCGTACCCTAAGCCTTACCCCAAGCCTAACCCTAACCCTAGGCTACCCTTGACTGCTTCTGCCTCCAATAGATTTCCTAAGCACTAGTGTTTTAAGGAACAGCTTAAAAAGAGAATCCTAATGTGATTTTTTTTATAATGGGTGTGTTCCTTATATTATCTTAGTGTCTAAGCTCTTCTCCATGGATGGACCCCCAAATAATATGGCTTTACGTGCTAAGGGGTATCTAGAGAGTGGGATAAGTTTAATAACTACCCTAACCCTAACGCGTACTCTAACCCTAACCCCTACCCTAAACCTAAGACGTACCCTAATCCTAAGCCGTACCCTAAACCGAGCCCTAACCCTAACACTAACCCTAACCCTAACCCTAACC
Organism: Balaenoptera physalus; assembly: GCF_965194825.1. Taxonomy (NCBI): domain Eukaryota; kingdom Metazoa; phylum Chordata; class Mammalia; order Artiodactyla; family Balaenopteridae; genus Balaenoptera; species Balaenoptera physalus. The sequence goes on from NW_028126404.1 coordinate 1,101,409, forward strand.
CATACCCTACGCCATACCCGAAGCCCTCCCCGAACCCGTACCCTAAGCCGTACCCTAAGCCTAACTCTAAGCCTAACCCTAACCCTAGGCTACCCTTGACTGCTTCTTCCTCCAATAGATTTCCTAAGCACTAGTGTTCTAAGGAACAGCTTAAAAAGAGAATCCTAATGTGATTTCTTTATAATGGGTGTGTTCCTTATCTTATCCTAGTGTCTAAACTCTTCTCAATGGCTGGACCTCCAAATAATATTCCTTTATGTACTAAGGGGTATCTAGAGAGTGGGATAGGTTTAATAACTACCCTAACACTAAAGCGTACCCTAACCCTAACCCCTACCCTAACCCTAACACGTACCCTAATCCTAACCCGTACCCTAAACCGAGCCCTAACCCTAACACTAACCCTAACCCTAACCCTAACCGATAACCTACGCCGTACCCGAAGCTCTCACCGAACCTGTACCCTAAGCCGTACCCTAAGCCGTACCCTAAGCCTAACCCTAACCCTAGGCTACCCTTGACTGCTTCTGCCTCCAATACATTACCTAAGCACTAGTGTTTTATGGAACAGTTTAAAAAGAGAATCCTAATGTGATTTCTTTATAATGGGTGTGTTCCTTATCTTATGCTAGTATCTAAACTCTTCTCCATGGCTGGACCCCCAAATAATATTCCTTTACGTGCTAAGGGGTATCTAGAGAGTGGGATAGGTTTAATAACTACCCTAACCCTAATGCGTACCCTAACCCTAACCCCTACACTAACCCTAACACGTAACCTAATCCTAACCCATACCCTAAACGGAGCCCTAAACCTAACACTAACCCTAACCATAACCCTAACCAATACCCTATGCCGTACCCGAACCCCTCCCCGAACCCGTACCCTAAGCCGTACCCTAAGCCTAACCCCAAGCCTAACCCTAACCCTAGGCTACCCTTGACTGCTTCTGCCTCCAATAGATTTCCTAAGAACTAGTGTTTTAAGGAACAGCTTATAAAGAGAATCCTAATGTGATTTCTTTATAATGGGTGTGTTCCTTATTTTATACTAGTGTCTAAACTCTTCTCCATGGCTGGACCTCCAAATAATATTCCTTTATGTGCTAAGGGGTATCTAGAGAATGGGATAGGTTTAATAACTACATTAACCCTAACGCGTACCCTAACCCTAACCCCTACCCTAACCCTAACACGTACCCTAATCCTAACCAATACCCTAAACCGAGCCTTAACCCTAACACTAACCCTAACCCTAACCCTAACCCATACCCTACGCCGTACACGAAGCCCTCACCGAACCCATACCCTAAGCCTAACCCTAAGCCTAGCCCTAACCCTAGGCTACCCTTTACTGCTTCTGTCTCCAATAGATTTCCTAAGCACTAGTGTTTTAAGGAACAGCTTAAAAAGAGAATCCTAATGTGATTTCTTTATAATGGGTATGTTCCTTATCTTATCCTAGTGTCTAAACTTTTCTCCATGGCTGGACCCCAAATAATATTCCTTTACGTGCTAAGGGGTATCTAGAGAGTGGGATAGGTTTAATCAGTACCCTAACCCTAACACGTACACTAACCCTAACCACTACCCTAACCCTAACACGTACCCTAATCCTAACCCAGACCCTAAACCGAGCCCTAACCCTAACACTAACACTAACCCTAACCCTAACCCATACCCTACACTGTACCCGAAGCCCTCCCCGAACCCGTACCCTAAGCCGTACCCTAAGCCTAACCCTAAGCCTAACCCTAACCCTAGGCTACCCTTGACTGCTTCTGACTCCAATAGATTTCCTAAGCAATAGTGTTTTAAGGAACAGCTTAAAAAGAGAATCCTAATGTGATTTCTTTATAATGGGTGTGTTCCTTATCTTATCTTAGTGTCTAAATTCTTCTCCATGGCTGGACCCCCAAATAATATTCCTTTACGTGCTAAGGGGTATCTAGAGAGTGGGATAGGTTTAATAACTACCCTAACCCTAAGGCGTACCCTAACCCTAACCCCTACCCTAACACTAACACGTACCCTAATCCTAACCCGTACCCTAAACCGAGCCCTAAACCTAACCCTAACCCTAACTCATACCCTACGCCATATCCGAACCCCTCCCTGAACCCGTACCCTAAACCTAACCCTAAACCTAACCCTAACCCTAGGCTACCCTTGACTGCTTCTGCCTCCAATAGATTTCCTAAGCACTAGTGTTTTAAGGACCAGCTTAAAAAGAGAATCATAATGTGATTTCTTTATAATGGGTGTGTTCCTTATCTTATCCTAGTGTCTAAACTCTTCTCCATGGCTGGACCCCCAAATAATATTCCTTAACGTGCTAAGGGGTATCTAGAGAGTGGGATAGGTTTAATAACTACCCTAACCCTAACGCGTACCCTAACCCTAACCCCTACCATAACTCTAACACGTACCCTAATCCTAAGCCGTACACTAAACCGAGCCCTAACCCTAACAGTAACCCTAACCCTAACCCTAACTCATACCCTACGCCATAACCGAAGCCCTCCCCGAACCCGTACCCTAAGCCGTACCCTAAACCTAGCCCTAAGCCTAACCCTAAACCTAGGCTACCCTTGACTGCTTCTGCCTCCAATAGATTTCCTAAGCACTAGTGTTTTAAGGAACAGCTTAAAAAGAGAATCCTAATGTGATTTCTATATAATGGGTGTGTTCCTTATCTTATCCTAGTGTCTAAACTCTTCTCCATGGCTGGACCCCCAAATAATATTCCTTTACGTGCTAAGGGGTATCTAGAGAGTGGGATAGGTTTAATAACTACACTAACCCTAACGCGTACCCTAACCCTAACCCCTACCCTAACCCTAACACGTACCCTAATCCTAACCAATACCCTAAACTGAGCCCTAACCCTAACACTAACCCTAACCCTAACCCTAACCCATACCCTACGCCGTACCCGAAGCCCTCCCCGAACCCGTACCTTAAGCCGTACACTAAGCCTAACCCTAAGCCTAACCCTAACCCTAGGCTACCCTTGACTGCTTCTGCTTCCAATAGATTTTCCAAGCACTAGTGTTTTAAGGAACAGCTTAAAAATAGAATCCTAATGTGATTTCTTTATAATGGGTGTGTTCCTTATCTTATCCTAGTGTCTAAACTCTTCTCCATGGCGGGACCCCCAAATAATATTCCTTTACGTGCTAAGGTGTATCTAGAGAGTGGGATAGGTTTAATAACTACCGTAACCCTAACACGTACCCTAACCCTAACCCCTACCCTAACCCTAACACGTACCCTAATCCTAAACTGTACCCTAAACCGAGCCCTAACCCTAAAACTAACCCTAACCCTAACCCTAACCCATAACCCACGCCGTACCCGAAGCCCTCCCCGAACCCGTACCCTAAGCCTAACCCTAAGCCTAACCCTAAGCCTAACCCTAATCCTAGGTTACCCTTGACTGCTTCTGCCTCCAATAGATTTCCTAAGCACTAGTGTTTTAAGGAAGAGCTTAAAAAGAGAATCCTAATGTGATTTCTTTATAATAGGTGTGTTCCTTATCTTATCCTAGTGTCTAAACTCTTCTCCATGGCTGGACCCCCAAATAATATTCCTTTACGTGCTAAGGGGTTTCTAGAGAGTGGGATAGGTTTAATAACTAACCTAAACCTAACGTGTATCCTAACCCTAACCCCTACACTAACCCTAACACGTACCCTAATCCTAACCCGTACCCTAAACCTAACACTAACCCAAACCCTAACCCTAACCCATAGCCTACGCCGTACACGATCCCCTCCCCGAACCCGTACCCTAAGCCGTACCCTAAGCCTAACCCTAACCCTAGGCTACCCTTGACTGCTTCTGCCTCCAATAGATTTCCTATGCACTAGTGTTTTAAGGAACAGCTTAAAAAGAGAATCCTAATGTGATTTCTTTATAATGGGTGTGTTCCTTATCTTATCCTAGTGTCTAAACTCTTCTCCATGCCTGGACCCCCAAATAATATTCCTTTACGTGCTAAGGGGTATCTAGAGAGTGGGATAGGTTTAATCACTACCCTAACACTAACGCGTACCTTAACCCTAACACGTACCCTAATCCTAACCCGTACCCTAAACCGAGCCCTAACCCTAACCCTAACCCTAACTCATACCCTACGCCATATCCGAACCCCTCCCCGAACCCGTACCCTAAGCCGTACCCTAAACCTAACCCTAAGCCTAACCCTAACCCTTGGCTACCCTTGACTGCTTCTGCCTCCAATAGATTTCCTAAGCACTAGTGTTTTAAGGAACAGCGTAAAAAGAGAATCCTAATGTGATTTCTTTATCATGGGTGTGTTCCTTATCTTATCCTAGTGTCTAAATTCTTCTCCATGGCTGGACCCCCAAATAATATTCCTTTACGTGCTAAGGGATATCTAGAGAGTGGGATAGGTTTAATTCCTACACTAACCCTAACGCGTACCCTAACCCTAACCCCTACCCTAACACTAAAACGTACCCTAATCCTAACCCGTACCCTAAACCGAGCCCTAACCCTAACCCTAACCCTAACCCTAACCCCTACCCTAACCCTAACACGTACCCTAATCCTAACCCAAACACTAAACCGAGCCCTAACCCTAACACTAAGCCTAACCCTAACCCTAACCCATACCCTACACTGTACCCGAAGCCCTCCCCGAACCCGTACCCTAAGCCGTACCCTAAGCCTAACCCTAACCCTAGGCTACCCTTGACTGCTTCTGACTCCAATAGATTTCCTAAGCAGTAGTGTTTTAAGGAACAGCTTAAAAAGAGAATCCTAATGTGATTTCTTTATAATGGGTGTGTTCCTAATCTTATCCTAGTGTCTAAACTCTTCTCCATGGCTGGACCTCAAAATAATATTCCTTTATATGCTAAGGGGTATCTAGAGAGTGGGATAGGTTTAATAACTACACTAACCCTAACGCGTACCCTAACCCTAACCCCTACCGTAACCCTAACACGTACCCTAATCCGAACCAATACCCTAATCCGAGCCCTAACCCTAACACTAACGCTAACCCTAACCCTAACCCATACCCTACGACGTACCCGAAGCCCTCCCCGAAACCGTACCCTAAGCCGTACCCAAGCCTAACCCTAAGCCTAACCCTAACCCTAGGCTACCCTTGACAGCTTCTGCCTCCATTAGATTTCCTAAGCACTACTGTTTTAAGGAACAGGTTAAAAAGAGAATCCGAACGTGATTTCTTTATAATGGGTATTTTCCTTATCTTATCCTAGTGTCTAAACTTTTCTCCATGGCTGAACCCCCAAATAATAATCCTTTACGTGCTAAGGGGTATCTAGAGAGTGGGATAGGTTTAATGACTGCACTAACCCTAACACGTACACTAACCCTAACCACTACCCTAACCCTAACACGTAACCTAATCCTAACCCACACCCTAAAACGAGCCCTAACCCTAACACTAACCCTAACCCTAACCATAACCCATACCCTACGCTGTACCCGAAGCCCTCCCCGAACCCATACCCTAAGCCGTACCCTAAGCCTAACCCTAAGCCTAACCCTAACCCTAGGCTACCCTTGACTGCTTCTGCCTCCAATAGATTTCCTAAGCACTAGTGTTTAAAGGAACAGCTTAAAAATAGAATCCTAAAGTGATTTCTTTATAATGGGTGTGTTCCTTATCTTATCCTAGTGTCTAAACTCTTCTCCATGGCTGGACCCCCAAATAATATTCCTTTACGTGCTAAGGGGTATCTAGAGAGTGGGATAGTTTTAATAACTACACTAACCCTAACCCTAACCCTAACCCTAACCCCTACCCTAACCCTAACACGTACCCTAATCCTAACCAATACCCTAAACCGAGCCCTAACCCTAACACTAACCCTAACCCTAACCCTAACCCATACCCTACGCCGTACACGAAGCCCTCCCCGAACCCATACCCTAAGCCATACCCTAAGCCTAACCCTAAGCCCAACCCTAACCCTAGGCTACCCTTGACTGCTTCTGCCTCCAATAGATTTCCTAAGCACTAGTGTTTTAAGGAACAGCTTAAAAAGAGAATCCTAATGTGATTTCTTTATAATGGGTATGTTCCTTATCTTATCCTAGTGTCTAAACTTTTCTCCATGGCTGGACCGCCAAATAATATTCCTTTACGTGCTAAGGGGTATCTAGAGAGTGGGATAGGTTTAATCACTACCCTAACCCTAACACGTACACTAACCCTAACCACTACCCTAACCCTAACACGTACCCTAATCCTAACCCGTACCCTAAACCGAGCCCTAACCCTAACACTAACCCTAACCCTAACCCTAACCCATACCCTACGCCGTACACGAACCCCTCCCAGAACCCGTACCCTAAGCCGTACCCTAACCCTAACCCTAAGCCTAACCCTAACCCTAGGCTACCCTTGACTGCTTCTGCCTCCAATAGATTTCCTAAGCACTAGTGTTTTAAGGAACAGCTTAAAAAGAGAATCCTAATGTGATTTCTTTATAATGGGTATGTTCCTTATCTTATCCTAGTGTCTAAACTTTTCTCCATGGCTGGACCCCAAATAATATTCCTTTATGTGCTAAGGGGTATCTAGAGAGTGGGATAGGTTTAATAACTACCCTAACCCTAACGCGTACCCTAACCCTAACCCCTACCCTAACCCTAACACGTACCCTAATCCTAACCCGTACCCTAAACCGAGCCCTAAACCTAACCCTAACCCTAACTCATACCCTACGCCATATCCGAACCCCTCCCTGAACCCGTACCCTAAGCCGTACCCTAAACCTAACCCTAAACCTAACCCTAACCCTAGGCTACCCTTGACTGCTTCTGCCTCCAATAGATTTCCTAAGCACTAGTGTTTTAAGGAACAGCTTAAAAAGAGAAACCTAATGTGATTTCTTTATAATGGGTGTGTTCCTTATCTTATCCTAGTGTCTAAACTCTTCTCCGTGGCTGGACCCCCAAATAATATTCCTTTACGTGCTAAGGGGTATCTAGAGAGTGGGATAGGTTTAATAACTACACTAACCCTAACGTGTACCCTAACCCTAACCCCTACCCTAACCCTAACACATACCCTAATCCTAACCAATACCCTAAACCGAGCCCTAACCCTAACACTAACCCTAACCCTAACCCTAACCCATACCCTACGCCGTATACGAAGCCCTCCCCGAACCCATACCCTAAGCCATACCCTAAGCCTAACCCTAAGCCCAACACTAACACTAGGCTACCCTTGACTGCTTCTGCCTCCAATAGATTTCCTAAGCACTAGTGTTTTAAGGAACAGCTTAAAAAGAGAATCCTAATGTGATTTCTTTATAATGGGTATGTTCCTTATCTTATCCTAGTGTCTAAACTTTTCTCCATGGCTGGACCCCCAAATAATATTCCTTTACGTGCTAATGGGTATCTAGAGAGTGGGATAGGTTTAATCACTACCCTAACCTTAACACGTACACTAACCCTAACCACTACCCTAAACCTAACACGTACCCTAATCCTAACCCAGACACTAAACCGAGCCCTAACCCTAACACTAAGCCTAACCCTAACCCTAACCCATACCCTACACTGTACCCGAAGCCCTCCCCGAACCCGTACCCTAAGCCGTACCCTAAGCCTAACCCTAAGCCTAAACCTAACCCTAGGCTACCCTTGACTGCTTCTGACTCCAATAGATTTCCTAAGCACTAGTGTTTTAAGGAACAGCTTAAAAAGAGAATCCTAATGTGATTTCTTTATAATGGGTGTGTTCCTAATCTTATCCTAGTGTCTAAACTCTTCTCCATGGCTGGACCTCCAAATAATATTCCTTTATATGCTAAGGGGTATCTAGAGAGTGGGATAGGTTTAATAACTACACTAACCCTAACGCGTACCCTAACCCTAACCCCTACCGTAACCCTAACACGTACCCTAATCCGAACCAATACCCTAATCCGAGCCCTAACCCTAACACTAACGCTAACCCTAACCCTAACCCATACCCTACGACGTACCCGAAGCCCTCCCCGAAACCGTACCCTAAGCCGTACCCAAGCCTAACCCTAAGCCTAACCCTAACCCTAGGCTACCCTTGACAGCTTCTGCCTCCATTAGATTTCCTAAGCACTACTGTTTTAAGGAACAGGTTAAAAAGAGAATCCTAATGTGATTTCTTTATAATGGGTATTTTCCTTATCTTATCCTAGTGTCTAAACTTTTCTAAATGGCTGAACCCCCAAATAATAATCCTTTACGTGCTAAGGGGTATCTAGAGAGTGGGATAGGTTTAATCACTACCCTAACCTTAACACGTACACTAACCCTAATCACTACCCTAAACCTAACACGTACCCTAATCCTAACCCAAACACTAAACCGAGCCCTAACCCTAACACTAAGCCTAACCCTAACCCTAACCCATACCCTACACTGTACCCGAAGCCCTCCCCGAACCCGTACCCTAAGCCGTACCCTAAGCCTAACCCAAACCCTAGGCTACCCTTGACTGCTTCTGACTCCAATAGATTTCCTAAGCAGTAGTGTTTTAAGGAACAGCTTAAAAAGAGAATCCTAATGTGATTTCTTTATAATGGGTGTGTTCCTAATCTTATCCTAGTGTCTAAACTCTTCTCCATGGCTGGACCTCAAAATAATATTCCTTTATATGCTAAGGGGTATCTAGAGAGTGGGATAGGTTTAATAACTACACTAACCCTAACGCGTACCCTAACCCTAACCCCTACCGTAACCCTAACACGTACCCTAATCCGAACCAATACCCTAATCCGAGCCCTAACCCTAACACTAACGCTAACCCTAACCCTAACCCATACCCTACGACGTACCCGAAGCCCTCCCCGAAACCGTACCCTAAGCCGTACCCAAGCCTAACCCTAAGCCTAACCCTAACCCTAGGCTACCCTTGACAGCTTCTGCCTCCATTAGATTTCCTAAGCACTACTGTTTTAAGGAACAGGTTAAAAAGAGAATCCTAACGTGATTTCTTTATAATGGGTATTTTCCTTATCTTATCCTAGTGTCTAAACTTTTCTCCATGGCTGAACCCCTAAATAATAATCCTTTACGTGCTAAGGGGTATCTAGAGAGTGGGATAGGTTTAATCACTACCCTAACACTACCGCGTACCTTAACCCTAACACGTACCCTAATCCTAACCCGTACCCTAAACCGAGCCCTAACCCTAACCCTAACCCTAACTCATACCCTACGCCATATCCGAACCCCTCCCCGAACCCGTACCCTAAGCCGTACCCTAAACCTAACCCTAAGCCTAACCCTAACCCTTGGCTACCCTTGACTGCTTCTGCCTCCAATAGATTTCCTAAGCACTAGTGTTTTAAGGAACAGCGTAAAAAGAGAATCCTAATGTGATTTCTTTATCATGGGTGTGTTCCTTATCTTATCCTAGTGTCTAAATTCTTCTCCATGGCTGGACCCCCAAATAATATTCCTTTACGTGCTAAGGGATATCTAGAGAGTGGGATAGGTTTAATTCCTACACTAACCCTAACGCGTACCCTAACCCTAACCCCTACCCTAACACTAAAACGTACCCTAATCCTAACCCGTACCCTAAACCGAGCCCTAACCCTAACCCTAACCCTAACCCTAACCCCTACCCTAACCCTAACACGTACCCTAATCCTAACCCAAACACTAAATCGAGCCCTAACCCTAACACTAAGCCTAACCCTAACCCTAACCCATACCCTACACTGTACCCGAAGCCCTCCCCGAACCCGTACCCTAAGCCGTACCCTAAGCCTAACCCTAACCCTAGGCTACCCTTGACTGCTTCTGACTCCAATAGATTTCCTAAGCAGTAGTGTTTTAAGGAACAGCTTAAAAAGAGAATCCTAATGTGATTTCTTTATAATGGGTGTGTTCCTAATCTTATCCTAGTGTCTAAACTCTTCTCCATGGCTGGACCTCAAAATAATATTCCTTTATATGCTAAGGGGTATCTAGAGAGTGGGATAGGTTTAATAACTACACTAACCCTAACGCGTACCCTAACCCTAACCCCTACCGTAACCCTAACACGTACCCTAATCCGAACCAATACCCTAATCCGAGCCCTAACCCTAACACTAACGCTAACCCTAACCCTAACCCATACCCTACGACGTACCAGAAGCCCTCCCCGAAACCGTACCCTAAGCCGTACCCAAGCCTAACCCTAAGCCTAACCCTAACCCTAGGCTACCCTTGACAGCTTCTGCCTCCATTAGATTTCCTAAGCACTACTGTTTTAAGGAACAGGTTAAAAAGAGAATCCTAACGTGATTTCTTTATAATGGGTATTTTCCTTATCTTATCCTAGTGTCTAAACTTTTCTCCATGGCTGAACCCCCAAATAATAATCCTTTACGTGCTAAGGGGTATCTAGAGAGTGGGATAGGTTTAATGACTGCACTAACCCTAACACGTACACTAACCCTAACCACTACCCTAACCCTAACACGTAACCTAATCCTAACCCACACCCTAAAACGAGCCCTAACCCTAACACTAACCCTAACCCTAACCATAACCCATACCCTACGCTGTACCCGAAGCCCTCCCCGAACCCATACCCTAAGCCGTACCCTAAGCCTAACCCTAAGCCTAACCCTAACCCTAGGCTACCCTTGACTGCTTCTGCCTCCAATAGATTTCCTAAGCACTAGTGTTTAAAGGAACAGCTTAAAAATAGAATCCTAAAGTGATTTCTTTATAATGGGTGTGTTCCTTATCTTATCCTAGTGTCTAAACTCTTCTCCATGGCTGGACCCCCAAATAATATTCCTTTACGTGCTAAGGGGTATCTAGAGAGTGGGATAGGTTTAATAACTACCCTAACCCTAACGCGTACCCTAACCCTAACCCCTACCCTAACCCTAACACGTACCCTAATCCTAACCCGTACCCTAAACCGAGCCCTAACCCTAACACTAACCCTAACCCTAACTCATACCCTACGCCATACCCGAAGCCCTCCCCGAACCCGTACCCTAAGCCGTACCCTAAACCTAACCCTAAGCCTAACCCTAACCCTAGGCTACCCTTCACTGCTTCTGCCTCCAATAGATTTCCTAAGCACTAGTGTTTTAAGGACCAGCTTAAAAAGAGAATCCTAATGTGATTTCTTTATAATGGGTGTGTTCCTTATCTTATGCTAGTGTCTAAACTCTTCTCCATGGCTGGACCCCCAAATAATATTCCTTTACGTGCTAAGGGTTATCTAGAGAGTGGGATAGGTTTAATAACTACACTAACCCTAACGTGTACCCTAACCCTAACCCCTACCCTAACCCTAACACGTACCCTAATCCTAACCAATACCCTAAACCGAGCCCTAACCCTAACCCTAACCCTAACCCTAACCCATACCCTACGCCGTACTCGAAGCCCTCACCGAACCCGTACCCTAAGCCGTACCCTAAGCCTAACCCTAAGCCTAACCCTAACCCTAAGCTACCCTTGATTGCTGTTGCCTCCAATAGATTTCCTAAGCACTAGTGTTTTAATGAACAGCTTAAAAAGAGAATCCTAATGTGATTTCTTTATAATGGGTAGGTTCCTTACCTTATCCTAGTGTCTAAACTTTTCTCCATGGCTGGACCCCCAAATAATATTCCTTTACGTGCTAAGGGGTATCTAGAGAGTGGGATAGGTTTAATGACTGCACTAACCCTAACACGTACACTAACCCTAACCACTACCCTAACCCTAACACGTAACCTAATCCTAACCCGTACCCTAAACCGAGCCCTAACCCTAACACTAACCCTAACCCTAACCCTAACCCATACCCTACGCCATACCCGAAGCCCTCCCAGAACCCGTACCCTAAGCCGTACCCTAAACCTAACCCTAAGCCTTACCCTAACCCTAGGCTACCCTTGACTGCTTCTGCCTCCAATAGATTTCCTAAGCACTAGTGTTTTAAGGAACAGCGTAAAAAGAGAATCCTAATGTGATTTCTTTATAATGGGTGTGTTCCTTATCTTATCCTAGTGTCTAAACTCTTCTCCATGGCTGGACCCCCAAATAATATTCCTTTACGTGTTAAGGGGTATCTAGAGAGTGGGATAGGTTTAATAACTACCCTAACCCTAACGCGTACCCTAACCCTAACCCCTACCCTAACCCTAACACGTACCCTAATCCTAACCTGTACCCTAAACGGAGCCCTAACCCTAACACTAACCCTAACCCTAACCCTAACTCATACCCTACGCCATATCCGAACCCCTCCCCGAACCCGTACCCTAAGCCGTACCCTAAACCTAACCCTAAGCCTAACCCTAACCCTTGGCTACCCTTGACTGCTTCTGCCTCCAATAGATTTCCTAAGCACTAGTGTTTTAAGGAACAGCGTAAAAAGAGAATCCTAATGTGATTTCTTTATAATGGGTGTGTTCCTTATCTTATCCTAGTGTCTAAATTCTTTTCCATGGCTGGACCCCCAAATAATATTCCTTTACCTGCTAAGGGGTATCTAGAGAGTGGGATAGGTTTAATACCTACACTAACCCTAACGCGTACCCTAACCCTAACCCCAACCCTAACACTAAAACGTACCCTAATCCTAACCCGTACCCTAAACCGAGCCCTAACCCTAACCCTAACCCTAACCCTAACCCTAACCCTAACCCTAACCCTAACCCCTACCCTAACCCTAACACGTACCCTAATCCTAACCAATACCCTAAACCGAGCCCTAACCCTAACACTAACCCTAACCCTAACCCTAACCCATACCCTACGCCGTACACGAAGCCCTCCCCGAACCCATACCCTAAGCCATACCCTAAGCCTAACCCTAAGCCCAACCCTAACCCTAGGCTACCCTTGACTGCTTCTGCCTCCAATAGATTTCCTAAGCACTAGTGTTTTAAGGAACAGCTTAAAAAGAGAATCCTAATGTGATTTCTTTATAATGGGTGTGCTCCTAATCTTATCCTAGTGTCTAAACTCTTCTCCAGGGCTGGACCTCCAAATAATATTCCTTTATATGCTAAGGGGTATCTAGAGAGTGAGATAGGTTTAATAACTACACTAACCCTAACGCGTTCCCTAACCCTAACCCCTACCGTAACCCTAACACGTACCCTAATCCGAACCAATACCTTAATCCGAGCCCTAACCCTAACACTAACCCTAACCCTAACCCTAACCCATACCCTACGCCGTACCCGAAGCCCTCCCTGAAACCGTACCCTAAGCCGTACCGAAGCCTAACCCTAAGCCTAACCCTAACCCTAGGCTACCCTTGACAGCTTCTGCCTCTATTAGATTTCCTATGCACTAGTGTTTTAAGGAACAGGTTAAAAAGAGAATCCTAATGTGATTTCTTTATAATGGGTATGTTCCTTAACTTATCCTAGTGTCTAAACTTTTCTCCATGGCTGGACCCCCAAATAATAATCCTTTACGTGCTATGGGGTATCTAGATAGTGGGATAGGTTTAATCACTACCTTAACGCTAACACGTACACTAACCCTAACCACTACCCTAACCCTAACACGTAACCTAATCCTAACCCATACACTAAACCGAGCCCTAACCCTAACACTAACCCTAAACCTAACCCTAACCCATACCCTACGGCGAACCCGAACCCCTCCCAGAACCCGTACCCTAAACCGTACCCTAACCCTAACCCTAAGCCTAACCTAACCCTAGGCTACCCTTGATTGCTTCTGCCTCCAATAGATTTCCTAAGCACTAATGTTTTAAGGAACAGCTTAAAAAGAGAATCCTAATGTGATTTCTTTATAATGGGTGTGTTCCTTATCTTATCCTAGTGTCTAAACTCTTCTCCATGGCTGGACCCCCAAATAATATTCCTTTACGTGCTAAGGGGTATCTAGAGAGTGGGATAGGTTTAATAACTACCCTAACCCTAACGCGTACCCTAACCCTAACCCCTACCCTAATACTAACACGTACCCTAATCCTAACCTGTACCCTAAACCGAGCCCTAACGCTAACACTAACCCTAACCCTAACCCTAACCCATAGCCTACGCCGTAACTGAAGCCCTCCCCGAAGCCATACCCTAAGCCGTACCCTAAGCCTAAACCTAAGCCTAACCCTAAACCTAGGCTACCCTTGAATGCTTCTGCCTCCAATAGATTTCCCAAGCACTAGTGTTTTAAGGAACAGCTTAAAAAGAGAATCCTAATGTGATTTCTTTATAATGGGTGTGTTCCTTATCTTATCCTAGTGTCTAAACTCTTCTCCATGGCTGGACCCCCAAATAATATTCCTTTACGTGCTAAGGGGTATCTAGAGAGTGGGATAGGTTTAATAACTACCCTAACCGTAACGCGTACCCTAACCCTAACCCGTACCCTAACCCTAACACGTACCCTAATCCTAAACCGTACCCTTAACCAAGACCTAACCCTAACCCTAACCCTAACTCATACCCTACGCCATATCCTAACCCCTCCCCGAACCCGTACCCTAAGCCGTACCCTAAACCTAACCCTAAGCCTAACACTAACCCTAGGCTACCCTTGACTGCTTCTGCCTCCAATAGATTTCCTAAGCACTAGTGTTTTAAGGAACAGCTTAAAAAGAGAATCCTAATGTGATTTCTTTATAATGGGTGTGTTCCTTATCTTATCCTAGTGTCTAAACTCTTCTCCATGGCTGGACCCCCAAATAATATTCCTTTACGTGCTAAGGGGTATCTAGAGAGTGGGATAGGTTTAATAACTACTCTAACCCTAACGTGTACCCTAACCCTAACCCCTAGCCTAACCCTAACACGTACCCTAATCCTAACCAATACCCTAAACCGAGCCCTAACCCTAACACTAACCCTAACCCTAGCCCTAACCCATACCCTACGCCTTACTCGAAGCCCTCCCCGAACCCGTACCCTAAGCCGTACCCTAAGCCTAACCCTAACCCTAGGCTACCCTTGATTGCTGTTGCTTCCAATAGATTTCCTAAGCACTAGTGTTTTAATGAACAGCTTAAAAAGAGAATCCTAATGTGATTTCTTTATAATGGGTAGGTTCCTTACCTTATCCTAGTGTCTAAACTTTTCTCCATGGCTGGACCCCCAAATAATATTCCTTTACGTGCTAAGGGGTATCTAGAGAGTGGGATAGGTTTAATGACTGCACTAACCCTAACACGTACACTAACCCTAACCACTACCCTAACCCTAACACGTACCCTAATCCTAACCCACACCCTAAACCGAGCCCGAACCCTAACACTAACCATAACCCATACCCTACGCTGTACCCGAAGCCCTCCCCGAACCCGTACCCTAAGCCGTACCCTAAGCCTAACCCTAAGCCTAACCCTAACCCTAGGCTACCCTTGACTGCTTCTGCCTCCAATAGATTTCCTAAGCACTAGTGTTTAAAGGAACAGCTTAAAAAGAGAATCCTAATGTGATTTCTTTATAATGGGTGTGTTCCTTATCTTATCCTAGTGTCTAAACTCTTCTCCATGGCTGGACCCCCAAATAATATTCCTTTACGTGCTAAGGGGTATCTAGAGAGTGGGATAGGTTTAATAACTACCCTAAACCTAACGCGTACCCTAACCCTAACCCCTACCCTAACCCTAACACGTACCCTAATCCTAACCCGTACCCTAAACCGAGCCCTAACCCTAACACTAACCCTAACCCTAACCCTAACTCATACCCTACGCCATACCCGAAGCCCTCCCCGAACCCGTACCCTAAGCCGTACCCTAAACCTAACCCTAAGCCTAACCCTAACCCTAGGCTACCCTTGACTGCTTCTGCCTCCAATAGATTTCCTAAGCACTAGTGTTTTAAGGAACAGCTTAAAAAGAGAATCCTAATGTGATTTCTTTATAATGGGTGTGTTCCTTATCTTATCCTAGTGTCTAAACTCTTCTCCATGGCTGGACCCCCAAATAATATTCCTTTACGTGCTAAGGGGTATCTAGAGAGTGGGATAGGTTTAATAACTACTCTAACCCTAACGTGTACCCTAACCCTAACCCCTAGCCTAACCCTAACACGTACCCTAATCCTAACCAATACCCTAAACCGAGCCCTAACCCTAACACTAACCCTAACCCTAGCCCTAACCCATACCCTACGCCTTACTCGAAGCCCTCCCCGAACCCGTACCCTAAGCCGTACCCTAAGCCTAACCCTAACCCTAGGCTACCCTTGATTGCTGTTGCTTCCAATAGATTTCCTAAGCACTAGTGTTTTAATGAACAGCTTAAAAAGAGAATCCTAATGTGATTTCTTTATAATGGGTAGGTTCCTTACCTTATCCTAGTGTCTAAACTTTTCTCCATGGCTGGACCCCCAAATAATATTCCTTTACGTGCTAAGGGGTATCTAGAGAGTGGGATAGGTTTAATGACTGCACTAACCCTAACACGTACACTAACCCTAACCACTACCCTAACCCTAACACGTACCCTAATCCTAACCCACACCCTAAACCGAGCCCGAACCCTAACACTAACCATAACCCATACCCTACGCTGTACCCGAAGCCCTCCCCGAACCCGTACCCTAAGCCGTACCCTAAGCCTAACCCTAAGCCTAACCCTAACCCTAGGCTACCCTTGACTGCTTCTGCCTCCAATAGATTTCCTAAGCACTAGTGTTTAAAGGAACAGCTTAAAAAGAGAATCCTAATGTGATTTCTTTATAATGGGTGTGTTCCTTATCTTATCCTAGTGTCTAAACTCTTCTCCATGGCTGGACCCCCAAATAATATTCCTTTACGTGCTAAGGGGTATCTAGAGAGTGGGATAGGTTTAATAACTACCCTAACCCTAACGCGTACCCTAACCCTAACCCCTACCCTAACCCTAACACGTACCCTAATCCTAACCCGTACCCTAAACCGAGCCCTAACCCTAACACTAACCCTAACCCTAACCCTAACTCATACCCTACGCCATACCCGAAGCCCTCCCCGAACCCGTACCCTAAGCCGTACCCTAAACCTAACCCTAAGCCTAACCCTAACCCTAGGCTACCCTTGACTGCTTCTGCCTCCAATAGATTTCCTAAGCACTAGTGTTTTAAGGACCAGCTTAAAAAGAGAATCCTAATGTGATTTCTTTATAATGGGTGTGTTCCTTATCTTATGCTAGTGTCTAAACTCTTCTCCATGGCTGGACCCCCAAATAATATTCCTTTACGTGCTAAGGGTTACCTAGAGAGTGGGATAGGTTTAATAACTACACTAACCCTAACGTGTACCCTAACCCTAACCCCTACACTAACCCTAACACGTACCCTAATCCTAACCAATGCCCTAAACCGAGCCCTAACCCTAACACTAACCCTAACCCTAACCCTAACCCATACCCTACGCCGTACTCGAAGCCCTCACCGAACCCGTACCCTAAGCCTAACCCTAACGCTAAGCTACCCTTGATTGCTGTTGCCTCCAATAGATTTCCTAAGCACTAGTGTTTTAATGAACAGCTTAAAAAGAGAATCCTAATGTGATTTCTTTATAATGGGTAGGTTCCTTACCTTATCCTAGTGTCTAAACTTTTCTCCATGGCTGGACCCCCAAATAATATTCCTTTACGTGCTAAGGGGTATCTAGAGAGTGGGATAGGTTTAATGACTGCACTAACCCTAACACGTACACTAACCCTAACCACTACCCTAACCCTAACACGTACCCTAATCCTAACCCACACCCTAAACCGAGCCCTAACCCTAACACTAACCCTAACCCTAACCCTAACCCATACCCTACGCTGTACCCGAAGCCCTCCCCGAACCCGTACCCTAAGCCGTACCCTAAGACTAACCCTAAGCCTAACCCTAACCCTAGGCTACCCTTGACTGCTTCTGCCTCCAATAGATTTCCTAAGCACTAGTGTTTTAAGGAACAGCTTAAAAAGAGAATCCTAATGTGATTTCTTTATAATGGGTGTGTTCCTTATCTTATCCTAGTGTCTAAACTCTTCTCCATGGCTGGACCCCCAAATAATATTCCTTTACGTGCTAAGGGGTATCTAGAGAGTGGGATAGGTTTAATAACTACCCTAACCCTAACGCGTACCCTAACCCTAACCCCTACCCTAACCCTAACACGTAACCTAATCCTAACCCGTACCCTAAACCGAGCCCTAACCCTAACACTAACCCTAACCCTAACCCTAACTCATACCCTACGCCATAACCGAAGCCCTCCCCGAACCCGTACCCTAAGCCGTACCCTAAACCTTACCCTAAGCCTTACCCTAACCCTAGGCTACCCTTGACTGCTTCTGCCTCCAATAGATTTCCTAAGCACTAGTGTTTTAAGGAACAGCGTAAAAAGAGAATCCTAATGTGATTTCTTTATAATGGGTGTGTTCCTTATCTTATCCTAGTGTCTAAACTCTTCTCCATGGCTGGACCCCCAAATAATATTCCTTTACGTGCTAAGGGGTATCTAGAGAGTGGGATAGGTTTAATAACTACCCTAACCCTAACGCGTACCCTAACCCTAACCCCTACCCTAACCCTAACACGTACCCTAATCCTAACCAGTACCCTAAACCGAGCCCTAACCCTAACACTAACCCTAACCCTAACCCTAAGCCATACCCTACGCCGTACCCGGAGCCCTCCCCGAACCCGTACCCTAAGCCATACCCTAAGCCTAACCCTAAGCCTAACCCTAACCCTAGGCTACCCTTGACTACTTCTACCTCCAATAGATTTCCTAAGCACTAGTGTTTTAAGGACCAGCTTAAAAAGAGAATCCTAATGTGATTTCTTTATAATGGGTGTGTTCCTTATCTTATGCTAGTGTCTAAACTCTTCTCCATGGCTGGACCCCCAAATAATATTCCTTTACGTGCTAAGGGTTATCTAGAGAGTGGGATAGGTTTAATAACTACACTAACCCTAACGTGTACCCTAACCCTAACCCCTACCCTAACCCTAACACGTACCCTAATCCTAAACAATACCCTAAACCGAGCCCTAACCCTAACACTAACCCTAACCCTAACCCTAACCCATACCCTACGCCGTACTCGAAGCCCTCACCGAACCCGTACCCTAAGCCGTACCCTAAGCCTAACCCTAAGCCTAACCCTAACCCTAAGCTACCCTTGATTGCTGTTGCCTCCAATAGATTTCCTAAGCACTAGTGTTTTAATGAACAGCTTAAAAAGAGAATCCTAATGTGATTTCTTTATAATGGGTAGGTTCCTTACCTTATCCTAGTGTCTAAACTTTTCTCCATGGCTGGACCCCCAAATAATATTCCTTTACGTGCTAAGGGGTATCTAGAGAGTGGGATAGGTTTAATGACTGCACTAACCCTAACACGTTCACTAACCCTAACCACTACCCTAACCCTAACACGTACCCTAATCCTAACCCACACCCTAAACCGAGCCCTAACCCTAACACTAACCCTAACCCTAACCCTAACCCATACCCTATGCTGTACCCGAAGCCCTCCCCGAACCCGTACCCTAAGCCGTACCCTAAGCCTAACCCTAAGCCTAACCCTAACCCTAGGCTACCCTTGACTGCTTCTGCCTCCAATAGATTTCCTAAGCACTAGTGTTTTAAGGAACAGCTTAAAAAGAGAATCCTAATGTGATTTCTTTATAATGGGTGTGTTCCTTATCTTATCCTAGTGTCTAAACTCTTCTCCATGGCTGGACCCCCAAATAATATTCCTTTACGTGCTAAGGGGTATCTAGAGAGTGGGATAGGTTTAATAACTACACTAACCCTAACGCGTACCCTAACCCTAACCCCTACCCTAACCCTAACACGTAACCTAATCCTAACCCGTACCCTAAACCGAGCCCTAACCCTAACACTAACCCTAACCCTAACCCTAACTCATACCCTACGCCATACCCGAAGCCCTCCCCGAACCCGTACCCTAAGCCGTACCCTAAACCTAACCCTAAGCCTTACCCTAACCCTAGGCTACCCTTGACTGCTTCTGCCTCCAATAGATTTCCTAAGCACTAGTGTTTTAAGGAACAGCGTAAAAAGAGAATCCTAATGTGATTTCGTTATAATGGGTGTGTTCCTTATTTTATCCTAGTGTCTAAACTCTTCTCCATGGCTGGACCCCCAAATAATATTCCTTTACGTGCTAAGGGGTATCTAGAGAGTGGGATAGGTTTAATAACTACCCTAACCCTAACGCGTACCCTAACCCTAACCCCTACCCTAACCCTAACACGTACCCTAATCCTAACCAGTACCCTAAACCGAGCCCTAACCCTAACACTAACCCTAACCCTAACCCTAAGCCATACCCTACGCCGTACCCGAAGCCCTCCCCGAACCCGTACCCTAAGCCATACCCTAAGCCTAACTCTAAGCCTAACCCTAACCCTAGGCTACCCTTGACTGCTTCTACCTCCAATAGATTTCCTAAGCACTAGTGTTTTAAGGAACAGCTTAAAAAGAGAATCCTAATGTGATTTCTTTATAATGGGTGTGTTCCTTATCTTATGCTAGTGTCTAAACTCTTCTCCATGGCTGGACCCCCAAATAATATTCCTTTACGTGCTAAGGGTTATCTAGAGAGTGGGATAGGTTTAATAACTACACTAACCCTAACGTGTACCCTAACCCTAACCCCTACCCTAACCCTAACACGTACCCTAATCCTAACCAATACCCTAAACCGAGCCCTAACCCTAACACTAACCCTAACCCTAACCCTAACCCATACCCTACGCCGTACTCGAAGCCCTCCCCGAACCCGTACCCTAAGCCGTACCCTAAGCCTAACCCTAAGCCTAACCCTAACCCTAAGCTACCCTTGATTGCTGTTGCCTCCAATAGATTTCCTAAGCACTAGTGTTTTAATGAACAGCTTAAAAAGAGAATCCTAATGTGATTTCTTTATAATGGGTAGGTTCCTTACCTTATCCTAGTGTCTAAACTTTTCTCCATGGCTGGACCCCCAAATAATATTCCTTTACGTGCTAAGGGGTATCTAGAGAGTGGGATAGGTTTAATGACTGCACTAACCCTAACACGTTCACTAACCCTAACCACTACCCTAACCCTAACACGTACCCTAATCCTAACCCACACCCTAAACCGAGCCCTAACCCTAACACTAACCCTAACCCTAACCCTAACCCATACCCTACGCTGTACCCGAAGCCCTCCCCGAACCCGTACCCTAAGCCGTACCCTAAGCCTAACCCTAAGCCTAACACTAACCCTAGGCTACCCTTGACTGCTTCTGCCTCCAATAGATTTCCTAAGCACTAGTGTTTTAAGGAACAGCTTAAAAAGAGAATCCTAATGTGATTTCTTTATAATGGGTGTGTTCCTTATCTTATCCTAGTGTCTAAACTCTTCTCCATGGCTGGACCCCCAAATAATATTCCTTTACGTGCTAAGGGGTATCTAGAGAGTGGGATAGGTTTAATAACTACACTAACCCTAACGCGTACCCTAACCCTAACCCCTACCCTAACCCTAACACGTAACCTAATCCTAACCCGTACCCTAAACCGAGCCCTAACCCTAACACTAACCCTAACCCTAACCCTAACTCATACCCTACGCCATACCCGAAGCCCTCCCCGAACCCGTACCCTAAGCCGTACCCTAAACCTAACCCTAAGCCTTACCCTAACCCTAGGCTACCCTTGACTGCTTCTGCCTCCAATAGATTTCCTAAGCACTAGTGTTTTAAGGAACAGCGTAAAAAGAGAATCCTAATGTGATTTCTTTATAATGGGTGTGTTCCTTATCTTATCCTAGTGTCTAAACTCTTCTCCATGGCTGGACCCCCAAATAATATTCCTTTACGTGCTAAGGGGTATCTAGAGAGTGGGATAGGTTTAATAACTACCCTAACCCTAACGCGTACCCTAACCCTAACCCCTACCCTAACCCTAACACGTACCCTAATCCTAACCCGTACCCTAAACCGAGCCCTAACCCTAACACTAACCCTAACCCTAACCCTAAGCCATACCCTACGCCGTACCCGAAGCCCTCCCCGAACCCGTACCCTAAGCCATACCCTAAGCCTAACCCTAAGCCTAACCCTAACCCTAGGCTACCCTTGACTGCTTCTACCTCCAATAGATTTCCTAAGCACTAGTGTTTTAAGGAACAGCTTAAAAAGAGAATCCTAATGTGATTTCTTTATAATGGGTGTGTTCCTTATCTTATCCTAGTGTCTAAACTCTTCTCCATGGCTGGACCCCCAAAAATATTCCTTTACGTGCTAAGGGGTATCTAGAGAGTGGGATAGGTTTAATAACTACACTAACCCTAACACATACCCTAACCCTAACCCCTACCCTAACCCTAACACGTACCCTAATCCTAAACCGTACCCTAAACCGAGCCCTAACCCTAAAACTAACCCTAACCCTAACCCTAACCCATACCCTACGCCGTACCCGAAGCGCTCCCCGAACCCGGACCCTAAGCCTAACCCTAAGCCTAACCCTAATCCTAGGCTACCCTTGACTGCTTCTGCCTCCAATAGATTTCCTAAGCACTAGTGTTTTAAGGAAGAGCTTAAAAAGAGAATCCTAATGTGATTTCTTTATAATGGGTGTGTTCCTTATCTTATCCTAGTGCCTAAACTCTTCTCCATGCCTGGACCCACAAATAATATTCCTTTACGTGCTAAGGGGTATCTAGAGAGTGGGATAGGTTTAATAACTACCCTAACCCTAACGTGTACACTAACCCTAACCCCTACCCTAACCCTAACACGTACCCTAATCCTAACCCGTACCCTAAACCTAACACTAACCCAAACCCTAACCCTAACCCATAGCCTACGCCGTACACGATCCCCTCCCCGAACCCGTACCCTAAGCCGTACCCTAAGCCTAACCCTAACCCTAGGCTACCCTTGACTGCTTCTGCCTCCAATAGATTTCCTATGAACTAGTGTTTTAAGGAACAGCTTAAAAAGAAAATCCTAATGTGATTTCTTTATAATGGGTGTGTTCCTTATCTTATCCTAGTGTCTAAACTCTTCTCCATGCCTGGACCCCCAAATAATATTCCTTTACGTGCTAAGGGGTATCTAGAGAGTGGGATAGGTTTAATCACTACCCTAACACTAACGCGTACCCTAACCCTAACCCCTACCCTAACCCTAACACGTACCCTAATCCTAACCCGTACCCTAAACCGAGCCCTAACACTAACCCTAACCCTAACTCATACCCTACGCCATATCCGAACCCCTCCCCGAACCCGTACCCTAAGCCGTACCCTAAACCTAACCCTAAGCCTAACCCTAACCCTTGGCTACCCTTGACTGCTTCTGCCTCCAATAGATTTCCTAAGCACTAGTGTTTTAAGGAACAGCGTAAAAAGAGAATCCTAATGTGATTTCTTTATAATAGGTGTGTTCCTTATCTTATCCTAGTGTCTAAATTCTTCTCCATGGCTGGACCCCCAAATAATATTCCTTTACGTGCTAAGGGGTATCTAGAGAGTGGGATAAGTTTAATACCTACACTAACCCTAACGCGTACCCTAACCCTAACCCCTACCCTAACACTAAAACGTACCCTAATCCTAACCCGTACCCTAAACCTAGCCCTAACCCTAACCCTAACCCTAACCCTAACCCTAACCCTAACCCTAACCCTAACCCTAACCCCTACCCTAACCCTAACACGTACCCTAATCCTAAACAATACCCTAAACCGAGCCCTAACCCTAACACTAACCCTAACCCTAACCCTAACCCATACCCTACGCCGTACACGAAGCCCTCCCCGAACCCATACCCTAAGCCATACCCTAAGCCTAACCCTAAGCCCAACCCTAACCCTAGGCTACCCTTGACTGCTTCTGCCTCCAATAGATTTCCTAAGCACTAGTGTTTTAAGGAACAGCTTAAAAAGAGAATCCTAATGTGATTTCTTTATAATGGGTGTGTTCCTAATCTTATCCTAGTGTCTAAACTCTTCTCCATGGCTGGACCTCCAAATAATATTCCTTTATATGCTAAGGGGTATCTAGAGAGTGGGATAGGTTTAATAACTACACTAACCCTAACGCGTACCCTAACCCTAACCCCTACCGTAACCCTAACACGTACCCTAATCCGAACCAATACCTTAATCCGAGCCCTAACCCTAACACTAACCCTAACCCTAACCCTAACCCATACCCTACGCCGTACCCGAAGCCCTCCCCGAAACCGTACCCTAAGCCGTACCCAAGCCTAACCCTAAGCCTAACCCTAACCCTAGGCTACCCTTGACAGCTTCGGCCTCCATTAGATTTCCTACGCACTAGTGTTTTAAGGAACAGGTTAAAAAGAGTATCCTAATGTGATTTCTTTATAATGGGTATGTTCCTTATCTTATCCTAGTGTCTAAACTTTTCTCCATGGCTGGACCCCCAAATAATAATCCTTTACGTGCTATGGGGTATCTAGATAGTGGGATAGGTTTAATCACTACCTTAACGCTAACACGTACACTAACCCTAACCACTACCCTAACCCTAACACGTAACCTAATTCTAACCCATACACTAAACCGAGCCCTAACCCTAACACTAACCCTAACCCTAACCCTAACCCATACCCTACGGCGTACCCGAACCCCTCCCAGAACCCGTACCCTAAACCGTACCCTAACCCTAACCCTAAGCCTAACCTAACCCTAGGCTACCCTTGACTGCTTCTGCCTCCAATAGATTTCCTAAGCACTAGTGTTTTAAGGAACAGCTTAAAAAGAGAATCCTAATGTGATTTCTTTATAATGGGTGTGTTCCTTATCTTATCCTAGTGTCTAAACTCTTCTCCATGGCTGGACCCCCAAATAATATTCCTTTACGTGCTAAGGGGTATCTAGAGAGTGGGATAGGTTTAATAACTACCCTAACCCTAACGCGTACCCTAACCCTAACCCGTACCCTAACCCTAACACGTACCCTAATCCTAAACCGTACCCTTAACCAAGACCTAACCCTAACCCTAACCCTAACTCATGCCCTACGCCATATCCGAACCCCTCCCCGAACCCGTACCCTAAGCCGTACCCTAAACCTAACCCTAAGCCTAACCCTAACCCTAGGCTACCCTTGACTGCTTCTGCCTCCAATAGATTTCCTAAGCACTAGTGTTTTAAGTAACAGCTTAAAAAGAGAATCCTAATGTGATTTCTTTATAATGGGTGTGTTCCTTATCTTATTCTAGTGTCTAAACTCTTCTCCATGGCTGGTCCCCCAAATAATATTCCTTTACGTGCCAAGGGGTATCTAGAGAGTGGGATAGGTTTAATAACTACACTAACCCTAACGTGTACCCTAACCCTAACCCCTAGCCTAACCCTAACACGTACCCTAATCCTAACCAATATCCTAAACCGAGCCCTAACCCTAACACTAACCCTAACCCTAACCCTAACCCATACCCTACGCCGTACTCGAAGCCCTCCCCGAACCCGTACCCTAAGCCGTACCCTAAGCCTAAACCTAACCCTAGGCTACCCTTGATTGCTGCTGCCTCCAATAGATTTCCTAAGCAATAGTGTTTTAATGAACAGCTTAAAAAGAGAATCCTAATGTGATTTCTTTATAATGGGTAGGTTCCTTACCTTATCCTAGTGTCTAAACTTTTCTCCATGGTTGGACCCCCAAATAATATTCCTTTATGTGCTAAGGGGTATCTAGAGAGTGGGATAGGTTTAATCACTACACTAACCCTAACATGTACACTGACCCTAACCACTACCCTAACCCTAACATGTACCCTAATCCTAACCCAGACCCTAAACCGAGCCCTAACCCTAACACTAACCCTAACCCTAACCCTAACCCATACCCTACGCTGTACCCGAAGCCCTCCCCGAACCCGTACCCTAAGCCGTACCCTAAGCGTAACCCTAAGCCTAACCCTAACCCTAGGCTACCCTTGACTGCTTCTGCCTCTAATAGATTTCCTAAGCACTAGTGTTTTAAGGAACAGCTTAAAAAGAGAATCCTAATGTGATTTCTTTATAATGGGTGTGTTCCTTATCATATCCTAGTGTCTAAACTCTTCTCCATGGCTGGACCCCCAAATAATATTCCTTTACGTGCTAAGGGGTATCTAGAGAGTGGGATAGGTTTAATAACTACCCTAACCCTAACGCGTACCCTAACCCTAACCCCTACCCTAACACTAAAACGTACCCTAATCCTAACCCATACCCTAAACCGAGCCCTAAACCTAACACTAACCCTAACCCTAACCTTAACCCATACCCTACGCCGTACCCGAAGCCCTCCCCGAACCCGTACACTAAGCCGTACCCTAAGCCTAACCCTAAGCCTAACCCTAACCCTAGGCTACCCTTGACTGCTTCTGCCTCCAATAGATTTTCTAAGCACTAGTGTTTTAAGGAACAACTTAAAAAGAGAATCCTAATGTGATTTCTTTATAATGGGTGTGTTCCTTATCTTATCCTAGTGTCTAAACTCTTCTCCATGGCTGGAACTCCAAATAATATTCCTTTACGTGCTAAGGGGTATCTAGAGAGTGGGATAGGTTTAATAACTACACTAACCCTAACGTGTACCCTAACCCTAACCCCTACCGTAACCCTAACACGTACCCTAATCCTAACCCGTACCCTAAACGGAGCCCTAACCCTAACACTAACCGAAACCCTAACCCTAACCCATACCCTACGCCGTACACGAACCCCTCCCCGAACCCGTACCCTAAGCCTAACCCTAAGCCTAACCCTAACCCTAACCCTAACCCTAACCCCTACCCTAACCCTAACACGTACCCTAATCCTAACCAATACCCTAAACCGAGCCCTAAACCTAACACTAACCCTAACCCTAACCCTAACCCATACCCTACGCCGTACACGAAGCCCTCCCCGAACCCATACCCTAAGCCATACCCTAAGCCTAACCCTAAGCCTAACCCTAACCCTAGGCTACCCTTGACTGCTTCTGCCTCCAATAGATTTCCTAAGCACTAGTGTTTTAAGGAACAGCTTAAAAAGAGAATCCTAATGTGATTTCTTTATAATGGGTATGTTCCTTATCTTATTTTAGTGTCTAAACTTTTCTCCATGCCTGGACCCCCAAATAATATTCCTTTACGTGCTAAGGGGTATCTAGAGAGTGGGATAGGTTTAATCACTACCCTAACCTTAACACGTACACTAACCCTAACCACTACCCTAACCCTAACACGTACCCTAATCCTAAGCCGTATCCTAAACCGAGCCCTAACCCTAACACTAACCCTATCCCTATCACGAACCCATACCCTACGCCGTACCCGAAGCCCTCCCCGAACCCGTATCCTAAGCCGTACCCTAAGCCTAACCCTAAGCCTAAGCCTAACCCTAGGCTACCCTTGACTGCTTCTACCTCCAATAGATTTTCTAAGCACTAGTGTTTTAAGGAACAGATTAAAAAGAGAATCCTAATGTGATTTCTTTATAATGGGTGTGTTCCTTATCTTATCCTAGTGTCTAAACTTTTCTCCATGGCTGGATCCCCAAATAATATTCCTTTACATGCTATGGGGTATCTAGAGAGTGGGATAGGTTTAATAACTACCCTAACCCTAACACGTACCCTAACCCTAACCCCTACCCTAACCCTAACACGTACCCTAATCCTAAACCGTACCCTAAACCGAGCCCTAACCCTAACACTAACCCTAACCCTAACCCTAACCCATACCCTACGCCGTACCCGAACCCCTCCCAGAACCCGTACCCTAAACCGTACCCTAACCCTAACCCTAAGCCTAACCCTAACCCTAGGCTACCCTTGACTGCTTCTGCCTCCAATAGATTTCCTAAGCACTAGTGTTTTAAGGAACAGCTTAAAAAGAGAATCCTAATGTGATTTCTTTATAATGGGTGTGTTCCTTATCTTATCCTAGTGTCTAAACTCTTCTCCATGGCTGGACCTCCAAATAATATTCCTTTACGTGCTAAGGGGTATCTAGAGAGTGGGATAGGTTTAATACCTACCCTAACCCTAACGCGTACCCTAACCCTAACCCCTACCCTAACACTAAAACGTACCCTAATCCTAACCCGTACCCTAAACCGAGCCCTAACCCTAACACTAAACCTAACCCTAACCCTAAACCATACCCTACACCGTACCCACAGCCCTCCCCGAACCCGTACCCTAAGTCGTACCCTAAGCCTAACCCTAACCCTAGGCTACCCTTGACTGCTTCTGCATCCAATAGATTTTCTAAGCACTAGTGTTTTAAGGAACAGCTTAAAAAGAGAATCCTAAGGTGATTTCTTTATAATGGGTGTGTTCCTTATCTTTTCCTAGTGTCTAAACTCTTCTCCATGGCTGGACCTCCAAATAATATTCCTTTACGTGCTAAGGGGTATCTAGAGAGTGGGATAGGTTTAATAACTACACTAACCCTAACGCGTACCCTAACCCTAACCCCTACCGTAACCCAAACACGTACCCTAATCCTAACCCGTACCCTAAACGGAGCCCTAACCCTAACACTAACCGAAACCCTAACCCTAACCCATACCCTACGCCGTACACGAACCCCTCCCCGAACCCGTACCCTAAGCCTAACCCTAAGCCTAACCCTAACCCTAACCCTAACCCTAACCCCTACCCTAACCCTAACACGTACCCTAATCCTAACCAATACCCTAAACCGAGCCCTAACCCTAACACTAACCCTAACCCTAACCCTAACCCATACCCTATGCCGTACACGAAGCCCTCCCCGAACCCATACCCTAAGCCATACCCTAAGCCTAACCCTAAGCCTAACCCTAACCCTAGGCTACCCTTGACTGCTTCTGCCTCCAATAGATTTCCTAAGCACTAGTGTTTTAAGGAACAGCTTAAAAAGAGAATCCTAATGTGATTTCTTTATAATGGGTATGTTCCTTATCTTATTTTAGTGTCTAAACTTTTCTCCATGCCTGGACCCCCAAATAATATTCCTTTACGTGCTAAGGGGTATCTAGAGAGTGGGATAGGTTTAATCACTACCCTAACCTTAACACGTACACTAACCCTAACCACTACCCTAACCCTAACACGTACCCTAATCCTAACCCAGACCCTAAACCGAGCCCTAACCCTAACACTAACCCTAACCCTAACCCTAACCCATACCCTACACTGTACCCGAAGCCCTCCCCAAACCCTTACCCTAAGCCGTATCCTAAGCCTAACCCTAAGCCTAACCCTAACCCTAGGCTACCCTTGACTGCTTCTGACTCCAATAGATTTCCTAAGCACTAGTGTTTTAAGGAACAGCTTAAAAAGAGAATCCTAATGTGATTTCTTTATAATGGGTGTGTTCCTAATCTTATCCTAGTGTCTAAATTCTTCTCCATGGCTGGACCCCCAAATAATATACCTTTACGTGCTAAGGGGTATCTAGAGAGTGGGATAGGTTTAATAACTACCCTAACCCTAACGCGTACCCTTACCCTAACCCCTACCCTAACACTAAAACGTACCCTAATCCTAAGCCGTACCCTAAACCGAGCCCTAACCCTAACACTAACCCTATCCCTAACCCGAACCCATACCCTACGCCATACCCGAAGCCCTCCCTGAACCCGTACCCTAAGCCGTACCCTAAGCCTAACCCTAAGCCTAACCCTAACCCTAGGCTACCCTTGACTGCTTCTGCCTCCAATAGATTTTCTAAGCACTAGTGTTTTAAGGAACAGATTAAAAAGAGAATCCTAATGTGATTTCTTTATAATGGGTGTGTTCCTTATCTTATCCTAGTGTCTAAACTTTTCTCCATGGCTGGATCCCCAAATAATATTCCTTTACATGCTATGGGGTATCTAGAGAGTGGGATAGGTTTAATAACTACCCTAACCCTAACACGTACCCTAACCCTAACCCCTACCCTAACCCTAACACGTACCCTAATACTAAACTGTACCCTAAACCGAGCCCTAACCCTAACACTAACCCTAACCCTAACCCTAACCCATACCCTACGCCGTACCCGAAGCCCTCCCCGAAACCATACCCTAAGCCGTACCCTAAGCCTATCCCTAAGCCTAACCGTAACCCTAGGCTACCCTTGACTGCTTCTGCCTCCAATAGTTTTCCTAAGCACTAGTGTTTTAAGGAAGAGCTTAAATAGATAATCCTAATGTGATTTCTTTATAATGGGTGTGTTCCTTATCTTATCCTAGTGTCTAAACCCTTCTCCATGGCTGGACCTCCAAATAATATTCCTTTACGTGCTAAGGGGTATCTAGAGAGTGGGATAGGTTTAATAACTACCCTAACCCTAACGCGTACCCTAACCCTAACCCCTACCGTAACCCTAACACGTACTCTAATCCTAACCCGTACCCTAAATGGAGCCCTAACCCTAACACTAACCGAAACCCTAACCCTAACCCATACCCTACGCCGTACACGAACCCCTCCCCGAACCCGTACCCTAAGCCTAACCCTAAGCCTAACCCTAACCCTAACCCTAACCCTAACCCTAACCCTAACCCCTACCCTAACCCTAACACGTACCCTAATCCTAACAAATACCCTAAACCGAGCCCTAACCCTAACACTAACCCTAACCCTAACCCTAACCCATACCCTCCGCCGTACAAGAAGCCCTCCCCGAACCCATACCCTAAGCCATACCCTAAGCCTAACCCTAAGCCTAACCCTAACCCTAGGCTACCCTTGACTGATTCTGCCTCCAATAGATTTCCTAAGCACTAGTGTTTTAAGGAACAGCTTAAAAAGAGAATCCTAATGTGATTTCTTTATAATGGGTATGTTCCTTATCTTATTTTAGTGTCTAAACTTTTCTCCATGCCTGGACCCCCAAATAATATTCCTTTACGTGCTAAGGGGTATCTAGAGAGTGGGATAGGTTTAATCACTACCCTAACCTTAACACGTACACTAACCCTAACTACTACCCTAACCCTAACACGTACCCTAATCCTAACCCAGACCCTAAACCGAGCCCTAACCCTAACACTAACCCTAACCCTAACCCTAACCCATACCCTACACTGTACCCGAAGCCCTCCCCGAACCCTTACCCTAAGCCGTATCCTAAGCCTAACCCTAAGCCTAACCCTAACCCTAGGCTACCCTTGACTGCTTCTGACTCCAATAGATTTCCTAAGCACTAGTGTTTTAAGAAACAGCTTAAAAAGAGAATCCTAATGTGATTTCTTTATAATGGGTGTGTTCCTTATCTTATCCTAGTGTCTAAACTCTTCTCTATGGCTGGACCTCCAAAAATATTCCTTTACGTGCTAAGGGGTATCTAGAGAGTGGGATAGGTTTAATAACTACACTAACCCTAACACGTAGCCTAACCCTAACCCCTACCCTAACCCTAACACGTACCCTAATCCTAAACCGTACCCTAAACCGAGCCCTAACCCTAAAACTAACCTTAACCCTAACACTAACCCATACCCTACGCCGTACCCGAAGCGCTCCCCGAACCCGTACCCTAAGCCTAACCCTAAGCCTAACCCTAAGCCTAGGCTACCCTTGACTGCTTCTGCCTCCAATAGATTTCCTAAGCACTAGTGTTTTAAGGAAGAGCTTAAAAAGAGAATCCTAATGTGATTTCTTTATAATGGGTGTGTTCCTTATCTTATCCTAGTGTCTAAACTCTTCTCCATGCCTGGACCCACAAATAATATTCCTTTACGTGCTAAGGGGTATCTAGAGAGTGGGATAGGTTTAATAACTACCCTAACCCTAACGTGTACCCTAACCCTAACCCCTACCCTAACCCTAACACGTACCCTAATCCTAACCCGTACCCTAAACCTAACACTAACCCAAACCCTAACCCTAACCCATAGCCTACGCCGTACACGATCCCCTCCCCGAACCCGTAACCTAAGCCGTACCCTAAGCCGTACCCTAAGCCTAACCCTAACCCTAGGCTACCCTTGATTGCTGTTGCTTCCAATAGATTTCCTAAGCACTAGTGTTTTAATGAACAGCTTAAAAAGAGAATCCTAATGTGATTTCTTTATAATGGGTAGGTTCCTTACCTTATCCTAGTGTCTAAACTTTTCTCCATGGCTGGACCCCCAAATAATATTCCTTTACGTGCTAAGGGGTATCTAGAGAGTGGGATAGGTTTAATGACTGCACTAACCCTAACACGTACACTAACCCTAACCACTACCCTAACCCTAACACGTACCCTAATCCTAACCCACACCCTAAACCGAGCCCTAACCCTAACACTAACCATAACCCATACCCTACGCTGTACCCGAAGCCCTCCCCGAACCCGTACCCTAAGCCGTACCCTAAGCCTGACCCTAAGCCTAACCCTAACCCTAGGCTACCCTTGACTGCTTCTGCCTCCAATAGATTTCCTAAGCACTAGTGTTTAAAGGAACAGCTTAAAAAGAGAATCCTAATGTGATTTCTTTATAATGGGTGTGTTCCTTATCTTATCCTAGTGTCTAAACTCTTCTCCATGGCTGGACCCCCAAATAATATTCCTTTACGTGCTAAGGGGTATCTAGAGAGTGGGATAGGTTTAATAACTACCCTAACCCTAACGCGTACCCTAACCCTAACCCCTACCCTAACCCTAACACGTACCCTAATCCTAACCCGTACCCTAAACCGAGCCCTAACCCTAACACTAACCCTAACCCTAACCCTAACTCATACCCTACGCCATACCCGAAGCCCTCCCCGAACCCGTACCCTAAGCCGTACCCTAAACCTAACCCTAAGCCTAACCCTAACCCTAGGCTACCCTTGACTGCTTCTGCCTCCAATAGATTTCCTAAGCACTAGTGTTTTAAGGACCAGCTTAAAAAGAGAATCCTAATGTGATTTCTTTATAATGGGTGTGTTCCTTATCTTATGCTAGTGTCTAAACTCTTCTCCATGGCTGGACCCCCAAATAATATTCCTTTACGTGCTAAGGGTTACCTAGAGAGTGGGATAGGTTTAATAACTACACTAACACTAACGTGTACCCTAACCCTAACCCCTACACTAACCCTAACACGTACCCTAATCCTAACCAATGCCCTAAACCGAGCCCTAACCCTAACACTAACCCTAACCCTAACCCTAACCCATACCCTACGCCGTACTCGAAGCCCTCACCGAACTCGTACCCTAAGCCTAACCCTAACCCTAAGCTACCCTTGATTGCTGTTGCCTCCAATAGATTTCCTAAGCACTAGTGTTTTAATGAACAGCTTAAAAAGAGAATCCTAATGTGATTTCTTTATAATGGGTAGGTTCCTTACCTTATCCTAGTGTCTAAACTTTTCTCCATGGCTGGACCCCCAAATAATATTCCTTTACGTGCTAAGGGGTATCTAGAGAGTGGGATAGGTTTAATGACTGCACTAACCCTAACACGTACACTAACCCTAACCACTACCCTAACCCTAACACGTACCCTAATCCTAACCCACACCCTAAACCGAGCCCTAACCCTAACACTAACCCTAACCCTAACCCTAACGCATACCCTACGCTGTACCCGAAGCCCTCCCCGAACCCGTACCCTAAGCCGTACCCTAAGACTAACCCTAAGCCTAACCCTAACCCTAGGCTACCCTTGACTGCTTCTGCCTCCAATAGGTTTCCTGAGCACTAGTGTTTTAAGGAACAGCTTAAAAAGAGAATCCTAATGTGATTTCTTTATAATGGGTGTGTTCCTTATCTTATCCTAGTGTCTAAACTCTTCTCCATGGCTGGACCCCCAAATAATATTCCTTTACGTGCTAAGGGGTATCTAGAGAGTGGGATAGGTTTAATAACTACCCTAACCCTAACGCGTACCCTAACACTAACCCCTACCCTAACCCTAACACGTAACCTAATCCTAACCCGTACCCTAAACCGAGCCCTAACCCTAACACTAACCCTAACCCTAACCCTAAGCCATACCCTACGCCGTACCCGGAGCCCTCCCCGAACCCGTACCCTAAGCCATACCCTAAGCCTAACCCTAAGCCTAACCCTAACCCTAGGCTACCCTTGACTGCTTCTACCTCCAATAGATTTCCTAAGCACTAGTGTTTTAAGGACCAGCTTAAAAAGAGAATCCTAATGTGATTTCTTTATAATGGGTGTGTTCCTTATCTTATGCTAGTGTCTAAACTCTTCTCCATGGCTGGACCCCCAAATAATATTCCTTTACGTGCTAAGGGTTATCTAGAGAGTGGGATAGGTTTAATAACTACACTAACCCTAACGTGTACCCTAACCCTAACCCCTACCCTAACCCTAACACGTACCCTAATACTAACCAATACCCTAAACCGAGCCCTAACCCTAACACTAACCCTAACCCTAACCCTAACCCATACCCTACGCCGTACTCGAAGCCCTCACCGAACCCGTACCCTAAGCCGTACCCTAAGCCTAACCCTAAGCCTAACCCTAACCCTAAGCTACCCTTGATTGCTGTTGCCTCCAATAGATTTCCTAAGCACTAGTGTTTTAATGAACAGCTTATAAAGAGAATCCTAATGTGATTTCTTTATAATGGGTAGGTTCCTTACCTTATCCTAGTGTCTAAACTTTTCTCCATGGCTGGACCCCCAAATAATATTCCTTTACGTGCTAAGGGGTATCTAGAGAGTGGGATAGGTTTAATGACTGCACTAACCCTAACACGTTCACTAACCCTAACCACTACCCTAACCCTAACACGTACCCTAATCCTAACCCACACCCTAAAACGAGCCCTAACCCTAACACTAACCCTAACCCTAACCCTAACCCATACCCTACGCTGTACCCGAAGCCCTCCCCGAACCCGTACCCTAAGCCGTACCCTAAGCCTAACCCTAAGCCTAACCCTAACCCTAGGCTACCCTTGACTGCTTCTGCCTCCAATAGATTTCCTAAGCACTAGTGTTTTAAGGAACAGCTTAAAAAGAGAATCCTAATGTGATTTCTTTATAATGGGTGTGTTCCTTATCTTATCCTAGTGTCTAAACTCTTCTCCATGGCTGGACCCCCAAATAATATTCCTTTACGTGCTAAGGGGTATCTAGAGAGTGGGATAGGTTTAATAACTACACTAACCCTAACGCGTACCCTAACCCTAACCCCTACCCTAACCCTAACACGTAACCTAATCCTAACCCGTACCCTAAACCGAGCCCTAACCTTAACACTAACCCTAACCCTAACCCTAACTCATACCCTACGCCATACCCGAAGCCCTCCCCGAACCCGTACCCTAAGCCGTACCCTAAACCTAACCCTAAGCCTTACCCTAACCCTAGGCTACCCTTGACTGCTTCTGCCTCCAATAGATTTCCTAAGCACTAGTGTTTTAAGGAACAGCGTAAAAAGAGAATCCTAATGTGATTTCTTTATAATGGGTGTGTTCCTTATCTTATCCTAGTGTCTAAACTCTTCTCCATGGCTGGACCCCCAAATAATATTCCTTTACGTGCTAAGGGGTATCTAGAGAGTGGGATAGGTTTAATAACTACCCTAACCCTAACGCGTACCCTAACCCTAACCCCTACCCTAACCCTAACACGTACCCTAATCCTAACCCGTACCCTAAACCGAGCCCTAACCCTAACACTAACCCTAACCCTAACCCTAAGCCATACCCTACGCCGTACCCGAAGCCCTCCCCGAAACCGTACCCTAAGCCATACCCTAAGCCTAACCCTAAGCCTAACCCTAACCCTAGGCTACCCTTGACTGCTTCTACCTCCAATAGATTTCCTAAGCACTAGTGTTTTAAGGAACAGCTTAAAAAGAGAATCCTAATGTGATTTCTTTATAATGGGTGTGTTCCTTATCTTATCCTAGTGTCTAAACTCTTCTCCATGGCTGGACCCCCAAAAATATTCCTTTACGTGCTAAGGGGTATCTAGAGAGTGGGATAGGTTTAATAACTACACTAACCCTAACACATACCCTAACCCTAACCCCTACCCTAACCCTAACACGTACCCTAATCCTAAACCGTACCCTAAACCGAGCCCTAACCCTAAAACTAACCCTAACCCTAACCCTAACCCATACCCTACGCCGTACCCGAAGCGCTCCCCGAACCCGGACCCTAAGCCTAACCCTAAGCCTAACCCTAATCCTAGGCTACCCTTGACTGCTTCTGCCTCCAATAGATTTCCTAAGCACTAGTGTTTTAAGGAAGAGCTTAAAAAGAGAATCCTAATGTGATTTCTTTATAATGGGTGTGTTCCTTATCTTATCCTAGTGTCTAAACTCTTCTCCATGCCTGGACACACAAATAATATTCCTTTACGTGCTAAGGGGTATCTAGAGAGTGGGATAGGTTTAATAACTACCCTAACCCTAACGTGTACACTAACCCTAACCCCTACCCTAACCCTAACACGTACCCTAATCCTAACCCGTACCCTAAACCTAACACTAACCCAAACCCTAACCCTAACCCATAGCCTACGCCGTACACGATCCCCTACCCGAACCCGTACCCTAAGCCGTACCCTAAGCCTAACCCTAAGCCTAACCCTAACCCTAGGCTACCCTTGACTGCTTCTGCCTCCAATAGATTTCCTATGAACTAGTGTTTTAAGGAACAGCTTAAAAAGAAAATCCTAATGTGATTTCTTTATAATGGGTGTGTTCCTTATCTTATCCTAGTGTCTAAACTCTTCTCCATGCCTGGACCCCCAAATAATATTCCTTTACGTGCTAAGGGGTATCTAGAGAGTGGGATAGGTTTAATCACTACCCTAACACTAACGCGTACCCTAACCCTAACCCCTACCCTAACCCTAACACGTACCCTAATCCTAACCCGTACCCTAAACCGAGCCCTAACCCTAACCCTAACCCTAACTCATACCCTACGCCATATCCGAACCCCTCCCCGAACCCGTACCCTAAGCCGTACCCTAAACCTAACCCTAAGCCTAACCCTAACCCTTGGCTACCCTTGACTGCTTCTGCCTCCAATAGATTTCCTAAGCACTAGTGTTTTAAGGAACAGCGTAAAAAGAGAATCCTAATGTGATTTCTTTATAATAGGTGTGTTCCTTATCTTATCCTAGTGTCTAAATTCTTCTCCATGGCTGGACCCCCAAATAATATTCCTTTACGTGCTAAGGGGTATCTAGAGAGTGGGATAAGTTTAATACCTACACTAACCCTAACGCGTACCCTAACCCTAACCCCTACCCTAACACTAAAACGTACCCTAATCCTAACCCGTACCCTAAACCTAGCCCTAACCCTAACCCTAACCCTAACCCTAACCCTAACCCTAACCCTAACCCTAACCCTAACCCCTACCCTAACCCTAACACGTACCCTAATCCTAAACAATACCCTAAACCGAGCCCTAACCCTAACACTAACCCTAACCCTAACCCTAACCCATACCCTACGCCGTACACGAAGCCCTCCCCGAACCCATACCCTAAGCCATACCCTAAGCCTAACCCTAAGCCCAACCCTAACCCTAGGCTACCCTTGACTGCTTCTGCCTCCAATAGATTTCCTAAGCACTAGTGTTTTAAGGAACAGCTTAAAAAGAGAATCCTAATGTGATTTCTTTATAATGGATGTGTTCCTAATCTTATCCTAGTGTCTAAACTCTTCTCCATGGCTGGACCTCCAAATAATATTCCTTTATATGCTAAGGGGTATCTAGAGAGTGGGATAGGTTTAATAACTACACTAACCCTAACGCGTACCCTAACCCTAACCCCTACCGTAACCCTAACACGTACCCTAATCCGAACCAATACCTTAATCCGAGCCCTAACCCTAACACTAACCCTAACCCTAACCCTAACCCATACCCTACGCCGTACCCGAAGCCCTCCCCGAAACCGTACCCTAAGCCGTACCCAAGCCTAACCCTAAGCCTAACCCTAACCCTAGGCTACCCTTGACAGCTTCGGCCTCCATTAGATTTCCTACGCACTAGTGTTTTAAGGAACAGGTTAAAAAGAGTATCCTAATGTGATTTCTTTATAATGGGTATGTTCCTTATCTTATCCTAGTGTCTAAACTTTTCTCCATGGCTGGACCCCCAAATAATAATCCTTTACGTGCTATGGGGTATCTAGATAGTGGGATAGGTTTAATCACTACCTTAACGCTAACACGTACACTAACCCTAACCACTACCCTAACCCTAACACGTAACCTAATTCTAACCCATACACTAAACCGAGCCCTAACCCTAACACTAACCCTAACCCTAACCCTAACCCATACCCTACGGCGTACCCGAACCCCTCCCAGAACCCGTACCCTAAACCGTACCCTAACCCTAACCCTAAGCCTAACCTAACCCTAGGCTACCCTTGACTGCTTCTGCCTCCAATAGATTTCCTAAGCACTAGTGTTTTAAGGAACAGCTTAAAAAGAGAATCCTAATGTGATTTCTTTATAATGGGTGTGTTCCTTATCTTATCCTAGTGTCTAAACTCTTCTCCATGGCTGGACCCCCAAATAATATTCCTTTACGTGCTAAGGGGTATCTAGAGAGTGGGATAGGTTTAATAACTACCCTAACCCTAACGCGTACCCTAACCCTAACCCGTACCCTAACCCTAACACGTACCCTAATCCTAAACCGTACCCTTAACCAAGACCTAACCCTAACCCTAACCCTAACTCATGCCCTACGCCATATCCGAACCCCTCCCCGAACCCGTACCCTAAGCCGTACCCTAAACCTAACCCTAAGCCTAACCCTAACCCTAGGCTACCCTTGACTGCTTCTGCCTCCAATAGATTTCCTAAGCACTAGTGTTTTAAGGAACAGCTTAAAAAGAGAATCCTAATGTGATTTCTTTATAATGGGTGTGTTCCTTATCTTATTCTAGTGTCTAAACTCTTCTCCATGGCTGGTCCCCCAAATAATATTCCTTTACGTGCCAAGGGGTATCTAGAGAGTGGGATAGGTTTAATAACTACACTAACCCTAACGTGTACCCTAACCCTAACCCCTAGCCTAACCCTAACACGTACCCTAATCCTAACCAATATCCTAAACCGAGCCCTAACCCTAACACTAACCCTAACCCTAACCCTAACCCATACCCTACGCCGTACTCGAAGCCCTCCCCGAACCCGTACCCTAAGCCGTACCCTAAGCCTAAACCTAACCCTAGGCTACCCTTGATTGCTGCTGCCTCCAATAGATTTCCTAAGCAATAGTGTTTTAATGAACAGCTTAAAAAGAGAATCCTAATGTGATTTCTTTATAATGGGTAGGTTCCTTACCTTATCCTAGTGTCTAAACTTTTCTCCATGGCTGGACCCCCAAATAATATTCCTTTATGTGCTAAGGGGTATCTAGAGAGTGGGATAGGTTTAATCACTACACTAACCCTAACATGTACACTGACCCTAACCACTACCCTAACCCTAACATGTACCCTAATCCTAACCCAGACCCTAAACCGAGCCCTAACCCTAACACTAACCCTAACCCTAACCCTAACCCATACCCTACGCTGTACCCGAAGCCCTCCCCGAACCCGTACCCTAAGCCGTACCCTAAGCGTAACCCTAAGCCTAACCCTAACCCTAGGCTACCCTTGACTGCTTCTGCCTCTAATAGATTTCCTAAGCACTAGTGTTTTAAGGAACAGCTTAAAAAGAGAATCCTAATGTGATTTCTTTATAATGGGTGTGTTCCTTATCATATCCTAGTGTCTAAACTCTTCTCCATGGCTGGACCCCCAAATAATATTCCTTTACGTGCTAAGGGGTATCTAGAGAGTGGGATAGGTTTAATAACTACCCTAACCCTAACGCGTACCCTAACCCTAACCCCTACCCTAACACTAAAACGTACCCTAATCCTAACCCATACCCTAAACCGAGCCCTAAACCTAACACTAACCCTAACCCTAACCTTAACCCATACCCTACGCCGTACCCGAAGCCCTCCCCGAACCCGTACACTAAGCCGTACCCTAAGCCTAACCCTAAGCCTAACCCTAACCCTAGGCTACCCTTGACTGCTTCTGCCTCCAATAGATTTTCTAAGCACTAGTGTTTTAAGGAACAACTTAAAAAGAGAATCCTAATGTGATTTCTTTATAATGGGTGTGTTCCTTATCTTATCCTAGTGTCTAAACTCTTCTCCATGGCTGGAACTCCAAATAATATTCCTTTACGTGCTAAGGGGTATCTAGAGAGTGGGATAGGTTTAATAACTACACTAACCCTAACGTGTACCCTAACCCTAACCCCTACCGTAACCCTAACACGTACCCTAATCCTAACCCGTACCCTAAACGGAGCCCTAACCCTAACACTAACCGAAACCCTAACCCTAACCCATACCCTACGCCGTACACGAACCCCTCCCCGAACCCGTACCCTAAGCCTAACCCTAAGCCTAACCCTAACCCTAACCCTAACCCTAACCCCTACCCTAACCCTAACACGTACCCTAATCCTAACCAATACCCTAAACCGAGCCCTAAACCTAACACTAACCCTAACCCTAACCCTAACCCATACCCTACGCCGTACACGAAGCCCTCCCCGAACCCATACCCTAAGCCATACCCTAAGCCTAACCCTAAGCCTAACCCTAACCCTAGGCTACCCTTGACTGCTTCTGCCTCCAATAGATTTCCTAAGCACTAGTGTTTTAAGGAACAGCTTAAAAAGAGAATCCTAATGTGATTTCTTTATAATGGGTATGTTCCTTATCTTATTTTAGTGTCTAAACTTTTCTCCATGCCTGGACCCCCAAATAATATTCCTTTACGTGCTAAGGGGTATCTAGAGAGTGGGATAGGTTTAATCACTACCCTAACCTTAACACGTACACTAACCCTAACCACTACCCTAACCCTAACACGTACCCTAATCCTAAGCCGTATCCTAAACCGAGCCCTAACCCTAACACTAACCCTATCCCTATCACGAACCCATACCCTACGCCGTACCCGAAGCCCTCCCCGAACCCGTATCCTAAGCCGTACCCTAAGCCTAACCCTAAGCCTAAGCCTAACCCTAGGCTACCCTTGACTGCTTCTACCTCCAATAGATTTTCTAAGCACTAGTGTTTTAAGGAACAGATTAAAAAGAGAATCCTAATGTGATTTCTTTATAATGGGTGTGTTCCTTATCTTATCCTAGTGTCTAAACTTTCTCCATGGCTGGATCCCCAAATATATTCCTTACATGCTATGGGGTATCTAGAGAGTGGGATAGGTTTAATAACTACCCTAACCCTAACACGTACCCTAACCCTAACCCCTACCCTAACCCTAACACGTACCCTAATCCTAAACCGTACCCTAAACCGAGCCTAACCCTAACACTAACCCTAACCCTAACTCCTAACCCATACCCTACGCCGTACCCGAACCCCTCCCAGAACCCGTACCCTAAACCGTACCCTAACCCTAACCCTAATGCCTAACCCTAACCCTAGGGCTACCCTTGACTGCTTCTGCCTCCAATAGATTTCCTAAGCACTAGTGTTTTAAGGAACAGCTTAAAAAGAGAATCCTAATGTGATTTCTTTATAATGGGTGTGTTCCTTATCTTATCCTAGTGTCTAAACTCTTCTCCATGGCTGGACCTCCAAATAATATTCCTTTACGTGCTAAGGGGTATCTAGAGAGTGGGATAGGTTAATACCTACCCTAACCCTAACGCGTACCCTAACCCTAACCCCTACCCTAACACTAAAACGTACCCTAATCCTAACCCGTACCCTAAACCGAGCCCTAACCCTAACACTAAACCTAACCCTAACCCTAAACCATACCCT
Source organism: Balaenoptera physalus (assembly GCF_965194825.1). NCBI lineage: Eukaryota > Metazoa > Chordata > Mammalia > Artiodactyla > Balaenopteridae > Balaenoptera > Balaenoptera physalus. Next base: position 1,143,102 of record NW_028126404.1, read on the forward strand.
ACACCGTACCCACAGCCCTCCCCGAACCCATACCCTAAGTCGTACCCTAAGCCTAACCCTAACCCTAGGCTACCCTTGACTGCTTCTGCATCCAATAGATTTTCTAAGCACTAGTGTTTTAAGGAACAGCTTAAAAAGAGAATCCTAAGGTGATTTCTTTATAATGGGTGTGTTCCTTATCTTTTCTAGTGTCTAAACTCTTCTCCATGGCTGGACCTCCAAATAATATTCCTTTACGTGCTAAGGGGTATCTAGAGAGTGGGATAGGTTTAATAACTACACTAACCCTAACGCGTACCCTAACCCTAACCCCTACCGTAACCCAAACACGTACCCTAATCCTAACCCGTACCCTAAACGGAGCCCTAACCCTAACACTAACCGAAACCCTAACCCTAACCCATACCCTACGCCGTACACGAACCCCTCCCCGAACCCGTACCCTAAGCCTAACCCTAAGCCTAACCCTAACCCTAACCCTAACCCTAACCCCTACCCTAACCCTAACACGTACCCTAATCCTAACCAATACCCTAAACCGAGCCCTAACCCTAACACTAACCCTAACCCTAACCCTAACCCATACCCTATGCCGTACACGAAGCCCTCCCGAACCCATACCCTAAGCCATACCCTAAGCCTAACCCTAAGCCTAACCCTAACCCTAGGCTACCCTTGACTGCTTCTGCCTCCAATAGATTTCCTAAGCACTAGTGTTTTAAGGAACAGCTTAAAAAGAGAATCCTAATGTGATTTCTTTATAATGGGTATGTTCCTTATCTTATTTTAGTGTCTAAACTTTTCTCCATGCCTGGACCCCCAAATAATATTCCTTTACGTGCTAAGGGTATCTAGAGAGTGGGATAGGTTTAATCACTACCCTAACCTTAACACGTACACTAACCCTAACCACTACCCTAACCTAACACGTACCCTAATCCTAACCCAGACCCTAAACCGAGCCCTAACCCTAACACTAACCCTAACCCTAACCCTAACCCATACCCTACACTGTACCCGAAGCCCTCCCCAAACCCTTACCCTAAGCCGTATCCTAAGCCTAACCCTAAGCCTAACCCTAACCCTAGGCTACCCTTGACTGCTTCTGACTCCAATAGATTTCCTAAGCACTAGTGTTTTAAGGAACAGCTTAAAAAGAGAATCCATAATGTGATTTCTTTATAATGGGTGTGTTCCTAATCTTATCCTAGTGTCTAAATTCTTCTCCATGGCTGGACCCCCAAATAATATACCTTTACGTGCTAAGGGGTATCTAGAGAGTGGATAGGTTTAATAACTACCCTAAACCCTAACGCGTACCCTTACCCTAACCCCTACCCTAACACTAAAACGTACCCTAATCCTAAGCCGTACCCTAAACCGAGCCCTAACCCTAACACTAACCCTATCCCTAACCCGAACCCATACCCTACGCCATACCCGAAGCCCTCCCTGAACCCGTACCCTAAGCCGTACCCTAAGCCTAACCTAAGCCTAACCCTAACCCTAGGCTACCCTTGACTGCTTCTGCCTCCAATAGATTTTCTAAGCACTAGTGTTTTAAGGAACAGATTAAAAAGAGAATCCTAATGTGATTTCTTTATAATGGGTGTGTTCCTTATCTTATCCTAGTGTCTAAACTTTTCTCCATGGCTGGATCCCCAAATAATATTCCTTTACATGCTATGGGGTATCTAG